>NC_142465.1:96269523-96577619 GCF_049115385.1 Moschus berezovskii
GTGTCCGACCCTTAGCGACCCCACGGACTGCAGCCTACCAGGCTCCCCCATCCATGGGATTTTCTAGGCAAGAGTACTGGAGTGGCTTGCCATTGCCTTCTCCGACTAGGGATCAAATCCTGGCTCCCTGCATTGGAAGCATGGTGTCTTAGCCACTGGACTGCCATGGAAGTCCCCAAAAGATATGTTTTAAAATTATACATAAATTGTTTGGGAAAGTTCTTTTTGTAATGCCTTGCAAAAAATAACCACTTAATGAACTTTTATTTTTTGTAAACTGGAGAAAGATGATTTCATTACTCTTCTTTTTTTATGTTGTAAACTGTAAATGAGTAACATGTAACATTTTGAAAAGCTGTAGTATTCCCTGCAGTGGGCCCTGAGATTTTGCATATTTTCTGTAATATGTTTTAAAAGACATCATTTTCTGCTCTCCCTAGTTTTAGGGAGATATTTAGTTCCTTTTTCCAATTAAATGAACATATTTCATCAGAATCATCAAGTTCTGAAGGCCTCAGTCAGACACTCTTATATGTGCTAAGTGTTAGTCACTCAGTCATGTTCGATTCTTTGTGATCCCATGGACTGTAGCCCCCCAAGCTCCTCTGTCCGTGGAACTCTCCAGGCAAGAATACTGGAGTGGTTTGCCATTTCGGAAGAAACCCTACCTGGGATTGAACCCAGTTCTCCTACATTACAGGGAAATTATTTACCATCTGAGCCAACAGGAAAGCCCTACATGTACTAAGGATATGGGAAACAAATGACCGACTTTGCATCTGAGACAATTCTAAAGGGATGCGTAAAGGTTTTATTCTGGTATAATAAACCCCAGTAGAGAAGCAGGTATAGAATCTTCTAGGAATCCTCGGTAGGGCTCTCTAACATGACCTGGAGAGGAGACGCAGAGGACATAGGGAAGACTTCGAGAGGACTTTTTTTTGAAGATTAGTAGAAATTCATGCTCATGCTCAGTCACTCGGTCGTGTCTGACTCTTTGTGACCCCATGGACTGCAGTCTGTTAGGCTCATCTGTCCATGGAATTTTCCAGGCAAGAATACTGGAGTGGATTGCCATTTCCTATTCCCAACCAACTTAAATAAAAAAGAAAACAATATTCCAGACAGAAGAAACAGCCTTTACAATAGCAAGAGGTAACTTGGTATTTATATTGTAACTGATTCAGAGCACAGCACAGTATGAAGTGCATGGAAGAAGTGATGGTGGTGAGGGCAGAAACCATGTCTTTGAGGATCTTGGATGCCAATAATTTGGATTTTGTCTTGAAAACAGAGGAGAAACACTGAGAAATTTAAGAGAGAGAGATCAGACTTGTATTTGACCTTAATTTATTTCTGCACATATACTCTTGTCAACTGAATCAATGCATGCAACCTAAGTTGAGAGTTATGTTCTGTTTGAGGGGAATTTTTAGGATTTTGACCCTGGGAGGTAGCATCTAAAGTAATTCTGGGAGAATTGCTCTGAGGAGGCAATGGGGACCCAGGTTACACAGAAATTTTACAAAGGGTAGTAGTCTGAATGTCAAAAGATCATTGTAAATTAAAGAAAACCAGATATCTTAAGTAGTTTAGTGCTTTTCTAAGTATGCTGCTGCTGCTGCTGCTGCTAAGTCACTTCAGTCGTGTCCAACTCTGTGCGACCCCATTGACGGCAGCCCACCAGGCTTTCCCGTCCCTGGGATTCTCCAGGCAAGAACAGTGGAGTGGGTTGCCATTTCCTTCTCCAGTGCATGAAAGTGAATAGTGAAAGTGAAGTCGTTCAGTCGTGTCCAACTCTTCGCGACCCCATGGACTGCAGCCTACCAGGCTCCTCTGTCCATTTCTAAGTATAGGAAGATGTAAGTGTCTGGGCTCACTGAAATCATTCCTTTGATATGCACCTCAGCTATTTGGGGTCATTATTCTGTGTTTTCATATCCTCCTCAGGGATCAACATGGAGAGTGGTTGCAGTCTGAGGGCAGGTGTTCTTTCCTTCCTGAGTTCCCTCAGGGCTCACCAACTCACATTGAAAGAAAGTGAAAGTGAAAATCGTTCAGTCCTGCCTGACTCTGAGACCCCATGGACTTTACAGTCCATGGGATTCTCCAGGCCAGAATACTGGAGTGGGTAGCCTTTCCCTTCTCCAGGGGATCTTCTCAACCCAGGTATCAAACCCAGGTCTCCCACATTGCAGGCAGATTCTTTACCAGCTGAGCCACAAGGGAAGCCCACAAATACTGGAGTGGGTAACCTACCCCTTTTCCAGTGGATCTTCCTGACCCAGGAATTGAACCAGGGTCTTCTGCATTACAGTTGATTCTTTACCAACTGAGCTATCAGGGAAGCCGCCTGCCAGCTCACATTGGAGGGCTGCAATCACTGATGATATCCTTCATTTATTGATATGGCAGGAAATATTCCATTTCTCACTTTGAGTGCAGGCAATAGTGTATTGTTTTCTCTTTCCTTCCTTGGAATTAGTTCAAGTCCTGGTCTACTATGGCTCTGGGAATGGTGACAATTGACATATAAAGCTTTTGATCTTCAGTTTTATCCTACAGGGGAGATATTAATACATTGATATCATATATTATTTTTGAGGCTGCTGTTAAGAGGCTCAGAACTAAGATTTGAACCTTCCTTGCTTACCACTTTTCTTCTTCCCCCTTTTCTTCTGCTGACACTGTGTTCCCCAGGCCTCATCTTTCTTCTCCTTATTACTTACCCTTTGTGCTTTCCTTTTCCTTCTCTACCAAAATTATAACTTCCCATCTTCAATGATAGGTTTCCCTGGTAGCTCAGCTGGTAAAATATCTGCTTGCAGAGTAGGAGACCCCAGTTTGATTCCTGGGTCAGGAAGATCCCCTGCAGAAGGAAATGGAATCCCACTCCAGTATTCTTACCTTAAAAATCCCATGGATAGAGGAACCTGGTGGGCGATAGTCTATGAGGTTGCAAAAAAGTCGGACATGACTGAGCACACATAAGTACCTCATGGGATGGTGCATGTCATCACCACAGTGAGGATGAGGTTTGAGGCAAATCTAGATGGTTCAGAGAAGTCCTCAGTCTTGAAAAATCACTAGTATTGATACCTCAGCCTGAAGTTGGGCAAGTCTTTCTGGGCAGAGAGCTAATTATGGGCTGCGATTCTCCTGAGGAACAGGGTTTGCTTCTTTACTTAAACTGGGCAGCCCAGGTCACCAGGTTTTTTTTTTTTTTTTAAGTTTGTATAGAGGTATGGTTGCTTTAAAATAGTATATTAGTTTCTAGTGTACAGCAAAGGGAATAGCAATAAGTATACCTATATCCCCTCTTTCAGATTTCCTTTTCCATTCAGGATCACCACAGACCATTGAATAGAGTTCCCTGGGCTATACATTATGTTCTCATTCAGAACAGTCGCTCAGTTGTGTCTGACTCTTTAAGACCCCATGGACTGCAGCACGCCAGTCCTCCCTGTCCATCACCAACTCACTGGAGTTTATTAAAACTCATGTCCATTGAGTTGGTGAAGCCATCCAACCATCTCATCCTCTGTCGTCCTCTTCTCCTCCCACCTTCAATCTTTACCAGCCTCAGGGTCCTTTCCAGTGAGTCAGCTCTTTGCATCAGGTGGCCAAAGTATTGAAGTTTCAGCTTCAGCATCAGTCCTTGCAATGGATATTCAACACTGATTTCCTTTAGGATGGACTAGTTGGATCTCCTTGCAGTCCAAGGAACTCTCAAGAGTCTTCTCCAACACCACAGTTCAAAAGCATCAATTCTTTGGTGGTCAGCTTTCTTTATAGTCCAACTCACATCCATACATGACTACAGGAAAAACCATAGCTTTGACTAGACAGATCTTTGTTGGCAAAGTAATGTCTCTGCTTTTTAATATGCTGTTTAGGTGAGTCATAACCTTTCTTCCAAGGAGCAAGCATCTTTTAATTTCATGGCTACAGTCACCATGTGCAGTGATTTTGGAGCCAAAAAAATAGTCTGTCATTGTTTCCACTGTTTCTCCATCTATTTGCCATGAAGTGATGGGACCAGATGCCATGATCTTGGTTTTCTGAATTTTGCATTTTAAGCCAACTTTTTCACTCTCCTCTTTCACTTTCATCAAGAGGCTCTTGAGTTCTTCCTCGCTTTCTGCCAAAAGGGTGGTGTCATCTGCATAGCTGAGGCTATTGATATTTCTCCTGGCAATCTTGATTCCAGCTTTTGCTTCTCCAGCCTAGCGTTTCTCATGATGTACTCTGCATATAAGTTAAACAAGCAGGGTGACAATATACAGCCTTGACATACTCCTTTCCCTATTTGGAGCCAGTCTGTTGTTCCATGTCCAGTTTTAACTGTTGCTTCCTGACCTGCATACAAATTTCTCAAGAGGCAGGTCAGGTGGTCTGGTATTCCCGTCTCTTTCAGAATTTTCTACAGTTTGTTGTGATCCACACAGTCAAAGACTTTGGCATAGTCAATAAAGCAAAAGTAGATGTTTTTCTGGAACTCTCTTGCTTTTTTGATGGTCCAGTGGATGCTGGCAATTTGATCTCTGGTTCCTCTGCCTTTTCTAAAACCGACTTGAACATCTGGGAGTTCATGGTTCATGTACTGTTGAAGCCTGGCTTGGAGAGTTTTGAGCATTACTTTACTAGCGTGTGAGATGAGTGCAATTGTGCAGTAGTTTGAGCATTCTTTGGCATTGCCTTTCTTTGGGATTGGAATGAAAACTGACCTTTTCTAGTCCTGTGGCTACTGCTGAGTTTTCCAGATTTGCTGGCATACTGAGTGCAGCACTTTCACAGCATCATCTTTTAGGATTTGAAATAGCTCAACTGGAATTCCATCACCTCCACTAGCTTTGTTTTTAGTGATGCTTCCTAAGGCCCACTCGACTTCACACTCCTGGTTGTCTGGCTCTAGGTGAGTGATTGTATCATCATGATCATCTGGGTTGTAAAGATCTTTTTTGTGTAGTTCTTCTGTGTATTCTTGCCACCTCTTAGAATCTTCTGCTTCTGTTAGGTTCATACCCTTTCTGTCCTTTCAGTTCAGTTCAGTTCAGTCGCTCAGTCATGTCCGACTCTCCGCGACCCCATGAATTACAGCACGCCAGGCCTCCCTGTCCATCACCAACTCCCGGAGTACACTCAAACTCATGTCCACAGAGTCGGTGATGCCATCCAGCCATCTCATTCTCCGTCGTCCCCTTCTCCTCCCGCCCCCAACCTTTCCCAGCATCAGAGTCTTTTCCAGTGAGTCAACTCGTCGCATGAGGTGGCCAAAGTATTGCAGTTTCAGCTTTAGCATCAGTCCCTCCAATGAACATCCAGGATTGATCTCCTTTAGAATGGACTGGTTGGATCTCCTTGCAGTATAAGGGACTCTCAAGAGTCTTCTCCAACACCACAGTTCAAAAGCATCCTTTATTGTACCTATATTTCCATAAAATGTTCCCTTGGTATCTGTAATTTTCTTGAAGAGATCTCTAGTCTTTTGCATTCTTTTGTTTTCCTCTATTTCTTTGCGTTGATCACTGAGGAAGGCTTTCTTATCTCTCCTTGCTGTTCTTTGGAACTCTGCATTCAAATGGGTATATGTTCTCATTAGTTATCTATTTTATACATTAACAAGGAATGGAACTGGGTCATTGGTAGAGATGTGGTTGGACCTGAGACTGTCATATAGAGTAAAGTAAGTCAGAAAGAGAAAAACAAATATCGTATATTAACACATATATGTGGTTATAATAGAAGTAGTAGTAGAGAATAAGGCCACCAGGTTTTAAGTGGTAATTATCCACTAGTCATTCCCAAACTTTGGTATAATTTCATGCAGTTTTATATATTTATCTAAAATAAGAATCCAGTGTAAATTCTTTTCAGGATAAGTTGGTATATATGTTACACAACTACTCTAACATTTTTGTTTTATGTATTTTTTACATTCAAAATGTGAGCCCACCAGTAAATTTTTTTAGTAGGATAATGACAGGCTGAACCAAGGAAGAATCACCATAGAAGAATTTAGAACAATTTATCGAATTATTACACACAGAGAAGAAATTATTGAGATTTTCAACACGTATTCTCAAAACCGGAAAATTCTTTTAGAAAAGAACCTGGTCGAATTTTTGATGCAAGAGCAGTATACACTTGACTTCAATAAAAGTATTGCTTCTGAGATCATTCAGAAATATGAGCCTATTGAAGAAGGTATGCTTGTACTTCTAAGTTTTATCAAATATTTATATGCAAACTTTTTTATTAATAGCAGTTATCAAATTCAAACTTGATTGGGTCAAATTTCTTCTGGGTAATATTATATATTGACAGTTTTAATTTTGTAACTTACAGACAGTGTACATACCTTTTAGAAAGCTATGTTGTATAACCATGCCTTTCTTTCATTGTCTAGTTCCTTCCTTTTAACTGTTTCTGTATCTCTCAAGTGTTCAGAGATGAACTTAGGCAGGGAAAGTAAGATGAGGATCCTATTATAATAAATACCATAATGGAAGAAAGGGCCTGTTATTCATTAATAAGATAAAAACCCAGGTGTAGGCAGTTTTCCATTTATATATATTATTGACGAAATATAGAATATTAAATTAGCTAACTGAAAACAGTTCTAGGAAAGAGCTAAAACATTGTAAAAGCACTCATTTCTCTGTTGTTTACACTTAATTGTCTACAACATTTCATAAACATTAAAAGATTTTTGCTTTTCTTTCATTTTCCTACGCAATCATCTGGTTTAAGTCCAATAACCATTTTGGCTAGTGATCTCTTGTATAGTTTTTGATCTTTGTTTAATCTTTAATGGGTAAAGCACTTCAATTTTTTCCATTTATACTTATTTTTAAATAAAATAATAAAGACATGTTATAATACAATATTCATATAGTTGCAGAAAAAGCACTATTAAAGCATGCGGTTTAACCCTACAGAGATTAATAGAATAGCTCCGAATATTTATTTAACAAGGGATATATGAAAGTGCAGGGCTTTTCAGGAGACACTAGTGGTAAAGAACTCACCTGCCAATGCAGGAGACATGAGATGTGAGTTCAATCCTTGGGTTGTGAAGATCCCCTGAAGGAGAGCATGGCAACCATCCCAGTATTCTTGCCTGGAGAATCCCATGGACAGAGGAGTCTGGCAGTTTACAGTCCATAAGGTTGCAAAAAGTCAAACAAGATGAAGCGACTTAGCAGGCACGCCTGCATGTGAAAGTCCGAGTTCTGCCTTTGCAAACTGGTTTATGGCTACCAGTGCTTAACATATGATGATATGGGTTCTAACAAAACAAAACATTCCTTCATGGACTCATACATTCCTGGTTTACTGAAGTATTTATTTGTGGCAACCAAGCATGGTTCTACGGCCTGAGGATACAGTGGAGAACGAGGCAACTAGGTCTTATATTCCTGATAAGGGTTGGAAGGAGACTGACAATAAATAATTAAACATACAAATAGATAGTTTCAGAGAGTACTATGTACTATGAAAAAAAAAAACAGTAAACAACCCACAGGGTCTAGCTCAGGTGAGTGTTTAGGAGAGTCCTTCATGGGGAATGTAACATTTGAGCTGAGACAAAAATGATGAGAAAGAATTAGTCATGTGACAAAATGGGAGAAGGGTCTGAGGTCTAGGCAAGGGAAGTGTTGGCCCTGAGGTGGAGAAGCAAGGAACAGGAAGAGGACAGTGTGGTTCGAACCTGGAGAGATAGGCAGGGATCAAATCATATTGGTCTCTTTGGTCATAAGCTAGATTTTCGCTCATGACTCAGTACCACATAAAGACTTTGGATGCTTCTAAGCATCATTGTGGTAAGATTGAAGATAGTGCTGGTAAGAGTTTGATCTCCATTAAAACTTACAAGTTTGCAGCAAGATAAAGAGCTTGTATCAGAATATAAAACAAGTACCTGTCTAAGCACATCCGGTGAGTCCAGATGCTGAGTCTTTACTTTCAGTTATAAAGACTTTCCCTGAGAAAGTAGTGGATTGATTTATGTGTTGGTCCAAACTCTTTATATCATTGCCACCTGGAAACAACCAGTTCACAGACATGCACTTTATGGCCCTTTTCCAGTGAAGATTTTTAAAACACTTACTTTGGAATTGTTACCTGCATGTGGCAAAGTAAATGATTAAATTAAATTAAATAATTGTTGTTTAGTCGATAAATTGTGCCTCACTCTTTTGCTACCCCATGAACTGTAGCCTGCCAGGCACCTTTGTTCATGGGATTCCCAGACAAGAATACTGGAGTGAGTTGCCTGGGAAATCCAGGGGATCTGCCCAACCAGGGATCGAACCCAGGTCTCCTACACTGCAGGAGGATTCTCTACAGTTTAAGCCACCAGGGAAGCCCAACTTAAAAGGTACAAAGGCATAGTAGAATGGTGCCACTGACATTTTGGAATTGCTTACATTTTAACTGTAATATTATACTGTTTATCCATTTCATCTTTTGAGTCTTCCTCTGCTTCCATTCAGATAGATTTGCACACAGGCAAGACCACTTGATCACAAGATCACTTTAGAGACTTATTGGGGCCAGTTTGAATTATGAACTTATAGTCCCAAATGCTGCTAAGTTTCTCAAGCTTGTCCCACAGTGATATGTGACGTATACCAAATGAGGAGAACTTCTTTTTATTTTAAATATAAAATTCCATCAGATTAACTATCATCTCAGTCTAGTAGTTTTTAAGGGAATAACATGAGTCTGTTTTCTATTCCATTACCAAAGATATTTACTTGGTTAATAGTTCAAAGAGCTATAAGCCAATCACTGGTAATTGCACTGGAAAAAAGAATAAATTTATGCAAATCATTACTATTACAATATATGAAGCATTTGCACCATACACTTGCATATTTATAATTTGCACAGCTTTGAAATAGAGAGTTTAGTTTGCATCACTATAAACATTTTATGTATTTTCTTCCAGCTTTCATTTTTTAAAGTAAGATTGTAATAGCATTTTGAATGCTGGCTTTTTCATTTTTAAGATGTCATAAACATTTACTTAATGTCACTATGTATTTTTTTCTGGTACATTATTTGTAATGGCTGCTTAGTATTGTATCATATTTTGAGATTTAAACTCTTTCCTCCCCTCCTCCCATTTATTTTGCTTTTATAAGTAATGCTAGTGTGAGCATTCTTGCACATCAAACTTTGTCCGAGTTTCTATTTCTGCAGTTTAAATTCCCAGAAATAAAATTCTTTGCCAAGGACCACTCTCTAAAGTGAATACTCACACTAACTTTTAATATGAGGCAAACTGAGTTATTAGCAACAAAAGCAACAGTAACTAACCTTTATAGATCTAATATACAGCGCTAGTATGCATGAATGGGCGTTATGATTGCCATCATTCCTAAGACAGGGAGAGGTTAACAGGCTCGTCATATATAACAAATAAATGAATTTAACACAAGCTGTCTCATTCCAGAGCCAATGTTCTGCTTAAATAGATAATTTTGGTATATATGATACTGAGCAAAAAAGTTCACAGATCATTTGCTAAAGATAATAATATGCAAATGACTCAGTAATTCGACTCATAGGAATGCACCCAATAGAAACATGTACATATTTGCACCAAAATATATATGCTGGTTATTTATAGCAGTATAGTTTTGTAAATAGCCCCAAACTGGAAATTATCTAAATGCTCATCAAGAATAGAATTGATAAATTGTGGTATATTCACAGAATGGAGAGTTATACAAAAATAGGAATAAAAAATATGTGTGTGCCACTATAAGAGTAAATCTTATAAACAATGTTTAGCAAAACAAACCAGTCATAAAAAGTACATATTGTGTGAGTTCATTTATGTCAAACACAAAAACTAAAGAAAACTAATCTGTGCTTCTAGAAGCCATACCATTGAATATACTTGGCAGTTGGGAGTTGGGGTATGGAGGAAAACTAGAAAGTTAGCAGGCAGCAGTCTTCTGGGGTGCTGTCATGTTCTGTTCTATTACCTTGGTGTTGGTTACATGGATGCTTAGCTTGTGGAAATTCATGAATCTGTGACACATGTCCTTTTCTTGTATGTATTATTTTAACAGTAGGCCCTTGTTGGTTATCTATTTTAATACAGTAGTCTTTTATATATTTTTAAGCATTAAAAAAACAGAGATGATTAAGTAATATTTAGTTTACTTAAATGTTGATATAAAAGAACTAAAAATAAAAACCTTAGAAAAGTTTGTTTCCAAAGAAACTTAGAATAGATTAGTATTAATTCTAAATGAATACTTTAGAAACATGCTCTGCTACTAAGTTTAAAGTGAAATGTAATTTTTATACTATTTATGATATTTCTGCATTCTTTTTATTTTTTATAGTTAAACAAGCACACCAGATGTCATTTGAAGGTTTTAGAAGATACATGGATTCATCTGAATGTCTGCTATTTAATAATAAGTATGATCATGTTTATCAAGATATGACTCATCCATTGACTGATTATTTTATTTCAAGTTCACATAATACATACTTGATATCTGACCAGTTATGGGGACCAAGTGACCTTTGGGGATATATAAGGTATTTCTTTTGATTTTTGAATCCATTACATTTAAAAAATGTTTGAAAGTTCTTAGTGGTTTCTACCCCAGTAGGCTGTAAGTCACAGTAAAGAAAGGCAATGCATATTACAAAAACCGTAGGGTAGAGAAATTTTGATTGGTGCATATCTTGAATATCCAACCTTTGGGTGGTTGCATACCTTATTCAATGTATAGTTATCATGCATGTGTGCATGTCCGCTAAGTCACTTCAATCATGTCCGACTCTGTGTGACACTATTCGCAGCCCGCCAGGCTCCTCTGTCCATGGGATTCTCCAGGCAAGAATACTGGAGTGCATTGCCATGCCCTCCTCTAGGGGATCTTTCTGACCCAGAGATCGAACCTGTGTCTCTTACATCTCCTGCATTGGCAGGTGGATTCTTCACCATCAGTGCCACCTGGGAAGCCCTTATCATGCACTGCCTTTCTAATCCTGTCTGCCAACCTCCTCTCTATGGTTATTGGCCCTCTGAAGTTTCCTGAACAATTTGGATATTTTGTGTGGGAAAAATGTGAAGAAGACTTTTAAAATCCTATTTAGCTATTTAGAGCATCCTGTACTTTAAAGAAAAATATGGTCCAAATTAACTCTCAGATATCTCCATGCCAAAAGAAAAAAAGTAGCATTTATAGATGATAATACATATGTTTGTATGTCAGCCGACTTACATAGATTAAAGGCAGTCTATGCTGCACCTTTAATTTTGTTTTCTGCAATGTATCATACTGTTCATACCAATTTAGTCTTCAGCTTTAGTTTAGTCAGTCAGCTCAAGATAGAGTGGTGAGCAAGATTTTCGAAGTGGTTATAATTATTTGTTCATGAGAATAGACAGATAATAAAGAGGGAAACAAATCAGTATTTCCAGGGACTGAATCATATGAACTAGGGTAATGTGATAGAAGGTAATTATGGGGTAAGGGATGCTCCTTTAATTGAAGGTTCAGGAAAGGCTTCTCAAGAGAGTGTAGCTGTGGTCTGAGTGATAATAAAGAAGTTTTAGGTGTAGTAGGAAGATAAGAAGTAATAATGCTTGGTATGTTTACAAGAGAGAAAGACAGCAAGTGTGGGTATAAATAAGTGAATGGAGAAGAAAGAGAGGTGAATTAGAGGAAATAGGCAAGTTTATGAGGGTCTTGGAGACCATGGAAGGGAGAATAGATTTAATCTGGTTGCATAGGGAAGTCACTGGAGGGGTTTTCCTTGGGAAAATGTCATAATTTAATTTATTCTTTACCGTGAAGGAAAGACTGATGGTTAAAGAGTGGAGGTAGAAGATGCTTTGGGAACATATTATAGCAGTCCAGGGATGATGGTGATCTAGATGGTTAATTCATGAGGCAGCAGTTGAGATACATGGTTGAATTTGAAATATTTTAGGGAGACAGAGCCAACAAGGTGATTTACCAGGCAATTTGAAGAGAAGTATGAGGGAAAGGGGGTATCAGGATTTTGGGCCTGATAACCTAGAATGTGATGACATTATGGGCAGAAATGGTAAAGCCATTGTAGGGTGTGATTCAAAAGCAAAAGTTCCGTGATGTCCATGTTCAGTTTGAGGTATTAGTTATCAAAGGGCTAGGCTAGATAGTCAGTTGGGTATATGTGTCTGGGGTTCAGAAGAAGTATCCAGGTTGGAAAAATAATCTTAGAAGCCCTTGGCATATAGATACCATTCAAAGCTATGTGATTGGGTGATATTACTTAGGAAAAATCATAGAGAAGATATCTTATAATCCCATGATAACATCAAACTTACAAATTAATATTGCTTCTAAATTTAAAATTAAGTAAATACAAAAATCCACAAATTCAGAAATATACCCACTTAAAATCCTGTAAGGATAAGCCCATTCATAGCACTAGAGAAATTTCTATTCATACCTCATTATATTTTTTTGAGAGGAAATATACCTTTTCAACAGGTTGATTTAGAAATACAGAAATTTAATTTTGAATTCCGAGAAAATATTCTACCCCTGTGAAAATTTAAAGTTAAGTTTAATTATATTTCTTCTTCTATTTCCTTACCCACTTATGAGAGATACAGTTGGATAAAAGTCTTTCAAAATTTCTCTACTTGTGAGAGGTGGTATAGAGTGATGTTTATCTATTAATATTTAAGTTTCTGGTGCTGATCTTTCCTCCCAGTCCCTTATTTGTTAATTTCCTGATGGTTATAACATTTTTTATGTCTCAGTTTCCTCCTCTTTAAAGGAGAAAAACCAATATTGACTGCATTAAAGATTTTAATTCATGAACCCCCCCTTAGATTTATTTAAGTGGAGAATTTCTTTATTGAGTGAGAAATTTTTCATGATTCATTCCCATGTTTCATTATTCAATCATTTCACTCAGTGTGAGATAGTGAAAAGTGGCCTCTACACCACCAGTGAAAGATAGAGAGCTTTCTCTAGTGAGCTTCTGAGTAAAGGGTTTGGCACAGTGCAATCCCCTCATTTTTTGCTGGGGACCAAACCATGTAGTTAAAATAAGCAGCTAAATGTTGGCTTGATCATGGATAGAATTAAACCTATCCAGAGATGTGGCAATAAGCAATATATTTAAGGTTGTCCTTCATGAAAAAAAATTTTCCATAAAACCACAGAGGGTTTTGATCTACTTCAGTTCAGTTCAGTTCAGTCGCTCAGTTGTGTCCGACTCTTTGCGACCCCATGAATCACAGCACGCCAGGCCTCCCTGTCCATCACCAACTCCCGGAGTTCACTCAAACTCATGTCCACAGAGTCGGTGATGCCATCCAGCCATCTCATTCTTCGTTGTCCCCTTCTCATCCCGCCCCCAACCTTTCCCAGCATCAACTAGTAGGCAATAAAACCCAGGTAGTGTATGGTTAAAAGTGAAAGTGAAAGTCACTCAGTTGTGTCTGACTCTTTTCGATCCCATGGACTGTATAGTCCATGGAATATGGTTAAAGGTTTAACCTATAATCCGGGAGTGACAATTTTATTTTGCTTAAATTTTACTAGTGCCCTTGTTAAAGGATGCCGCTGTCTGGAAATTGACTGCTGGGATGGATCACAAAATGAACCTGTTGTATACCATGGCTATACATTGACCAGCAAGCTTCCGTTTAAAACTGTTATCCAAGCGATACACAAATACGCATTCCTAGTATGTACATGCCTTTGTTAAGTCACAGTTATTTAAACATAAGATAATTTGTTTCAAAATCCTATAGTGCTTGGCCTTAGTTTATATCAGTGACATTTCAACTGTCGGTTATGATCCATTAGTTGGCAGCAACATCCATGTAGCATGTAACATTATGTGAGTATGCCCAGTCATATCCGACTCTTTGTGACCCCATGGACTGTATGCCCATCAGGGTCCTCTGTCGGTGGGATTTTCCAGGCAAGAATGCTAGAGTGGGTTACCATTTCCTTCTCCAGGGAGTATATCATTAAAAGTAGATTTATTAAAACAGATCTCAGGTAGGAAGGTACACGTAGTTTCAAGGAACTTTTTGTTTAATTATGTAGTTATATGTCTGTATATGTACGCATGCATGTGTATTGTGTCATAATGTAAATTATATTTCTTATCACGAGTTATGGCCAAAAAGTTTGAGAAATATTTAATAGTAAATATTTTACCAACATTCAGATATTTTACTTTGAAGATACAAATATCAAAAATGTATTATCTCAATTTTTGGCATATTTTATACTATGATGGCAGTTATTTATACAGAAAAGAATGTTTAAAAGCTTACTTTGGATTTCAAAATTGTTATTAAATTTATTAAGTTAAAGATTCAAAGATCTAATTCTTTCTTTATAAAGCTTCTATTCAGTTTAAAAATACTCATCTGTGTATTGAACAGATTTTAATAGTCACTGAATTTTGAATAATACTTGATCCCATTGACAAGCTTGGTTAATTGAGCCCCTTCAGACATTTTAAATTGTGTTTTTAAACTTAGTATATTTGGTTTCTTTCTTAAGTACTTCGGTTGTAGTGTAATTGAAGAGATTTTTTCAGTTGTAGTGTAATTGAAGAGATTTAACAAAATCTAAGTACTTAATGTCTATTTAAAAAATTAAGCTTACAAAGTTGGAAAACCTAAAGTTCTCCTAGCTTGGTCAATGTATTATCTGTAAACAGAAGCCTAACTTAAAATCACATACTTAGATTAATTCTTCCATTATTTATTAGAGTATAAATACTAAATATTCATAAAATATTTTAAAATTTATCATAATATAAAACCTTAATATATGGCATTGATTCTCTTAAACATCTAATTTCTGATGTTTAAATTTATCCAAACTTCTCTGAATTTTACACCAGTGTAGACAACTTCCTATTTGACATTTCCATTTGCATATTTAACAGCTACAGTTAACATGTTTCAGCTTGAGCGCCAGATAATGTCCCTCTTTTTCCTAGTCCCGCTTTTCCTATGGTCTTTTCCATCTCAGTTAATGACAACTGTGTTTGGTCTAAATCATTATTGTCCACTTTAATGCTCCCTTTTCTCTCTAAATCCTCTATACATTCTTCAGCAAATCCTCCTGGCTCTACTTTCAAAATGTACACTGAATTTAATCCCTTTCCCCCATTCTCACCATCACTCTCCTGGTCAACCACCATCACCTCACATTATTGCAATGACTTCTTATCCAGGGTCTCTGCTTCTCTCCCTCCTCTTCTGCAGTTTCATCTTAATATAGCAGAGTGACTTTTTGATAAGTCCAATCATGGCATTCCCCTTTTCAAACTCTTTCAGTTCAGTTCAGTTCAGTCGCTCTGTCGTGTCCGACTCTCCACGACCCCGTGAATCACAGCACGCCAGGCCTCCCTGTCCATCACCAACTCCCGGAGTTCACTCAAACTCATGTACATTGAGTTGGTGATGCCATCCAGCTATCTCATTTTCTGTCATTTCCGTCTCCTTCCACCCCCAATCCCTCCTAGCATCAGACTCTTTTCCAGTGAGTCAACTCCTCGCATGAGGTGGCCAAAGTACTGGAGTTTCAGCTTTAGCATCAGTCCTTCCAATGAACACCCAGGATTGATCTCCTCTAGAATCGACTGGTTGGATCTCCTTGCAGTATAAGGGACTCTCAATAGTCTTCTCCAGCACCACAGTTCAAAAGCATCATTTCTTTGGTGATCAGCTTTCTTCACAGTCACTCTCACATCCATACATGACCACGGGAAAAACCATAGCCTTGACTAGACCGACCTTGGTTGGCAAAGTAATGCCTCTGCTTTTTAATATGCTATCTAGGTTGGTCATAACTTTCCTTCCAAGGAGTAAGCGTCTTTTAATTTCATGGCTGCAATCAGCGTCTGCAGTGATTTTGGAGCCCCCAAAAATAAAGTCTGACACTGTTTCCACTGTTTCCCCATCTATTTCCCATGAAGTGATGGGACCAGATGCCATGATCTTCGTTTTCTGAATGTTGAGCTTCAAGCCAAACTTTTCATTCTCCTCTTTCACTTTCATCAAGAGGCCCTTCAGTTTCTCTTCACTTTCTGCCATAAGGGTGGTGTCATCTGCATATCTGAGGTTATTAATATTTTTCCTGGCAGTCTTGATTCCAGCTTGTGCTTCTTCCAGCCCAGTGTTCCTCATGATTTACTCTGCATATAAGTTAAATAAGCCGGGTGACAATATACAGCCTTTATGTACTCCTTTTCCTATTGGAACCAGTCTGTTGTTCCATGTCGAGTTCTAACTATTGCTTCCTGACCTGCATGCAGCTTTCTCAAGAGGCAGGTCAGGTGGGCTGGTATTCCCCTCTCTTTCAGAATTTTCCACAGTTTATTGTGAACCATACAGCCAAAGGCTTTGGCATAGTCAATAAAGCAGAAATAGATGTTTTTCTAGAACTCTCTTGCTTTCTCCATGATCCAGCGGATGTTGGCAATTTGATCTCTGGTTCCTCTGCCTCTTCTAAAACCTGCTTGAACATCTGGGAGTTCACGGTTCACATATTGCTGAAGCCTGGCTTGGAGAATTTTGAGCATGACTTTACTAGTGTGTGAGATGAGTACAATTGTGCGGTAGTTTGAGCATTCTTTAGCATTGCCTTTTTAGGGATTGGAATGAAAACTGACCTTTTCCAGTCCTGTGGCCACTGCTGAGTTTTCCAAATTTGCTGGCATATTGAGTGCAGCACTTTCACACTCTTTAATTCCACTCAAAATAAAAGTTAAAGTCTGTGCCATGGCTCCCAAGGCCTTACATGACCTGTTTACCATTACCTCCCTGACGTCTTCTCTTTCTCTCTCCCTTGTTCATGTGGCCATTTTTGCCTCCTTACCTCTTTTCAGACCTATCTCAAAGCCTTTGCACTTGCTATTCCCTTCATCTGAAATGCCCTTCCCAAATATTTTTGTACCAAACTCTCCCACTTCATTCAGGGTAGAAAACTGATGGAATAAAAGGAAATAGAGACAGTCTGAAAATTCAAAAGCCTTGCAAGGATGGACAGACATCTACAACTTCTAAGACTCCAAAGAGTACATGATGGAATGAAAAAAAAAAAAAAGAGTTTCAACAGACTCAATGAAACTTCTCAGTTGGACATAGTGATACAGTTTTTCAGCAAAGATTGGGCTGAAATTTAGACTTTCTACTCAACATAGTTGCCATTAACTTGGGGATAAGAGAGCGATGAAATAAAATACACTTGATATCTATGGCCGAGAAAGAACTTTAAGTATAGGTACCAGCACGTGTGACTTACTAGAAACAAGCATAAATGAAATTGTGGTTTCTGAGGGCATTAGATTGCTAAAAACAAAAGATAAGTCTGACTTGTTAGGGGAACCTTAAAACCACCCTTAGTCAGAAAGCGAGCTGCAAAAGTTGTCTGGCTTTAAGAAAAGCCAACTCCTCAGTTCACACTTCAGATATGGCCAAGGAGGATAAAGACAAGATGATCTTCCCAGAGGATGGAACAAAGACCATAGAAGATAATGAGGTCTTCCCAGTGAGTGAAGTCAGGGCCTACTTGAGAAATCCATTTTCTAGGCCTTCACTTTGCCTAAACTCAAAATCACTTATTATATTTGGGAAGAAAAATTTACACTCCTCTCTTGATATTAGTCTTGTTTATATATGTATAAATGAAAATGAAAGTATTAGTTTTTCAGTTGTCTCCAACTCTTTGTGACCCCATGGACTGTAGCCCAGCAGGCTCCTCTGTCCAAGGAATTCTCCAGGCAAGAATACTGGAATGGGTTGCCATTCCTTTCTCCAGGGAATCTTCCTTACCCAGGGATTTAACTTGGGTCTCCACAGGCAGATTCTTTACTGTCTGAGCCACCAGGGAAGCCCTATAAATATATGTGGGCATTTACAAGAAGATAATTTTGTAGGCTGAATAAGAGCCCCAAAGATACTAGATTCTAATTCCTAGAACCTGTAAATGTTATTTTATTTGTTAAAAGCATCTTTGCAGATGTGATAAGAATCTTGAGATGAGACACCACCCTGAATTATCTGGATGGGTCCTAAATGCCAGTATCACATCCTTATTTGTGGGAGACAGGGAGATTTGACACACAACAGAGGAAGAGACAATGTGAAGATGAGGGGCAGACACTGGAGTGATATGACCACAAGCCAAGAAATGCTGGCCACCACCAGAAGCTGAAAGAGGCAGGGACCAGATCTCCCCTAGATCCTGCTGACATCTTCATTTTAGCCTGTGAAACTGATTTCAAAATCTCGGCCTCCACAATTGTGAAAAGATAAATATCCTTTGTTTCATGCCACATAATTTATGGTAATTTGTTACAACAGCCATAAGAAATTAATAGACTCAGACTTAATATGGTATGTTATATGCAATATGACATATGACATATATATCAAAGGTCTATAATAATTCAGCAGACCTTGCAATTCCTTTTCTTGTTACTGTAAATTGCCAAATGTGCCCTGAAAATTATATGTGGAAAGAAAGAAAATAATTTTGAATAAGGTTTCCAAATGAGTGATATCCACTATTTTGTGACAAAGTTAAAAGTTACAGTGGTGGAAAATACCTTTGTAGAGTCACTTTTAACCCACTCTAGTATTCTTTCCTAGAGGTTCCCATGGACAGAGGAGCCTGGTGGGCTACAGTCCACAGGGTCACAAAGAATAGACACGACTGAAATGACTTAGCACACACACAAACACACACACACACACACAAAGTTGCTTTTACTTACTAGATATTCTTTCTTATTTAAAACCTGGAAATATCTTTATCTTTGCTTCTAATTATAATGCAGTGAATTTTGATTATAGAATTTAAAATAGAAAAAAGTAGAAAATTAACATTTTCTCCAACATATCAGTGTTAAAAGTTTTTCCTAATAATATCGAAACATATATATGTACTTTATAAAGTAAAAATGTAGAATCTTACATTTTGGCAACTTGTTTTTCTTCATAAGACTAGATCATAGATACCGTATTTCTATAGCAGTGTATATAGCTCTTCTTCCTTTGCGACAGATCTTTATCATTCCTTTATATGAATATGCTATAATTTATTTTAAAAAATTGGGAGTTTTAACAAATTTATTTAAACAGTTGGGAGTTTCGGGGTTTTTCCCCTATATTTTAAGTACAATTAGGACTAATTTACCTTTATATACAGATTTAATGTTCCTTGTTTTGTCAGACTCAAAAGTTATTTTGCTAAGGTACTGAACATTAGAAGTTAGTTTTAAAATCAATTAAGTACTTCTTTAATTGCATTAAAGTTATTGAGGAGTTTTGATTATTAACTGTGGTAATGGTTAATTATTTTAGGCATCTGAGTACCCAGTGGTGCTCTCTTTGGAAAATCACTGCTCCCCTTCCCAACAAGAAGTGATGGCCGACAGTTTGCTCGCTACTTTTGGGGATGCCTTGCTGTCATATACGCTTGATAATTTTTCAGACAAACTACCTTCACCAGAGGTAATATTTTGTCTGAGAAGCTCAGGATAAGAAAAAGCCTACTGCTATTGTATTGGCCAATGAAACAGCTATTGAAAAATTATTAGTTTTAATTATAGTGGTGTATCTTTGCAATGTTCCTAGGAAATAGCCCGTGAACATTTAAGTGAATATATTTTGATAAAAAGGATAGTCTAGTGTAGTGTTAGTTGCTCAATTGTGTCTGACTCTTTTTTTTTTTAAGATTCCAATTAACTTTATTTATTTTTTTTCAATTTTTATTTTTATTGGAGGCTAATTATTTTACAATATTATATTGGTTGGTTTTGCCATACATTGACGTGAATCCACCCCGGGTGTACATGAGTTCCGCCTCCCAAACCCCCCTCCCATCTCCCTCTTCCCCTTATCTCCCTCTGGGTCATCCCCGCATACCAGCCCCGAGCATCCTGTAACATGCATCAACCCTGAACTGGCAATTCGTTTCACATATGATAATATACATGTTTCAATGCCATTTTCTCAAACCATCCCACCCTCACCCTCTCCCACAGAGTCCCAAAGACTGTTCTATACATCTGTGTCTCTTTTGCTGTCTCGTATACAGGGTTATCATTTGCATCTTTCTAAATTCCATATATATGCATTAGTATATTGTATTGGTGTTTTTCTTTCTGGCTTACTTCACTCTGTATAATAGGCTCTAGTTTCATCCACCTCATTAGAACTGGTTCAAATGCATTCTTTTTAATGGCTGAGTAATACTCCATTGTGTATATGTACCAAAACTTTCTTATCCATTCGTCTGCAGATGGACATCTAGGTTGCTTCCATGTCCTGGCTATTATAAACAGTGCTGCAATGAACATTGGAGTACATGTGTCTCTTTCAATTCTGGTTTCCTCGATGTGTATGCCTAGGAGTGCGATTGCTGGATCATATGGCAGTTCTATTTCCAGTTTTTTGAGGAATCTCCACACTGTTCTCCATAGTGGCTGTACTAGTTTGCTTTCCCACCAGCAGTATAAGAGGCTTCCCTTCTCTCCACACCCTCTCCAGCATTTATTGCATGTAACTTTTGGATAGCAGCCATTCTGACTGGTGTGAAATGGTATCTCATTGTGGTTTTGATTTCCTTTTCTGATTATTAGGGATGTTGAGCATTTTTTCATGTGTTTGTTAGCCATCTTTATGTCTTCTTTGGAGAAATGTCTGTTTAGTTCTTTGGCCCATTTTTTGATTGGGTCATTTATTTTTCTGGAATTGAGCTGCAAGAGCTGCTTGTATATTTTGGAGATTAATCCTTTATCAGTTGCTTCATTTGCTATTATTTTCTCCCATTCTGAAGGCTGTCTTTTCACCTTGCTTAGAGTTTCCTTTGCTGTGCAGAAGCTTTTGATTTTAATTAGGTCCCATTTGTTCATTTCCAATATTCTGGAGGTGGGTCTTGGAGGATCCTGCTGTGATTTATGTCAGAGAGTGTTTTGCCTACGTTCTCTAGGAGTTTTATAGTTTCTGGTCTTATATTTAGCTCTCTAATCCATTTTGAGTTTATTTTGGTGTATGGTGTTAGGAAGTGTTCTAGTTTCATTCTTTAACAAGTGGCTGACTAGTTTTCCCAGCACCACTTGTTAAAGAGACTGTCTTTTCTCCATTTTATATTCTTGCTTCCTTTGTCAAAGATAAGGTGTCCATAGGTGCGTGGGTTTATCTCTGGGCTTTCTATTTTGTTCCATTGATCTATATTTCTGTCTTTATGCCAGTACCATACTGTCTTGATGACTGTGACTTTGTAGTAGAGCCTGAAGTCTGGCAGGTTAATTCCCCCAGTTCCATTTTTCTTCCTCAAGATTGCTTTGGCTATTCAAGTTTTTTTGTATTTCCATACAAATTGTGAGATTATTTGTTCTAGTTCAGTGAAAAATATCGTTGGTAGCTTGATAGGGATTGCATTGAATGTATAAATTACTTTGGGTAGTATACTTATTTTTACAATATTTATTCTTCCAATCCAAGAACACGGTATATTTCTCCATCTATTAGTGTCCTCTTTTATTACTTTCATTAGTGTTTTATAGTTTTCTATGTACAAGTCTTTTGTTTCCTTAGGTAGATATATTCCTAAATATTTAATTCTTTTCATTGCAACAGTGAATGGAATAGTTTCCTTAATTTCTCATTATTAGTGTATAGGAATGCAAGGGATTTCTGTGTGCTGATTTTATATCCTTCAACTTTACTGTATTCATTGATTAGCTCTAGTAGTTTTCTGGTGGAGTCTTTAGGGTTTTCTGTGTAGAGGATCATGTCGTCAGTGAACAATGAAAGTTTTACTTCTTCTTTTCCAATTTGTATTCCTTTTATGTCTTTTTCTGCTCTGATTGCTGTAGCCAAAACTTCCAGAACTATGTTGAATAGTAGTGGTGAGAGTGGGCACCCTTGTCTTGTTCCTGACTTTAGGGGAAATGCTTTCAGTTTTTCACCATTGAGGATAATGTTTGCTATGGGTTTGTCATATATAGGTTTTATTATGTTGAGATATGTCCCTTCTATTCCCACTTTCTGGAGGGTTTTTATCATAAATGGATGTTAAATTTTGTCGAAGGCTTTCTCTGCATCTATTGAGATAATCATATGATTTTTATTTTTCAGTTTGTTAATGTGGTGTATTACGTTGATTGATTTGCAGATATTGAAGAATCCTTGCATTCCAGGGATAAAGCCCACTTGGTCATGATGTATGATCTTAAAGTGTTGTTGGATTCTGATTGCTAGAATTTTGTTAAGGATTTTTGCATCTATATTCATCAGTGATATTGGCCTGTAGTTTTCTTTGTTTGAGGGATCTTTACCAGATTTTGGGATTAGGGTGATGGTGGCCTCATAGAATGAGTTTGGAAGTTTCCCTTCCTCAGCAATTTTCTGGAAGAGTTTGAGTAGAATAGGTGTTAGCTCTTCTCTAAATTTTTGGTAGAATTCAGCTGTGAAGCCGTCTGGACCTGGGCTTTTGTTTGCTGGAAGCTTTCTGATTACAGCCTCTCGTTCCGTGCTTGTGATGGGTCTGTTCAGATTTTCTGTTTCTTCCTGGTTCAGTTTTGGCAAGGTGTACTTTTCTAGGAATTTGTCCATTTCTTCCAAGTTATTCATTGTATTGCCATATAATTGCTGATAGTATTCTCTAATAATCCTTTGTATTTCTGTGTTGTCGGTTGTGATCTCTCCCTTTTCATTTCTAATTTTATTGATTTGGTTCTTCTCCCTTTGTTTCTTGATGAGTCTGGCTTGTGGTTTGTCAATTTTATTTACCTTCTCAAAGAACCAGGTTTGGCTTTGTTGATTTTTGCTATGGTCTCTTTTGTTTCTTTTGCATTTATCTCTGCCCTTATTTTTATGATTTCTTTCCTTCTACTAACCATGGGGTTCTTCATTTCTTCCTTTTCTAGTTTCTTTAGAAGTAGAGTTAGGTTATTTAGTTGACTTTTTTCTTGTTTCTTGAGGTGTGCCTGTATTGCTATGAACTTCCCACTTAGCACTGGTTTTACAGTGTCCCAGAGGTTTTGGGTTGTTGTGTTTTCATTTTCATTCATTTGTATGCATATTTTGATTTCTCTTTTGATTTCTTCTGTGATTTGTTCATTATTCAGCAGCGTGTTGTTCAGCCTCCATATGTTGGCATTTTTAATGGTTTTTCTCCCGTAATTGAGATCTAATCTTACTGAATTGTGGTCAGAAAAGATTCTTGAAATGATTTCAATTCTTTTGAATTTACCAAGGTTAGATTTATGGCCCAGGATATGATCTATCCTGGAAAAAGTTTCATGTGCGCTTGAGAAAAAGGTGAAATTCATTGTTTTGGGGTGACATGTCCTATAGATATCTATTATGTCTAACTGGTCTATTGTATCATTTAAAGTTTGTGTTTCCTTGTTAATTGTCTGTTTAGTTGATCTATCCATAGATGTAAGTGGGGTATTAAAATCTCCCACTATTATTGCATTGTTGTTAATTTCCCCTTTCATGCTTGTTAGTAATTGTCTTACATATTGTGGTGCTCCTATGTTGGGTGCATAAATATTTATAATTGCTATATCTTCTTCTTGGATTGATCCTTTGATCATTATGTAGTTTCCGTCTTTGTCTCTTTTCACAGCCTTTGTTTTAAAGTCTATTTTATCTGATATGAGTTTTGCTACCCCTGCTTTCTTTTGGTCTCTATTTGCATGGAATATCTTTTCCCAGCCCTTCACTTTCAGTCTGTATGTGTCCCTCGTTTTGAGGTCAGTCTCTTGTAGACAACATATATGGGGTTCTTGTTTTTGTATCCATTCAGCCAGCCTTTGTCTTTTGGTTGGGGCATTCAACCTATTTACGTTTAAGGTGATTATTTATAAGTATGATCCCGTTGCCATTTTCTTTATTGCTTTGGGTTCGAGTTTATACACCCTTTCTGTGTTTCCAGTCTAGAGAAGATCCTTTAGCATTTGTTGGAGAGCTGGTTTGGTGATGCTGAATTCTCTCAGCTTTTGCTTGTCTGTAAAGCTTTTGATTTCTCCTTCATATTTGAATGAGATCCTTGCTGGGTACAGTAATCTGGGCTGTAGGTTATTTTCTTTCATCACTTTAAGTATGTCTTGCCATTCCCTCCTGGCCTGAAGAGTTTCTGTTGAAGGATCAGCTGTTATCCCTATGGGAATCCCCTTGTGTGTTATTTGCTGCTTTCCCCTTGCTGCTTTTAATATTTGTTCTTTGTGTTTGATTTTTGTTAATTTGATTAATATGTGTCTTTGAGTATTTCGCCTTGGGTTTATCCTGTTGGGGACTCTCTGGGTTTCTTGGACTTGGGTGATTATTCCTTTCCCCATTTTAGGGAAGTTTTCAACTATTATCTCCTCAAGTATTCTCTCATGGTCTTTCTTTTTGTCGTCTTCTTCTGGGACTCCTATGATTCGAATGTTGGAGCATTTAACATTGTCCCAGAGGGCTCTAATATTGTCCTCATTTCTTTTAATTGGTTTTTCTTTTTTCCTCTCTGTTTCATTTATTTCTATAATTCTATCTTCTAGTTCGCTTATCCTGTCTTCTGCCTCTGTTATTCTACTGTTTGTTCCCTCCAGAGTGTTTCTGATCTCATCTATTGCATTATTCATTGTATATTGACTCTTTTTTATTTCTTCTAAGTCCTTATTAAATCTTTCTTTCATCTTCTCAATCCTCTTCTCCAGGTTATTTATCTGTAACTCCATTTTGCTTTCAAGATTTTGAATCATTTTCACCATCAAAATTCGAAATTCTTTATCAGGTAGATTCCCTATATCTTCCTCTTTTGTTTGTGTTGGTGGGCATTTCTCTTGTTCCTTTACTTGCTGGGTATTTCTCTGCCTCTTCATCTTGCTTATATTGCTTTGCTTGGGGTGGCCTTTCCGTCTTCTGGCAGTTTGTGGAGTTCTCTTTATTATGTAGTTTCCTCGCTGTGTGTGGGGTTGCACGGGTGACTTGTCAAGGTTCCCTGGTTAGGGAAGCTTGTGTCAGTGTTCTGGTGGGTGGAGCTGGATTTTTTTCTCTCTGGAGTGCAATGAAGTGTCCAGTAATGAGTTATGAGATGTCAGTGGGTTTGGAGTGACTTTGGGCAGCCTGTATATTGAAGCTCAGGGCTAGTTTCCTGTGTTGCTGGAGAATTTGTGTGGTATGTCTTGCTCTGGAACTTGCTGACCCTTGGGTGGTGCTTGGTTTTAGTGTAGGTATGGAGGCGTTTGATGATCTCCTATCAATTAATGTTCCCTGGAGTCAGGAGTTCTCTGGTGTTCTCGGGATTCGGGCTTAAACCTCTTGCCTCTGGTTTTTGGTCTTATTCTTGGAGTAGTCTCTAGACTTCTCTATCTGTCATTTCCAAGGTGGTTCCCTCTGTTTTAGCTTCTGTTTGCTGGTCTCTTCAGTGTCTAATTTCCGTCCTGATACTAGGGGGCGGGTGGACACTTTTTAAGGCTCAGTTGTTCAGTCCTGTTCTGGGAAGGGAGGAACGCTGCAGACAAATATCTCTGGCATCTGTGGGGAGTGCTCACAGCGTCTTGGCCACACTGGGTTTGCCCCCGCTCACAGCGCGTGTGTTGTACCAGTCTACACTGCACAGGCTCTAGGTTGCTCTGCCGGGAACTGTCCGAGACTGGCGCTGGGTTGTATGCACTTCCCAGGTCTGAGCGGCTCAGGTTCAGGTCCTCGGGTACTCCACAAAGGTGCAGACTTGGCTGGGTCTGCGTTTTGTGCCTTCCCCAGTCCAAGCAGCTCAGGTGACCAGGTGTTTGGCGAGTGCGGTCACTGCGACTTATCGCCTCCCCAGTCCCTGCCACTCGGTTTTCCCAGCCTTCTCAGGTGGATATCAACCGGCCCGAGCCCAAGAAGCCTTGTTAGCAACAAGACTGCCTGCAGTTTGTATCTGATGCCTTTCTGGGGCCGCGGTTGACCCCTCTGGCTCTGGCTGACCTCCCTGCCTGTCTCAGCGGGGGTTGGGGGATGGGCCGACTGCAGCCAGCTCGCTCTGCTCAGCCCTTTGTTCTGTGAGCGGGGCTGGCGGAGTCTTAGGTTAGAGCTTTCCGCCTTTTCGCAGGGTAGCTATCCCACAGTCTATCCCTCGTGGCATTCAAGCCCAGTCCTCTCTCTAAGCAGTTCAGCCAGCCCCCGCTTGCTAATGGTGTATGCAGGCGTCTGCGCTGCTTCTCCTCTGGGAGTCGTTTGTCTCTCTTTTTATCTTTTATGTTTTTTCCTACCTCCTTTCGAAGACAATGGGCTCCTTTTCTGGGTGCCTGATGTCCTCTGCCAGCACTCAGAAGTTGTTTTGTGGACTTTACTCCGCGTTCAAATGTTCTTTTGATGAATTTGTCGGGGAGAAAGTGGTATCGCCGTTCTATTCCTCCGCCATCTTGTTCTTCCCCCCACTCCGTGTCTGACTCTTTGCATCCCTATGGACTGTAGCCTGCCAAGCTCCTCTGTCCATGGGATTCTCCAGGTAAGAATACTGGAGTGGATAGCCATTCCCTTCTGCAGGGAATCTGCCTGAACCAGGGTTCAAACCCAGGTCTCCTGCATTGCAGGCAGATTCTTTACCTCTGAGCCACCAGGTAGAGCCCTTGGTTTCTATTAGGTTTTTAGGAATATGGAAAAAGGAGCTACATATATTACGACTGTGGGAAAAGTGAAAATATGATGAAAGAGTTTTCAATGACCATGACAAGTGAAAGTTTACCTGTACATGTATAATTGTATCTCTTTCAAATTGTTTCTGTAGGCATTAAAATTCAAAATATTAGTTAGAAACAAGAAAATAGGAACCTTACGTGAAACCCTTGAAAGGAAAGGTTCTGATATGCATGGGCAGGTAGAGGAATTTGAAGAAGAGGAGGAGGAAGAACAAGAGGAGGATGGAAGTGGTGCCAAAGAACCAGAACCAGTGAGTGGTTTTCAAGATGATTTGGAAAAGGAAGAACAGTCCAAACGGGTGGTCAGAATCCCACTCTTCAGGAAAAAGAAGGTGAGGCAACGTTTTGTGAAAATCTTATAAGTGATTGAAAAGTTGTTTTATTTTTTTGTTAGTTGAGAATTTTTTAAACTTTTTGGAGGAAAACATCTTTTTCCTACTTGTAATCACTTTAGTTTATCATTTAAAATTTATTTGGGAAAAATTAGCAGTGGAAAAGAAATTTTAGAAGTTGTTATCTCTTTCTCCATGTTAGCTGTTCATAAATTCTTTTTCTCTACAGCCAACAAATATTAGGCCTCATTATATATTAGACATTGTGCAGTGTACAAAAGATAATGTCTCTGCCCTGAAGGAGAGCTTACTGTCAGAGACAAGAAAATCACTGTTTATATTATATAGTATTTTAAGTATACAAGTTAGCATGACAAAGAAAGGTATACAAGGTTGCAAACAATACAAAACTAATTCAGCTGGTTTAAGTAAAATAGGAATTAATTCAGCTGGTCCATAGAAATGAAACATTCAGGAAAGGTAGTCTAATTTCAGGAATGATTGGTTAAAGTGTATTAAGCAAAGTCCACAGAATTTTCTTTCTGCCAACTTTGGCCCCACTTTCCTAATATGGGTGCAAGCCTTTGCAAAGCTTCAGTTTTACATGCTTTCAGATTCAAAGAAAGTCCTGTCTATCTTTCAGCTGCCCAAGTTGACTCCTTTTGGATCACAGCAGGCTGGCTGTGATCCAAGCATGCACACTGCCTAAGTTGGTTACTGTTGCCAGGGGAATGCACTCTGCTTAGCCACACCCACTCCACATGATCGACACTTAAGCACATGGATTGAGCATGAGTGGCCAGTGTTTTCCTGGAAGAATGAAAAAAACACAACACTTTGGAAGAGGCTAACAGAAGTGCAAAGAATATAGATCCTGGGCTGGAAGAGTGTACAATAGTGTACTAATACAGCAGAAGTTATTCCAAAATGTTAGATCACATTGGAAATAGTCTAAAATTTCTGAACTTGTAAAATTTGTGAGACTAAACTAAGACCTTTGGGAAAAGGGAATAGAAATAATTGTCATCTTTAGTACTTACTGAATGAATTGGGATTTTAGGTTTAGATTGCCTGGTAAGTAACATCAAATGCTATTATCATAGAACATATTTAAATTGACCCAATCTAAATAGTTTTTGAGGATATAATCTTATGAAAAAACTAAAATCATTGATTTGAAAGTGTATTTTCTTTATTGGAAAAAGATTTTTTCAAATGATTAGTGAAAAATTGTGAAATTATTATTATTTTTTTTTGTTTGTATCACAAAGATAAAACTATCTATGGCCCTATCTGATCTTGTTATTTATACTAAAGTTGAGAAGTTCAAAAGTTTTCATCATTCAAATTTATATCAGCAATTTAATGAAAGCAACTCTATTGGGGAGTCCCAAGCCCGAAAACTTACAAAGTTGGCAGGTAAATTCTTATAATTCAAATAGATGATGTGTTTAAATAAGTTATATTCACTTTTAAGATGTCAAAATTGGTCAATGATGTTCATAAAACTATATTCTAATACAATTCCAACATATTTAACAGATTTTAAAAAGGGTTTTATGCCTCAGGTCACTTTACATTTTATTTCACAGAACTGAACCATTAATTTTACTTAAGTAATGAAAGTTTGCTTGAGAATGTCCAGTATGGACACTTTGTTGGGAGGGGCTGTGGTGAGCAGTTTATATGAGAGAGTAGTGAGTGACAAGGTTGCAGAGGTAGGCAAAGCTAAATTACAAGAAACTTGAACTTTGTAAGTGAGCAGAAGGTTGAAATCTCAGGAGTTACATGAGCCCTTGTATGTTTCTGAAAGATGCCTCTGTTAGCAGCATAAGAGTGATGCTGGCTGTAGGGAGATGATAAAGGCTTGTTGTTGTTCAGTCACCCATTTGTGTCGGACTCTTTTGAGAACCCATGGATTGGAGCATGCCAGGCCCTCTATCCCTCACCATTGCCCAAAGTGTGCCCAAATTCATGCCCACTGCATTGGTGATGCTATCCAGCCAGCTCATCCTCTGATGCCCTCTTCTCCTCCTGCCATCAATCTTTCCCAGCATCAGGGGCTTTTCCACTGAGTCAGCTGTTCTTGTCAGATGACCAAAATACTGAAGCTTCAGCATCAGTCCTTCCAGTGAGTATTCAGGGTTGATTTCCCTTAAGATTGATTGGCTTATGGCAGCGAAATTGAAGCCAGGGTGAGCTTTGTGGACATCTATGATTGAATGAATGCCTATTCACTCAGTTGTGTCTGACTCTTTGTGACTGTAGCCTGCCAGACTCCTCTTTCCATGGAATTTTACAGCCAGGAATACTGGAGTGGGATCCTACTCCATGGGATCTTCCCAACCCAGGGATCAAACCCATGTCTCTTGTGTCTCCTGTGTTGGTAGGATTCTTTACCACTAGCAGAAGTGGGCATCTGTGAGGTAGAGATAAATAGACTGGAAGCTGCATCTCTAAAGTGAAGAAGAAGGTAAAAATGGTAACCATACCAGGCTGCCAGATGGCTGCGTACCTACAGAGGAGCCATTTGTCTCTGAATCTTGTTTTCATTGTCTCCAGACTCTAAATCTGAGGTGCGTAACTACGTGGTACAGCCCGAAATACAACTGTTAGGCCTGGGAAAAAGAATGGGGAGCAGACTACACCTTGTTCTCAGACTTACATGGTGGGGAACGTCATCAACTTGGAGCTTCCTTAGTGGCTCAGTGGTAAAGAATACAGCTGCCAAAGCAGGAGACTCAGGTTCGATCCCTGGGTCAGGAAAATCCCCTGGAGAAGAAAATGGCCACCCACTCCAGTTCTTTTCTGGAAAATCCCATGGACAGAGGAGCCTGGTGGCTACAGTCCATGGGGTCACAAAAGAGACTGACACGACTTAGTGACTAAACAACAGTTATCAACTTAAAAAGGAATGGTCTGTTGGTAGGGAAAATTTTTTCTCTGTTACCCCTCTTGAGTTCTTTGACTGCACTAGTAATAAAATTGATGACAGGAGAAAAAGAAACAAAATTTAATTCATAGAAATGGGACCCTAAGAAGTGACCAAAGAAGGCAGCCTTTATGCTTTCCAGACAAAGAAACAAATTAGTGAGAAACTGGCAGGAAATTTGTGAAGAATCTAAACAGTTTGAGCTTGGGGTAGTAATTAAATAAGGCACCAGGTTTATTTTTATAGGCTTCTCAGCTCTGAATTCCCTATCATTGGTGAAAAGGATGTCCTACCTTCAGATACAGGGAGTGTACCTTTCACATGAGAGATTTATTTACTGTTTTGAAAGATAAAGAAAAGAGGGAGCGTGTCCCTCTTGTGCTGGCCATTGCTTAACTTTAATCCAAAGTAATCAATATGCCACTGAGGCACATCTTGAGGCAGTCTATGCTGGGCCTCCACAGTCAATGAGAATAAGGTGACTTGCCATATCCTTTTTAAAAACTGAAATCTACAATCTTATGTAGAAGCAGAAAAGTCAGCACCAGCAAACCTGCAAAAGAAAACTTGAGAAAAGCTCCCGGCTATTTGGTAATGCAGATTCTAATATATATGGTGGTTAACCTCATTGGGCTGGCCACCAGTGCTTTAGGGTTTTGAGGCATGCTTTAACTCATCTCCTCAAAATGCCTGTTAGAAACATGCTGGATATTTTAGGGCGTTTTGGTTTTTGTTGTAAACTGAGGCTTGTGACCAAAAATCTATTCAGTAACTCTACATGGCAGTTAAAAGAATAGAGTAGAATGAAATGGAATATAATAGAACTAAACAATAGAATATAGAAGAGTATATTATATGCAGGAAACATAAGTATTATTTTATAAAACAACTGTGTGTGTGTATGTGTGTGTGTGTGTGTGTGTGTGTGTGTGGTGTTGGATTGTGATATAAAGTATATTTTTACTGTGAAATATTGTGAATGGAGCTTGAATTTGACCTACTTTACTAGAGTCCATGATTTCAAACTATTGGATGGTTTTTGTTGTTGTTCATGCTGTTGGGACTTCTGGGCACAGCAAAAGTGGTTATAATTCTCTCATTCTCATCATATTAAATTTGAAAAGGGACTGAGTAGAGTCATAAAAGGTAGCATCACCATTTCTTTGGAAAGAGTATAGAGCACTTTTCTTGAACCAAAAGTCAGTTCAGTCGCTCAGTCATGTCCGACTCTTTGTAACCCCCTGGACTGCAGCATGCTAGGCCTCCCTGTCCATCGCCAACTCTCGGCGCTTGCTCAAACTCATATTCATCAAGTTGGTGATGCCATCCAACCATCTCATCCTCTGTCATGCCCTTCTCCTCCTGCCTTCAGTCTTTCCCTGCATCAGGGTCTTTTCCAATGAGTCAGTTCTTTGCATCATGTGGCCAAAGTATTGGAGTTTTAGCTTCAGCATCAGTCCTTCCAATGAATATTCAGAGTTGATATACTTAAGGATTGACTGGTTGGATCTCCTTGCAGACCAAGGGACTCTCAAGAGTCTTCTCTAATACCACATTCAAAAGCATCAATTCTTTGGTGGTCAGCTTTCTTTATAGTCCAACTCTCACATCCATACATGACTACTGGAAAAACCATAGCTTTGTCTAGAAGGACCTTTGTTGACAAAGTAATGTCTCTGCTTTTTAATATGCTGTCTAGGTTGGTCATAGCTTTCCTTCCAAAGAGCAAGCATCTTTTAATTTCGTGGCTGGAGTCACCATCTGTAGTGATTTTGTAGCCCAAGAAAATAAAGTCTCTCACTGTTTCCCCATCTATTTGCCATGAAGTGATGAGACATGATGCCATGATCTTCGTTTTCTAAATGTTGAGTTTTAAGTCAACTTTTTCACTCTCCTCTTTCACTTTCATCAAGAGGCTCTTTAGTTCTTCGCTTTCTGCCATAAAGGTGGTGTCATCTGCCTATCTGAGGTTATTGATATTTCTCCTGGCAATCTTGATTCCAGCTTGTGCTTCATCCAGTCCAGCATTTCTCATGATGTACTCTGCATATAAGTTAAATAAGCAGGGTGACAATATACAGCCTTGACCTACTCCTTTCCCAGTTTGTAATTTGTCTGTTGTTCCATGTCTGGTTCTAACTGTTGCTTCTTGACCTGCACACAGATTTCTCAGGAGACAGGTAAGGTGGTCTGGTATTCCCATCTCTTTCAGAATTTTCCACAGTTTGTGGTGATCCACACAGTCAAAGGCTTTGGCATGGTCAATGAAGCAGAAATAGATGTTTTCTTGGAACTCTCTTGCTTTTTCGATGATCCAGTGGATGTTGGCAATTTGATCTCTGGTTCCTCTGCCTTTTCTAAATGCAGCTTGAACATCCAGAATTTCATGGCTCACATACTGTTGAAGCCTGGCTTGGAGAGTTTTGCGCATTGCTTTGCTAGTGTGTGAGATGAGTGCAATTGTATGGTAGTTTGAGCAATCTTTGGCATTGCCTTTCTTTGTGATTGGAATGAAAACTGACCTTTTTCAGTCCTGTGGCCACTGCTAAGTTTTCCAGATTTGTTGGCATATTGAGAACAGCACTTTCACAGCATCTTGTTTTAGGATTTGAAATAGCTCAACTGGATTCCATCACCTCCACTAGCTCTGTTTGATGCTTCCTAAGGCCCACTTGAGTTCACATTCCAGGATGCCTGGCTCTAGAATATAATTAATGATCAGTCAAAGATGTACTGCAAGAAGGTCCATCATTCTTAAAATATAATAAACATCATTAATTTTATTATAAGGAAAAATCAGAAACAATTTTTCATATATGTGAATGCTTTTCATTCATCTAAATATAATAGGTGAATATTATTGAAATGGAATGATTTTCATGTTATCTTAGTAAGTCAAAATGGAAGTTTATAAAAGAGAGTAAACAATAAGATTCAATTGAAGCATAAGTATATACCTATGTCAGAAGAATGGAAATATATATATACCAAGAGGTTATCAGGGTTATTAATAGAGCGATGAGATTATATGTTGTTTTCTTATATTTTCTATTTGATTTTCTCATTTATCTAAAATAAACACAAATCGCATTTGTGAATACATAGCATGTTTAATTTCTAAGTATCAGGAGTAACAAAATCAGGTTAAGGATATTTAGTGATCATTCATGTTTATCACTTTGTAGATGAGAAAAATTAAGACCCAGAAGAGCCCATGTTTTATTGAAAGGTAGACATCTAATGTAGGACTAGATAAGGAATCGTAACAGTTGGACACACAAAACACATTTATACATGAGTAGCTTCAAAATGAACTTTCCCTCAAGGAGATTATAGCCTCTAGAAATGAGTTAATTAAATTAACTATAATTACTATTAACTTCAATAACTAATATTTTATCTGTCCATGCATCTTAGAAAAAGAATAGCATTTAGGATGAGAGTGGCAATGATTCTGACTAGCAAATAGAGTGGGTGTAGACAGTAACCATTTCTTCCACGACTCTCACCATATTAGCTGAAATAGATGTGGGAAGAGGATTTACATAGTGAAAAAGAATAAAAAAATTGGAGAAATATGAAATCTGTGTTCAAAAATTTGAGGGGTATCCAATGGTGGTTTTTGTTTAGCCACTAAGTCGTGTCTGGCTCTTTGTGACCCCATGGGAACCCATGACCTCCTCTGTCCGTGGATTTCCCAGGGAAGAACACTAGAGTGGGTTGCCATTTCCTCCTCCAGGAGATCTTCCTGATCTAAGGATTGATCCAGAGTCTCTTACATTGGCAGGCAGACTCTACACTGAGTCTCCTGGGACAAACACATACATACACACAGTCTGTTTCAGTTTCTTTACAATTCCTATACATATTCTTTAAGTGTCTACGTATATTTTTTGCACATTTCTATTTATTCTATTTAAATCACTTAAGATTCAAAACTAATTTACACCATTTACCATTATAGGTGGTGTTTTATTTTGGAATTTTATATGCTCTATGTCAAAGTGAAATTAACTTGAATGTGAGAAAAAGAAGCATGTTATTCAGTTGTTTCTTTCTTCAAGTGAATGATCACATAAAATTTTAAAATAAATTACTATTAACTTTTCAATAACAGTTGAATTACACCGTGAAACAAAAGCATGAATTTATTTTGATTTCCATGAATTGCAAATACTTTTGCCAGGACAGTAGACATCAAAATTGTAGAATATAATACATATATAGACATAGTAGTTTATTTGAAATATTTTGCAATATTTTAATTAATTTGTTTTTCAGCCAGGGAATTTATTCTTCACACCAGGAAGTTCATTACCAGAGTATATCCCAAAGCAATAAGAGCTGACTCTTCTAATTTTAATCCTCAAGAATTTTGGAATGTAGGTTGTCAAATGGGTATGTTATTATAGAATATTGAGGTTTGGGGTTTTTTTTTGTTGTTTTTTTGCAAAAATAAGACAAAATAAGTTCATTTTGTGAACTAATAAAATATTCATGAAAAGAGCTTCCTTTGAAAAATTTTGGCCCTGGATGTTTTAGAGTCAAGCAATGATGAATGATTGACTTCAAGAGTTGAGTTTATTCTTAAATGGGTTGCATAGGATAAATCTAGGTAAGCATGTAGACCTGGAGGTTAAATTCATGAAGAGTTTGCATGGGAAGTGTAGGAACGGGAAAAAGAAACTGAAAATGAACGTAAGGGGACAGTGAAGATCAAGTGCTTTACATGAAAGGTCTGGTAAGGGCCTCTTCAAATCAAGTGACCTGTGCTTTCTGTACTTTAATCACTTCTGAATTCATAGTATTTAAAGATGAGTAATGAGGTCTGTTATTTATCCTTGTGAGATCCTCCTTATTCCAAACTGATCAACTGGTATGCCACTGGGACTAACCAGTTAGAAAGTGCCAACCAAGTGTTAACGCTTCTGTTACCGAACTGTGGCTAGGTCCATAGGTTTGTAGAGAGGGAACAATTGGGACCAGGATGGTAGGGTGGGCAGTGGGGGGCAGATGGTGGTACTGAATACCACCGGTGTCTGTGTACCAGGCTATATGAAGTTGTCTGTGTATTTTAACAACAATTATTGCTCTGCCTGTTCCTTGCTTTCTCCTCAAGTGATAACAGTACCCCTTTAGACTTGAAAGTTTATGATACATTGGTGTCAACCCTTCCAGCATTTAATGTAGTGATTTTCTTTATTCTCATATTTCCTGAATGTTATCTGACATGTACATTGCTATTCTATAATCTGTGCTATGTGCTGTTTTGATTTTTTAACTCAAAAGCTGTAGAATCATTTACAGATTAAGTTTTGAAACTCACCTTCATCTGTTAATGTAAACGTGCCAACAGCAAATGTTTAAACATCATGTGTCATTTGGTGAACACTTGCTCTTAAAATGTTCAAAGATATATAATCCACGATTAGGTTTCACTCAGCTGTTTAACTATGTGTCTTTAGATATTCCCTCATTTCCTGACAAGGTCAAAATAATCTTTTCCCTTATAGTGGCCTTAAATTTCCAGACCCCTGGTCTCCCTATGGATCTTCAAAATGGGAAATTTTTGGATAATGGTTGTTCTGGATATGTTTTAAAACCACGCTTCCTAAGAGAGAAAAAAACAAAGTTTAATCCACATAAAGTACTAATAGACAGTAATCCACTCACACTTACAATAAGGGTAAGATTACTTTTACCTTTTTTTCAGTTATGATATAAGCTAGATAGTAACCATTAATATTTTTAGTTCCATTGATTTTCCTTAATACCTTTTAAATTTATGTTAATCTTTTCAGGTACTGTAGGTGGATGGTATTGCAGCATCTTGCCATATCTTTTTGTTGTCTTTTTGCATGAATGAAAAAATTCAAAAAGTTGCATTGTTCTAATTAGAGGAACATGTCTAGTTGTTCTTGGGTATAGCTGGGATGAAGCAGCCACTTTTTCAGACCCCTTCCTAATCCACACAAATCTCATTGATGTGCTTCTGTGTGTTTCCTTTTTCCTTTTTCAATCTACCTCCAAGCAATTCTTTCTCACTTTCATTGTGGGTTCCTCTTTTACTGTTATTTAGTCACTAAATCATGTCTAACTTTTGCAGCCCCATGGACTGTAGCCCACCAGGCTTCTCTGTCCATGGGATTTCTCAGATAAGAATACTGGGGTGGGTTTCCATTACCTTCTCCAGGGGATCTTCCCAACCCAGGGATCGCACCCACATCTCCTGATTTGACAGGAGAGCCACCTGGGAAGCCATGCATGCTTAGTTGCTTAGTCGTGTCTAACTCTTTGCGATGCCATGCGCTGGAGTCTGTCAGGCTCCTCTGTCTATGGGATTCTCCAGGCAAGAATACTGGAGTGGGTAGCCATTCTCTTCTCCAGGGTAGCCTCTGCTGCTAAGTCGCTTCAGTCGTGTCCGACTCTGTGCGACCCCTCAGACGGTAGCCCACCAGGCTTGACCATCCCTGGGATTCTCCAGGCAAGAACACTGGAGTGGGTTGCCATTTCCTTCTCCAGTGCAGGAAAGAGAAAAGTGAATGTGAAGTTGCTCAGTCATGTCCGACTCTTAGCCCCCTGCATGCCCCTAAAATATTCATGTTGCCAAAGGCTTTTTCTCAATCCTCATCTCAAACTAAACATTCTCTTTGTGTTCTTTTATACATTTTCATGGTTTCAACCACAAACATGCTCACATTGCTAATCTGACTTCATTTTTTGACTCTAAAGTCTTATTTTTAATAGCCCACCTAGCATCCCTACCAGTTCTGTCAGACTTAAAATATTAAAGCTGAACATCCCTTCCTAGTTAAATCTCTTCTATTTTATTTAAATCTCAGTGAATTGAGTCAAATTCATTTATTCAGTTGACTCAGGCCATAAAATTGGGAGCTATTCTTCTCTTCCACATCTCCTTCATGTCCCTTGTCTTATCAATCTCTAACTTCTGTAGATCTTACTTTAACTGTCTTTCTTATTCATTCCCTTGATCTGATGTCATTTGCTGCTGTCCTTTTTTTTAAGGAATTTGTTACCTGTCATCACCTCTGTTCCTTTGGCTTCTTAAGGGGTTTTTAGGTAGCCTGTCTGAGTCAACAAGTCAACAAGAGAGATTTTGCTGAGGCTAATCTGATCATGTTTACTTAATATTTATTTGTGTCTCCTGATTGTTTTCTTAGTCTGGATTTGTCCCACTCCTCTAGCCTCATCTCTCACCACTTCCAGCCTTTTAACCCATTCTAAAACCATATGGAAGCCTTTTTTTCTTTTTTTTGTCCACAATGGCACCTCTAGGTACTGCATATGCTATTTCCTTTGACTGGACTACTATTCCATTCTTCATCTGCCTGTTGCACTCTGACTCATTATTTTCAAGACTTTCAGAGTCACTTCTTTTTGGAAAATTTTTCCTGGGCTAAGTTGCATTTCTTTTGAAGTTTTTCTTCTGTTTTTCCATGACACCCTATGTTGTTGCTGTTTAGTTACTCAGTTGTGTCCAACTCTTTGGCAATTCCATGGGCTGTAGCTGACCAGACTCCTCTCTCCATGGAATTTCCCAGGTAAGAATATTGGAGTGGGTTGCCATTTCCTTTTCTGGGAGGTCTTCCTGGTCAAGGAATTGAGCCCATGTCTCCTGCATTGGCAGGCAGATTCTTTACTACTGAGCCACCAGGTAAGCCCATAAAACCCTATACATGCATGCATTATGGCACTTAGCACACTGTAAGTTATAATTATTTACTTGTTATACTTGTCTTTCTCCCCTTACTTGTCTGAGGACAAGTCCTTTAAAAATAAGGACTATGTTTTGTTCAATCCTTATCCACAGTAACTGATACAAAGTATTTGCTTAGTACATGTAGGGTTAATTTGTAAAAGCGAAGCTGGAAGATAGCTGGTATGCACAGATGTTTATAAATGTCACATATTTATACTCCAAAAGGGGCTTAAGTGACATGATGTGAAAGAGGTAGAGTTAATGATTTTCCTAGGAAGCTGCTCTCATAGCCACGTGGGTCTTCCCCTCTTCTTATGATTGTTCTAGGGAGCTTTGTGATTACTTGCACAAATTGTGGAAAGCATGATTTGAAAATAAGAAGACACAGTTTTTCAGTTATTTTTCTTATCCTTGATAAAGTCATTCAGCATTTCTGGTATACTCTTTGTCATCTGTAAACAGAGAACTTTGGATTAAATCAGTTATTTTCAAGCTTATTAAAACTATGGAATCATTTCCTAAGTTTAAAATCTCCTAAGACCACCAGATGAAAGCAAGAGCTATCTGGTTGACCACTAAAGGTCATCTGCTTGACATCCATCCTCTGCAGTGGCCCCTGAAAGGGCTTTGTGAATTGGAGTGTACAAATTATTTTGACAATAAATCTCTAAATTCTATTTCAGTGCTCATATTCAATTATTACTTAGTTAGCAATTTTTTTTTTTGTTATGAGTTACACCTGCTCCCTAATGAAAAGGATTAATCACCCGGAGGGCTGATAGTCAGCTGATGTGTGGGTGTTCAGTCGCTGTCATGTGTGACTCTTTGGGACCCCATGGACTGTACCCACTAGGCTCCTCTGTCCATGGAATTCTCCAAGCAAGACTACTACAGTGGGTTGCTGGGCCAATTCCATGCTGCTCATTAAATATTTGTGCAGTCACTCTGGTTTCTATTGGGTGCTATAATGTGTGGATGTAAGGAAGAAGAAATTACACATTGGCACTTTTTTCTTTTCTCTTCCCTCCCTTTTTCTTTTTAATAAACTATTATCGGATATGGCCTAATTCTTTTTCTTTCATTTTTTCCTTTATTCAAACAGTTATTTTTTGTTCCTCTTTATTATAATCTTCAGAAATTGAAATCATGTATCAATTTCTACATTAGTGATATCTCAGTTGGTAAAGAATCCACTGGCAATGCAGGTGACCCTGCTTTGATTTCTGGGTTGGGAAGATCAGCTGGAGAAGGGATAGGCTATCCACTCCAGTATTCTTGGTCTTCCCTTGTGATTCAGCTGGTAAAGAATCCACCTTCAATGTGGGAGACCTGGGTTCGATCCCTGGGTTGGGAAGATTGCCTGGAGAAGGGAAAGGCTACCCACTCCAGTATTCTAGCTTAGAGAATTCCATGGGACCGTATAATCCATGGGGTCCCAAAGAGTTATACAGGACTGAGCGACTTTCACTTTCACACTTTATAAATTAGTGCACTTCAAAAGCTGTTCTTTTTTATTTAGACTTTGTTCCTTTGGTTCAGTTCAATTGCTCAGTCGTGTCTGACTCTTTGGACCGCATGGACTGCAGCACGCCAGGCCTCCCTGTCCATCACCAATGCCAGGAGTTTACTCAAACTCATGTCCATTGAGTCGGTGATGCCATCCAACCATCTCATCCTCTGTCATCCCTTTTTCCTCTCACCTTCAATTTTTCCCAGTATCAGGGTCTTTTCCAATCAGTTAGTTCTTTGCAACAGGTGGCCAAAGTATTGGAGTTTCAGCTTTAGCATCAGTTCTTCCAATGAATATTCAGGACTGATTTCCTTTAGGTTGGACTGGCTGGATCTCCTTGCTGTCCAAGGGCCTCTCAAGAGTCTTCTCCAGCACCACAGTTCACAAGCATCAGTTCTTTGGCGCTCAGCTTTCTTTATAGTCCAACTCTTACATCCATACATGACTTCTGGAAAAACCATAGTTTTGTCTAGAAGGACCTTTGTTGGCAAAGTAATATCTCTACTTTTTAATATGCTATCTAGTTTGGTCATTGCTTTCCTTCCAAGGAGTAAGCGTCTTTTAATTTCATGGCTGCAGTCACCAGCTGCAGTGATTTTGGAGCCCACGGAAATAAAGTCTGACACTATTTCCCCATCTATTTCCCATGAAATGATGGGACTGGATGCCATGATCTTAGTTTTCTGAATGTTGAGTTTTAAGCCAACTTTTTCACTCTCCTCTTTCACTTTCATCAAAAGGCTCTTTAGTTCTTTGCTTTCTGCCATAAGGGTGGTGTCATCTGCATATCTGAGGTTATTGATATTTCTCCCAGCAATCTTGATTCCAGCTTGTGCTTCTTCCAGCCCAGCGTTCCTCATGATGTACTCTGCATATAAGTTAAATAAGCAGGGTGACAATATACAGCCTTGACCTACTCCTTCCCCTATTTGGAAACAGTCTGTTGTTCCATGTCCAGTTCTAACTGTTGCTTCCTGACCTACATGCAGATTTCTCAAGAGGCAGGTCAGGTGGTCTGGTATTCCCATCTCTTTCAGAATTTTCCACAGTTTATTGTGACCCACACAGTCATAGGCTTTGGCATAGTCAATAAAGCAGAAATAGATGTTTTTCTGGAACTCTCTTGCTTTTTGATGATCCAGCAGATGTTGGCAAGTTGATCTCTGGTTCCTCTGCATATTCTAAAACCATCTTGAACATCCAGAAGTTCACAGTTGACGTACTGTTGAAGTCTGGCTTGGAGAGTTTCGAGCATTACTTTGCTAGTGTGTGAGATGAGTGCAGTTTTGTGGTAGTTTGAGCATTCTTTGTCATTGCCTTTCTTTGGGATTGAAATGAAAACTGACCTTTTCCTCCTGTGCCCACTGCTGTGTTTTCCAAATTTTCTGGCATATTGAGTGCAGCACTTTAACAACATCATTTCCTTTGTTCCTTAAAGTAAAACAAATCTGTGCTTCAACAATTAGCTTGAATAATAGAAGGTGAAATAAATTTATTATTAATTACTTTGTTAAACATTTTTCTGCTGTTCAATCCCTGAGATATGTATATATGAAATAATTGATTTTTCAAACTCAGGTGACTTATGGTAAAATAGACAACAATGGATAGGTAAGAATTCATGATCATTTATCCAAACATATAAGTTATATAGTCAGAAAATGCTATCATAGAAAATTATGTGGTGCTTTTTCGTACATTTCAGAAGTAATATTTATAATTTCCATTTTTACTGTTGTTTATAGACTACATAGATTTGAAAATAGTTCAAGTTATTGGAGTGCTCAGTCTGTATTATAGCAGAAGGGGGGTCATAATATTTTTAAACATTGCTTTATAGCAATCATAACAAATGCTGTTAGAATAAAAATATATGTTCGACTGTAAATATTGGAGAATGTGGGTTCTACTATAATCACATCTGGGTCAAATGGAATAATTTGGTAATCATCTTTTGATACTTAAGTTGAAATTTAACTCAAAAAGGACTAAGATTTAAGGTTTTCACTGTTTTCTATGTTCAGTTTTTTGGTGGGACTTGACTTAGTTCATCATAATTTTTGGAAAACATTTTATTTTGATACTTTCAAAGTATCACTTACTTAGTAGTGATACAGTTTGTTCTGCTGAATTCTTCAATTTACTTATTTTTGTGCAGCTCATCAGTGGTATCCAGTTGCCTCCCAGTTATCAAAACAAAGCTGATACCCTAGTGATTGTAGAAATTTTTGGGGTTCCAAATGATCAAGTGAAGCAGCAGAGTCGTGTAATTAGAAAAAATGGTGAGCTCTGAATATATTTTATTGATAAGTCTATTAGACTTCATGTTGGAAAGCTTAAAAATTATTTATTGATAGAGTTTTGATACATATTTATTTTTCTTAAGGCAAACCCTTGCATTATGTTCAAGATGACCAAAGTATTATATGCAGCAAAAACAATTTGATAATGACTTAATGTTGTTAGATACAGTTTCAATTACAGATACAAAAATGTATCTGACCTGAAGAAGTAGTGTTATTTCCATTTTTACTTCCTCTTTATGTTTTCTTGTTTGGCTGATTAAGAGAGATATTTTGATGACCTCAAATCTATCTAGTTGCTAGCTTCTGTGTAAAATAAAGAGCTTAAGATTTCTTTGATATAGTGTGTTGCAGTTTTACTTGACAGCTTGAATTATTTTAGATCAAAGGTCTGTGGCTTCTGACTCAGTATGCCATAGAAACCTACTCATAACAGTGTTTGGATTCATAATTCAGTCATTTTTGCCAGAAGGGAAATGTAGGAATGAAAGAATTGACTTTGGTGAGATTTTCAGTGTGCCAGCATCTCATGACAGTTTACATTATACAGTATTAACACTGTTATTTATTCTCTGAAGTTTAAATCATTAGTTCAGTTCAGTTCAGTCATTCAGTAGTGTCTGACTCTTTACGACCCCATGAATCGCAACACACCAGGCCTCCCTGTCCATCACCAACTCCCGGAGTTCACCCAAACTCATATGCATCAAGTTGGTGATGACATCCAGCCATCTCATCCTCTGTCGTCCCCTTCTCCTCCTGCTCCCAATCCCTCCCAGCATCAGGGACTTTTCCAATGAGTCAACTCTTCGCATGAAGTGGCCAAAGTATTGGAGTTTCAGCTTTAGCATTGTCCTTCCAATGAACACCCAGGACTGATCTCCTTTAGGATGGACTGGTTGGATCTCCTTTCAGTCCAATGGACTCTCAAGAGTCTTCTCCAGCACCACAGTTCAAAAGCATCAATTCTTCGGTGATCAAATTTCTTCACAGTCCAACTCTCACATCCATACATGACCCCTGGAAAAACCCTAGCCTTGACTAGACAGACCTTTGTTGGCAAAGTAATGTCTCTGCTTTTTAATATGCTGTCTAGGTTGGTCATAACTTCCCTTCCAAGGAGTAAGCATCTTTTAATTTCATGACTGCAATCACCATCTGCAGTGTTTTTCAGTTCAGTTCAGTCGCTCAGTCGTGTCCGACTCTTTGTGACCCCATGAATCACAGCACACCAGGCCTCCCTGTCCATCACCAATTCCCGGAGTTCACTCAAATTCATGTCCATAAAGTCGGTGATGCCATCCAGCCATCTCATTCTCTGTCATCCCCTTCTCCTCCCGCCCCTAATCCTTCCCAGCATCAGAGTCTTTTTCAGTGAGTCAACTTGTCGAGCCCCACAAAATAAAGTCTGACACTGTTTCCACTGTTTCCCCATCTATTTCCCATGAAAGGATGGGACCAGATGCCATGATCTTAGTTTTCTGAATGTTGAGCTTTAAACCAACTGTTTCACTCTCCTCTTTCACTTTCATCAAGAGGCTTTATAGTTTCTCTTCACTTTCTGCCATAAGGGTGGTGTCATCTGCATATCTGAGGTTATTGATATTTCTCCTGGCAATCTTGATTCCAGCTTGTGCTTCTTCCAGCCCAGCGTTCCTCATGATGTACTCTGCATATAAGTTAAATAAGCAGGGTGACAATATACATCCTTGACATACTCCACTTTTCCTATTTGGGGCCAGTCTGTTGTTCCATGTCCAGTTCTAACTGCTGCTTCCTGACCTGCATGCAGGTTTCTCAAGAGGCAGGTCAGGTGGTCTGGTATTCCCATCTCTTTCAGAATTTTCCACACTTTATTGTGATCCACACAGTCATAGGCTTTGGCATAGTCAATAAAGCGGAAATAGATGTTTTTCTGGAACTCTCTTGCTTTTTCGATGATCCAGCGGATGTTGGCAATTTGATCTCTGGTTCCTCTGCCTCTTCTAAAATCAGCTTGAACATCTGGAAGTTTACGGTTCACATATTGCTGAAGCCTGGCTTGGAGAATTTTGAGCATTACATTACTGGTGTGTGAGATGAGTGCAATTGTGCGGTAGTTTGTGTGTTCTTTGTCATTGCCTTTCTTTGGGATAGGAATGAAAACTGACCTTTTCCAGTCCTGTGACCACTGCTGAGTTTTCCAAATTTATAAAAGTATAGATTCTTGGGATTGACTGTTGGTCAGATAGTCAGAATCACTCAGGAAGAGAACTTGCAGCTGATCCTTTGAGAGTAGAATCTTCTTTGAGTGAATATTCTCAAAGTATAGTGGACTTCATTTCAGAGTCTAGAAATATGCTCCAGGTTGAATGGCATGGACAGAGAAGCAGGTGTAGTTTGAGCTATCTTTTTCTTATTTAGTGATAATTTCCTCAAAATACAATGTTTGCCTCCTCCCAAACCCCAAATATTCCTCCATCTCAGCCCCTAGGAACAAAAGAGAGAAAAAAGATTTGGAAAGTTTTATTACCTCATCCTGTGTTATCACTGGAAGGGATTTTAGTCATTACTGACTGCCTTATTTGGCTCCCCTTAGAGTTGAAATGGCAGTGTCAAGAAATGGTAACTGCTGTATCAGGAAGCTTCTAGTAACCTATCCCTTGTTCTCTCCATCCCCCTTACTTGAGTCTTCATAACTAAATGCACAGAATATTAATTTATTTCATGCACTTCTTATGTAATACTGTGATTTTAGCTCCCATTTAAAATTTCTTTGCATCCCTGGTTTTATGGGAATACACCTACACAAATTCAGTTTGGTTCACCAGACATCATTGAGCCTATCATGTTAAAAGCCTGATTCTAAGTATCAAAAAACTTAGAAACCTCTATTCACTGCATTCTTATGTATGCCCCAACTAATTCTATTATAGATAGTTTATAGTTCAGTATGGAATATGAGATGTAAGTGAAATTGTTACAAAAGAGTCATTAGTGCTTTAAAGAAAGTACAAAGAATTGTATGGAAGGGGAAAATTTGAAGATGGTTCTTGGCAAATGAGTAGAATCTTTTTTATAGAGATTGAGGATAAGGGAATTTTCTTTCTTTCTTTCTTCTCCATTTTTGGCCACACTTTGAGACTTGTGGGATCTTAGTTCTCTGACCAGGGATTGAACCCAGGTGATGGCAGGGAAAGTGCTGAATCCTAACCATTGTTCCTCTAGGGAATTCCCTAGGATAAAGGAATTTAAGGCAAAAGTAATAACATGTGTGCTAAAGCATGGAGAGAACAAAATTCAAGCATGTTGGCAGAAAGTACAAAAGTTCAAGTACAGTATACTTAAGTAAGATTAGTTGTGAGATAAAAATGAGAGATTTACTTTGGGGATGGAAAATCGTGAAAGCCATGACACAGTATTAGAAACTTTCTTTTCTGTATAAAATGAATAAAATTAAATCTTTTAAACAGGGATATAAAGCACTAAGAACTGAGTGTTAAGAGAGATCGTTTCTATAGAGGAGAGAGGAAGAAGTGTGAGAGAGGAAGAAGTGTGAGAGAGAGATGAGAAATACAGGAGAGGGTCAGGGTGCGGTTTCACTGTGATACGATGCAGAAGTCAAGTCTTAAAGAAGGGCTGCACCATCAGAAAAGGAATGGAAGATGCACATGAGGAAGACCGGCAGGACTGAAAATGTCGATAGCCGGACAAGAAGGGTGCTGAGATCGCTTAGCTACTAGTGTGATGGTAGTGTATTGAAAGACATGAGAGTCTGGGAGGAAAACAATCACGTTTGTGTACAATAAGGAAGTGATTTTTTAGAAATATTTATTCATTTGCAGCATGGAGTATCTTCATTGCGTCATGTGGGGTCTTTCCTTGTGGTGCTGGACTGTCTAGTTGTGGCACAGTCTCTGGGATGTAGAGGCTTCAGTAGCTGCAGAACTTGGTCTTTCTATTTGTGATGGGTAGGCTTCGTTGCGCCAAAGCATGTGGGATCTTAGTTCCCCGAACAGGGATTGAATTTGGGTCTCCTGTATTGCAAGGTGGATTCTTAACCACTGGACCACTGGGGAAATCCCATGATTTTTAACTATATTTGTAACTATCAAATTAGTTTTTTTTTTATTTTGGCAACTAAAAGGACTTTCACATGTATCTATGTATGATTTTGTGTGTGTATGAAAGAGAGAGTATGGTCAAGCAGGGTTAGAAGACAGAGAATAAGTTAGTATAAGAATTTTGTGCAGACATTTTGCAGTGTCTATAGAGATTTCACTCCTAAACATGTTTCCTGTACTTCACTGAATTATTTCTCTATTAGAGCAAGGTAAGATGGTCATTATTTCAATGTGAGTCAATTTGTATAAAATTTTCACTAGCATTGTTTGAATTCTGAATTCCTGTCTAGTAAATGTGCACTTGTGACCACAGATACACCATAGAAAGCATAGATATGGTATAGTCACAGAAGCTTCGATATGTGCTGAAACATGACACAAAGGACAAATCTGTTGAGGTAGTATGTGTAGCATTGCCTTTGTACGTGGAAAACAATGCATTATTTTTCCCTGAACTTTTTTTTAATTAAAGTGAGAGCATTTATTTGATCTGGATGAGAATTTCTTGGTTCCATTCAATTATGCTTAATTTTTATCTGATTTGGGTCACATTGTGATGCAATTTGGATTTCTTGTTTGGCAGGAGAGTATTTGGGATGATCTATTTCACTAGGGACATAGATTACTCATCAATTTTGGATTGAAAATAAGCATTTAATCAAAAGAAGGATCAAGAGCTGACTTTAGAGCAAACATTAGTGCGCTCTCAGTCCAACCACTGTCTGTAGTTCTTCCCATAATATGTCCTGACCTAGAAAAATGATGTTACATAACTTCCTGTTGTCTCAAGTTCTTTGTTGATAAAATGCTTGAACACTACAGTCATATTGTATAACAGTTACACGTTTCTGCTGTGAAATCAGACACCATTTGTTTGATTTCCTGCCCCACTACTTAATGGTTATTTCTTGAAAGCTATTTCATACACACACAAAAATGGCTATTTTTTTTAACGTTATGAAACATCTTTGTGACTCAGTTTCCCATCTGTAAATGTGGATAGAGATAACCCTGGTGTGAGCATTAAGTGAGATTATCTCCTTAAAGGTTTTGGAATATTGCCCAGCATTTGTAAACACCTAATAAGTATTATTATTGCCATTATTATTTCTTTCTCATTGGATGCATTAAAGATTTAAGTCCTCTAAACCATCAGCTTTCATTATTACTATTAAAGTGTTAAAAATAAGAATTTTAGAGAACAGATATTAAGCATTTTCCCCTAGGAACAGAGTTTGATTTTTAAAAAAATTCTATCTCTTCCTTTATATTTCAGCTTTTAATCCAAGATGGAATGAAACATTCACATTTGTTATTCAGGTGCCAGAATTAGCATTGATTCGTTTTGTTGCTGAAAATCAAGGTTTAATAGCCGGAAATGAATTTCTTGGACAATATACTTTACCAGTTCTATGCATGAACAGAGGTAATATTCTGAAAAGTAAGATGACTGTGCTAATATTTATGTATAACTTGAGTTTAACAAAGAGACTCTTTGATATACCAAATAGCTCTCTTCATGACAGTCAGATATGTAGAGGAAAAAAATATATATAGTTATTCCTAGTGGAATTATAGAAGTATGTTCTGATACGGAAGGTGGGATTGGGAACTGGGAATGCTAGGAAGACTAATTAGACAAACATGACTTATATGAAAATTTCTCTGTGTGGATTATAGCTCTTTTGTTTCAGTTAACAGTAGGCATGACTACCATGAAGGAGTGAAGGATGGGAACCATTCAGAAGGGAGAAGCAGTGACTTTTTTTTTCCACCTAAGAAGATACAGGGAGACCAAGACTCTTACCTTGACTCTTTTCAGAGCTGCCTTGCAGTCACCTCTCCGGGGTGATTTACAGTGTGCTCCCAATTTTATCCTTATATTTATTTTTCTAGTACCATCTGAGATGTACCTAGGAAACTGTCTTTCTGAAGCAGATGGGTGATGGCTAATTTTGGAGATGCTACATTTTCGGGGTGGGGGGGACGTATGAGCTGTGTTTTACTTAGTATGAAGTTGGAGTAGAAACTTCAAATATTTTATTTTGGAGGAAAATGAATATACATGATGGAATATAGCTTCATAGTCCTAGATTTTATATGTACTTTATTATTTCTTGCTGGGAAAAATTGAAGGCAAAAGGAGAAGGGGTAAGCAGAGGATGAGATGGTTAGATAGCATCACAGACTCAATGGACATGGATTTCTGGCACAGCAACAGACAGCACAAGACTTGACATGAGACAGTCAATTTTTATCTACCCCAAGTATGAGATTCAGGAGAATACAGTGCATTTTACAGTTAACACTGTAGCAGTGGAAAATATTTTGGGCATCCCTATAGCCCAACTCATGGACATGAATTTGAGCAAGCTCCAGAAGATAGTGGTGGACAGAGGAGCCTGGCATGCTGTATAGTCCATGGGGTTGCAAAGAGTCAGACACGAGTTAGTGACTGAACAACAAACAACAAAGTATGTTATTTCTCAGGAGCCCTATTGGGGCCCCTGCTGATGAATGTATTTTTATTGTGTTAATCAGATGTGATTTCTTTTGCAGGTTACCGTCGTGTTCCTCTGTTTTCCAAACTGGGTGAGAGTCTTGAGCCCGCTTCCCTTTTTATTTATGTTTGGTACATCAGATAGCCACTCATGGTACTTGACATAGCGTTAGCTTACAAGTTGCAATAAAACAGTCTAGAATGAATGTCTAGATATTTTTTCTTTTAATGTAAAGAAAACTAATTATTTTGAAGTACTGAGCAAATTCACTTTAAAATATGCAAACTAGAGCAGTGGAAACAAAACAGAAGCTTCAGCGGGTCCCGACTCAGTGTGACATCCTTGTCAGCCAATTTCTCTTGCCCCTCTGCTCTTGAGGCTGCTCTTTCAACCTGTTTGTATCATGTTTAATTAGTGGAATTTATAAGTTTCTAAAATACGTCTGAGTGAATAAGATATGTTGGCAAATATTTGGAGGTATAAAAGAAATGTGAAATCTGAGAGTGTTTAACTTCTAGACACCCACTAGTGCATATTGTAGTGGAAAGGAATTGGATTCCAGGTGCTTAGTGCCCTTTTACATCCTGGAGAGTAATTAGCCCTTACACTCTCAGACTAGTTCTCAGATGCTGTGCACTGGATTGGGTACCCTGTAATTACATAGATGTTTTTATGAGTGCATATGATTTTGATTTGCATTCAGACTGCCTTCCAGACTCTGTATCTCTAAAGGTGATCTACTACAGTGGCTTACATGCTCAGATCTCAGAATGAATTTGCATTGTGTCTGAATCTGCTTCCCTGGTGGCTCAGCTGGTAAAGAATCTGCCTGCAATGTGGGAGACCTGGGTTTGATCCCTGGGTTGTGAAGATCCCCTGGAGAAGGGAAAGGCTACCCACTCCAGTATTCTGGCCTGGAGAATTCCATGGACCATATAGTCCATGGGGTCTCAAAGAGTCAGATGCAACTGAGTGATTTTCACTTCCCTTCTGAATCTGCACTAAATGTACATTGAAGTTCGTCTCTTGGTCAGATTTGAAATTCCCGTGCTATTTCGTATACTGGGCTTCTCACCATCAGCAGGGTTTTGCTTTACTAAATGTTATACGTAGAAGAATATGGTTCAGTATTAACTGTTTTTTAAAAAACCAAGCATTACTAATACTGATTCTACCACATTGTTGCATGGCAGTGAGGTAAAATCACCCAGTAAAATTTTTGACAACATAGAGGGCCATTATAAGTATTTGTTGAAATTAAATCTGACTTTATAATTAAAACAACAGAAATGACTCTATGTTTATGATTGTTAATGCATTATCACTTGATAGCCAGGAAAATACACAAAAAAGTTATCTACCATGTTTTCCTACTATCATGGTTTAGCCTCAGAACTAAATATTTAAAATAAACATGCCACTGGTAATTGAAATATCCAGCCCATAAGGAGTTGGGTATCCCAGATTGCTCAGTGTATAATCATCCAGATCCTGCTTCATGGGCTGTCAGGAGTTAAGACCAAGAGATAATCTTCCCAGTGGGCTTTCCCAGTGGCGTGGTGCCTGCAGTGCAGGGGATGCGAGTTCGATCCTTGGGTTGGGAAGATCCCCTAGAGTAGGAAAGCACTGAAAAAAGCTCATGGACTGAGGAACCTGGCAGGCTATGGACTCACACAAGAGTTGGGCACAACTGAGCACATGAGCACAGTCTTCCCAGGGGGGAATGAACAGTCAATTCTCACAGGAATGCTTCTTTTTTGCCAGATTACAAAAGGATTTTATATTTATTTATAATGATTTTATTTTATGAAAAAGCTAATTTCAAATCTCCCTGAAAACTAAGCTGGATGCAAAGTCTTAGTGAAGGGGGCCTGGTGGTTCTGTGTGCAAAAATGTGGCTACTGTCCTTTGGCATTCCACCTTCAGGAAGAGCCCTTCAAAAGGCCTCACGTGTGCATGTTTTAGTGACCTGAGCACAGAAATAGACTCTGGCATCTACTCTCAGATACCCTTCAGCTACCAGAGCATCCCGTCTCTTCAGCGGGTCATTCCAATGTTCATTGCAGCTAACTTACTCATTACTCATTGCAGCTTACTAACTCATTCCAATGTTCACTGCAGCACTGTTTATTATAGCCAGGACATGGAAGCAACCTAGGTGTCCATCAGCAGATGAATGGATAAGAAAGCTGTGGTACATTTACACAGTGGAGGACTACTCAGCAATTTAAAACAATACCTTTGAATTAGTTCTAATGAGGTGGATGAAACTGGAACCTATTATACAGAGTGAAGTAAGCCAGAAAGAAAAACACCAATACAGTATATTAACAAATATATATGGAATATAGCAAGAGGATAACGATAACCCTGTATACAAGACAACAGCAGAGACTCGGATGTGTGGAGCAGTCTTTCGGACTCTGTGGGAGAGGACGAGGGTGGGATAATTTGGGAGAATGGATTGAAACATGTACATTATCATATGTGAAACAAATCTGACATGGTTGGGAGCTCCCCACCTCAACACTCTGTGGATTTAAGAGGCCGTTCCTTCTGGAAGTGTATAAATTAGCCTGGGATAGAAACTGCACGCTGAATTTACTAATTAAGAAATGAGAAACCAGAACTATAAAGGTGGCATAGAAATACAAGAAACTATTCTTAAGTAATCTTTTAAAACTTTGAACAGAGTTCAGATTTTACCATTTGTGATAAACTGGTATGTATAATTTAACCAGAACCATAAGAAAATTAGTATTGTGTGAATTCTGAAGCACTTTCAACATGTTGTAGGAATAATGTGGACTTTCTTGAGTTTTACACATTCATAAGTGAATGGTCTGTATCTCGTGCCTTTGTTGGTTCTCTGTGAGCTGTAGTTTCTGGGAAGTGAGCAGCTCTCATTCCTGTAACTCTTGTAATCCAGTCATTCGTGTGCCTCCTTCATGAGGATTCAGTACGGCTGTGGTGCTGTTATCCCTCTGATAGGAACTCTAACTCGGTGTAAAGCCCCAAAGGTCTGTTACTTATTTTTATTTTATATTGTACTATATTTTATTTACAGTGTTGTGTTTGTTTCAGGTGTATAGCAAACTGATACAGTTATATATATATATATATATATGAATTAACAAAAGCAGTTCCCGTCTTTTGATGGGGTGCTCATGGTTTATAACATAAATGGCATTATTTTGAGAGAGGGATAACTTAGGTATGGTGTTGGGTTTTTTTCTTTTTGCAGCTTGAGGCAATTGTAATGTGGAAGTAAGGAAATTAATTCCACAAATTCTCCTTCTCCTGACTGTGGCTTAGGCCTTACATTTTCATTATCATCTCCACTGAGAGTTATGGTAGAGGTGTGCATGGTGCAACTAATTTGACAAACCCAGATCCATATGTTTGGCTGAAGAACATGCAGTGTTACACTTATACATGGTTTTCTTCCTTGAGCTCCCGAAGAGCAGCTGCTTCTGGGCTTTCGCTGTCATCCATCAGACTCAGGGGAATACTTGGCAGTAGCCTCCCATTGGTGGTTGGAACTGCTTCACTAGAATGATGTGTTCCTAACAAAGGGTTCTTTGATGCTCTGGGGTAACTGCCACCCCCATAACCTGACTATCCTCTGGTTGTATGCTTTGCTGTTTCACAAGTTCTTGTGTGACCAGTAGGATCCCTGTAAGTTGTTTTTTCAAGCATGATCCATTCCAGAAGGATCTTATTTAAATCATTTACTGTTCAACCTAATAACAAGTGGCCTGTTCCGCCCATTAATGCAAGGCTTTCACCTTCTCTAAACTCCTAAAGCCTTTTGAAGGTTTGGAATTCCATGAGAGTTTAAAGGCTTTCACCAGGTGAATATTGTAAGAGTTCCTTAATTCTTGAAGGAGAAAGAACTTATTTCTCATTTATACCGAAAAGATTTAAAATAAGGAAGAAAAAAGGATCTTTCCTTTTCTCACTTTACTTCAGGTACCACTCAAACTCAGCTCACTAACTTTGAAGACAAAATCTTTAATATCCCACACTACATTAGAAATGCAATTTTGAAAGGAAACATTATTTTATTTTCCTTTCAGTAATCTTGGAATATCTTTAGGCATGTTTGTTTCCATTTTATGTGCATTATTTATCATTTACATTACCCTTTAAATTAAGCTGGTACCATTATTATTACTATTATTATTTTCTCACAAGAGCTTTTAACAGATACTACCCATAGAAAGGACTGATGCTAAAGCTGAAACTGCAATACTTTGGCCACCTCATGCGACGAGTTGACTCACTGGAAAAGACTCTGATGCTGGGAAAGGTTGGGGGCGGGAGGAGAAGGGGACGACGGAGAATGAGATGGCTGGATGGCATCACCGACTCTGTGGACATGAGTTTGAGTGTACTCCGGGGGTTGGTGATGGACAGGGAGGCCTGGCGTGCTGTGATTCATGGGGTCGCGGAGGGTCAGACACGACTGAGCGACTGAACTGAACTGAACTGAACCCATAGAAACTCCACTGCCAGGGATGTTCTCACATTAGAGTAGATTGGGAATGGTGTGAAAAGCCAGCTTTGACTTATTTCTAAGCCTAATTCACTTGTAGAAAAATAATAGTGTTGGTGAGGGATAAGAAACAGAAGAAACAGCTAAAATGAACCTCTAAGCTGTGCTAATGGAAGATCTTTTAGCTTTTAAACTCTAGTTTAAATGTCACTTCCTCAGGGTGGCCATCCATGACCTCCTAGATTAGGTTACATTCCTTGGTTTACGTTTCCATGCAACTGAGTAAAGTGACAGCTAGGAAGAGACTTTGCACTGTCAGGAAGGCCTTGGTGTTGCTAGGAGCTGGCCTGACACTCACAGTCAGGCTACGGTGTTTGTTTGCCGGACGTGAACAATTTCACATCAACACCCAAAAGGGCCACCATGTGACCACAATGGATAAGGAGAAAAATGAGACCAGTCTGTAAGTCTGTAACCATGGTGGAGCACCTGACAGAAGCATGAATATTGTCCAAACACAGAAGTGCCAAACACTCCTAGGGGAAACGTAAATGACCCTTGGATTCTTCACCTGCTTCCTTGAACCTTCTCTCAGATCATCTAACACAAGCCTGAATCCAATAGTACGTCCTTTGCTGAGACACTCCATGGCTCTTCATTTGTGTATCTCCCTCATTGCAATGAGTAGTCAACACACTGTGTGTGTTTCTGGTGGTCTTTGGCTGGAGGTCATTAACACAAACCTGGACTCTTCCTTTTGTTACTCTCATTACCTTGTAGTGATCAAAGACAGGAAAGTTTTGTTATGTCATTAATTTCGACCTTTATTTTTTTCCCCTTGTTTCTGGTTGTTTAGAACTTCAAATAGAAAACATGCAGATCACAGTCTAGACTTACCTTGACTTTTGTTTGGGAGATGGTGGCCACTGGAGTCCACTGGAGGCCACTGATGCTGGATGCTCTTAAGTTGCCCTGTTTTTGAAAGAAGTGTGGAAGAATTGCCTAGAGCTGTAAAAAGGAGGTCTTTATTTGTAAATTTTGGGTAGGGAGGAGTATATGGTATCTTGAGGGATGCAGGCATGTGAATCCCAGATTCCACTTGAAAACTTTATGCAAATTTCAAGGGTTATTTGGGAACCACAAAGGCAGGAAGCTCATGTCGTAGATTAGGATCAGGAAAATGGAATTGCTTACTTTTAGTGGAGCCCTTCTGGGCTTGAACAGTGAATATTTTATTGAGAGACTATATGAATTAGATCCTATTTTCAGGAGTTATTGAAGCTGGGAGGGATTGGGGGCAGGAGGAGAAGGGGACAACAGAGAATGAGATGGCTGGATGGCATCACCAACTCGATGGACATGAGTTTGAGTGAACTCCGGGAGTTGGTGATGGACAGGGAGGCCTGGCATGCTGTGATTCATGGGGTCGCAAAGAGTCGAATACGACTGAGTGACTGAACTGAACTGAACTGAAACATTTGCTGAATTACATTTCTTTCAAAGTAACAACCCTCTGGAAATATTTGTACCAACAAAGCTTTCTAGTGATGCATCCTGGATTCTTAGGCCATAAAGTTTGAGTTCCCTGTAGTATTTGGAGGTAAGTTATTTTTACCAGTCACTAGAAATTTCCATTTAAAAACTAAAGGGGTAGATTCAAGTGGAATTTGAGCTTATGAGAGATTGGTCTTCTGTGTGTCTTGCATTCTTACGCATCAGCTGAACACATGGTAGTGGTGGGGATGGTGGTGGGAGTTGGTGCTAAATTCCTTAAAAACCTACACATTTACAGGGACCAGTGCTCTCTGTCTACTTTCCACTCCATCTGTATACAGTTTAACCTTTAAAAAATTATTTATTTATTTGACTGTGCCAGGTCTTATTTGCAGCATGTGGGAACTGGTTGTTTTATGTTTTTGTTTTTTTGACCTAGAGGCATGTGGGATCTTACCTCTCCAGTCAGTCAGTCAATCAGTTCAGTTGCTCAGTCCGACTCTCCGCGACCCCATGAATCACAGCACGCCAAGCCTCCCTATCTATCACCAACTCCCGGAGTTCACTCAAACTCATGTCCACAGAGTCGGTGATGCCATCCAGCCATCTCATTCTCGGTCATCCCCTTCTCCTCCTGCCCCCAACCTTTCCCAGCATCAGAGTCTTTTCCAGTGAATCAACTCGTCACATGAGGTGGCCAAAGTATTGCAGTTTCAGCTTCAGCATCATTCCTTCCAATGAACACCCAGGATCGATCTCCCCTAGAATGGACTGGTTGGATCTCCTTGCGGTACAAGGGACTCTCAAGAGTCTTCTCCAACACCACAGTTCAAAGGCATCAATTCTTCGGCGATCAGCTTTCTTCACAGTCCAACTCTCACATCCATACATGACCACGGGAAAAACCATTGCCTTGACTAGACAGACCTTTGTTGGCAAAGTAATGTCTCTGCTTTTTAATATATTATCAAGGTTGGTCATAACTTTCCTTCCAAGGAGCAAGCGTCTTTTAATTTCATGGCTGCAATCAGCATCTGCAGTGATTTTGGAGCCCCCCAAAATAAAGTCTGACACTGTTTCCACTGTTTTTCCATCTTTTTCCCATGAAGTGATGGGACCAGATGCCATGATCTTTGTTTTCTGAATGTTGAGCTTCAAGCCAACCTTTTCACTCTCCTCTTTCACTTTCATCAAGAGGCTTTTGAGTTCCTCTTCACTTTCTGCCATAAGGGTGGTATCATCTACATATCTGAGATTATTGATATTTCTCCCAGCAATCTTGATTCCAGCTTGTGCTTCTTCCAGCCCAGCATTCCTCATGATGTACTCTGCATATATGCCAGAAAATTTGGAAAACTCAGCAGTGGCCACAGGACTGGAAAAGGTCAGTCTTCATTCCAATCCCAAAGAAAGGCAATGCCAAAGAATGCTTAAACTACCGCACAATTGCACTCATCTCACACGCTAGTAAAGTCATGCTCAAAATTCTCCAAGCCAGGCTTCAGCAATATGTGAACCGTGAACTCCCAGATGTTCAAGCAGGTTTTAGAAAAGGCAGAGGAACCAGAGATCAAATTGCCAACATCCGCTGGATCATGGAGAAAGCAAGAGTTTCAGAAAAACATCTATTTCTGCTTCATTGACTATGCCAAAGCCTTTGACTGTGTGGATCACAATAAACTGTGGAAAATTCTGAAAGAGATGGGAATCCCAGACCACCTGACCTGCCTCTTGAGAAACCTGTATGCAGGTCAGGAAGCAACAGTCAGAACTGGACATGGAACAACCGACTGGTTCCAAATAGGAAAAGGAGTGCATCAAGGCTGTATATTGTCACCTTACCTCTCCAACCAGGGATCAAATCCACACCCCCTGCATTGGATGGCAAAGTCTTAACCACTGTCCCTAAAGTTCTTTTTCGGATGACATGAGGAAAACTTTTGGTATTTCCCCCCTCCTATTGTTTTAATATTCTTTTCAGATATTTTGAGCTGGATTTATAACCTTTTTTTTTAAACTTAATCTTTGGTCTCTTTATTTCTGTAGTTCATATAAGGATAACAGTGTTTCCTGGACCTGAGTGCCATGTTTACTTTTCCTATCCCTTTTTTCTGTGGCCTAGGCATTTGTTTTTCTTTCTGCTCTCAAAGTTTTGAGAGAGGTGAAGTCAGTGAGTTCCATGTTTGTTCCACATCCCTTGTTCACATGAGTCTTGACGACAACCTCTAGAGTAGGTTGTGTTGTCATTATTTAGTTGCAAGTCATGTCTGACTCTTTTGTCACCCCATAGATTATAGCCCGCCAGGCTCCTCTGTCCATGGAATTCTACAGGCACGGATACTGGAGTGGGTTGCCATTTCCTTCTCCAGGGGATCTTCCTGACCCAGGGATCAAACCCTCGTCTCCTGCACTGGCAGGCGATTCTTTACCACTGAGCCACCCAGGAAGTGGTTAGTCTCACCTAAACTGTTCCTTTCAGACCAACATCTGCTCCAGAGCAAGTCTTGACCTGTAACCATCCTGTCTGATTTCCCTTCAGTCAGTCCTCTGTTTGCTTCATTTTCCCTTAGAGCACCAGTTCTAGAGATTTTCCAAGTATGTTCCCCTAGGCCCTCTTGCCAATAATTCTTCTCCTTTGAAAGTCAAATAATTCTTGGAATCCTTTACACCTGTCTTCCTGGGTTTCTCTCTCAGATATGACCAGATTTGCTTATCACTTAATAACTCTGTCTCAATTTTTGAGGGATGGTTTCCCAGTTGTTCTTACAAAATGATGCTGCTTTATGAGAAATCTTTTAAAAGTTTTTCTAATTTTAGTTCTCTCTAGGATGTCATGATAGCTGCTCTCCAAGGCCTTTTCTCTTTTTATCTGATTGACTTTTTTTAGGTACTGTTCCTCCCTACTGAACCAATAACAACTGAAATATATTGCCCTTTTCTGTTACTTTTTCAAGAGAAATTTGATTTGAATCTGTCACCTTTTTCACTTTGTAGTTCTCTCTCCTGGCTCTTAGCATCTCATTTCCCCTTCATATCTGCCCAGTCTATGTTTTTAAGGCCCCAGTATTTCTTTCAAGGAAATATCATTCTCATTACTACTCTGTTTGATGCCTTCTATTTTATTTTCCTTTTCTACTACCTTTGTTCTGATGGTAAGAAATTCCAGTTCCTTCTTGATTCCTGGGGTAAATCAGAATTTCAGAGCCAGAGGCTAACCGGCACAGACTTTTAAATTGCTTTTTCAGTTTTGGGGCATTTAATAATCTCAGTCAGTTATTTTTTGACCTCAGCCTAGGAAGAGGGCATATTCTCTTTATGAAAAGAATACCCATTCTTTTTGATTTAAATATTACTAAAATCCACTTCCCTTCTGTGATTGGAGGCATGGTTGGAATATCTGAACTCTAATAATTAGAGTTTTCTGTAATTATCAAATGCAGTACCTCCTTTAGACTGTGTTGTTTCAGTGACTGAAGACTGTGGACATGACACATGAATGCAGATTTGGTCTCATCTCTTCCACAGCTGTTATCCTAAAGTCACTTCAAAATAATACACACATGCGCACGCACGCGCACACACAGACACACACACAAAAGAACACAGTTTGGGGAAGTTGATATCGTAGGCAAACATATCTGTCTCTGGAGCTGAGAATTTTAAGTTCTAACTTTACTAGAACTTGTAGCACACTTTAAATTTAGCTAATGTTCAAATTTCTGGCCTAGCTATTTTGAGATATGGCTGAGAAATCCATTAAAGAAAGCAGCTGATGTTCTTTTATCACCTAATGCTTAAAAAGCTTAAGAAAATTTTAAAAGGGTTATCTTTCTCTTCTAGTCTATTTTGTTCTAAAGACTAAATCTTACATGGTCTGTACTCATTAATGCCTAAAGGTTTAATGCTACATCCCTTTAATGATAAAAACCAGTCATTTGGTGCAATCTAAGCCATTACAAACTACCAAGGTTAATAAATCCACGTGCTTACCAAAGCCTAAAGTTCAAGCAGTGTCTCTTGGTCTACTGAAACTTGTGTTGATGCTGTGTTCACTCCAACATTTAAAAAAAATTTTTTAAATTTAATTTTGGCTCTGTTGGGTCTTCATTCTTATGATGGCTTTTCTCTAGTTTCAACGAGCAGGGGCTACAGTTCATTATAGTGCATGGGCTTCTCATTGCAGTGGCTTCTCTTGTTGCCAAGCACAGGCTCTAGGGCTCATGGGTTTCAGTAGTTTCAGCATGCGAGTTTTAGTAGTTATGGCTCCTGTGCTCTAAAGCACAGGCTCAGCAGTTGTGGTACATGTTCTTAGTTGATCTGCAGCATGTGGGATCTTTCCAGACTAAGGATCAAACCCATGTCGCCTGCATTGGCAGGTGGATTCTCCACCACTGAGTCAACAGGGAAGCCCTCCAATATTTTTTTGAAGAAAAAATGTTAGGTTTAATATGTTTATCTAAACTGTATTGAGAACATTCTGGATCCTGTGCTAAGAAATAAAGTATCTCTTGATTTGTGACACTTGTGTTAACAATATAAGGGGTAAGGTTGCTGGGCAGTTTAGTCACTAGAATTTCTCTCACGTATTAAATCTTCACTTTGGGCCTAGATAATATGTCAATCATGGTGGCTCTTCAATAATCCATTTCTTTTTGAGAATCAAGTCCTGACCTTGAGCTGTATTTGCTAGAAATGAGTCTGTTACCATAACCGCTTAGTTGTTTGATATCAGTAGCCATATCATATCTGTGATCCTCAGTTTCTTTTAGCCTGCTCATTTTGAGATGTCTTAGTTTTCTGTGGAAGTTTCTCAGGGATTTTGAAGATAAGAATGGAGGGGTTGGGGTTCATGGGATGGGCAGTCATCCAGTGCTTCCAGTCCCTCACATCCAGGTAACTTAAAAATCCGAATTCAAGAAATCATTTGAGTGGAAAGTTTACGCTATGAGACATTTGAATATTATTAATTTCTAAAACTAATAATCTCTCCTTTCCCCATCTTGTTGGGTTTCCCTGATAGCTCAGTTGGTAAAGAATCCACCTGCAATGCAGGAGACCCCAGTTTGATTCCTGGGTCAGGAAAATTCACTGAAGAAGGGATAGGCTACCCATGACAGTATTCTTGGGCTTCCCTTTTGGATCAGCTGGTAAGGAATCCTCCTGCAATGTGTGAGACCTGGGTTTGATCCCTGGGTTGGTTGGAAACACCCCCTGGAGAATGGAAAGGCTACCCACCACAGTATTCTGGCCTAGAGAATTCCATGGACTGTATAGCCCATGAAGTCACAAAGAGTTGGACACGATGGAGAGGCTTTCACTTCCCCATCTCATTAGACTTCTTGTAAAAGGCAAATAAAATACAGATATAAAAAGGCTAAAAGAGCTGTAAAACATGATATGACTGAGAGTTAAGACTAGGAACCTTGTTTTTCTCGTTCACTGGTGTGTCATTCAGTCATTATTCAGGCATTTAATTTATAAAGACTGACTAAACATCTACTACATGCCAGGTTTTTGTAGGGGCTAGAACAGCAAAAAACATGAAGACCCAATGTTAGATTCATTTGTTAGAGCTGCCATAAAAAAGTACACCAACTTGGTGACTTAAACAACAGAAATGTTTTTGTCTCACACTTCTGGGAGATAGAAGCCTGAAATTAAGGGGTTGACAGGGTTGGTTCCTTCTGACAATCCGTTCCACACATATCTCCTAGATCAGGTAGTTTGTTGGTATTCCTTGGCTTATACGTGCATCACTCCAACCTCTACTTCATGTTTTCATGAACATGTTTCATGGCATTCTCTCTGGTTGTGGGTCCATGTCCAGATTTCCTCCTTTTATAAGGACACCAGTCTTATTGGATTACAGGCCCACTCTACTCTAGGATGACCTCTTCTTAGCTAGTTACATCTGCAGTGACCCATTTCCAAATAAAGTTGCATTTTGTGATTACTGGTGGTTACTGTGCTTTGTTGTGCTCAGTTGTGTCCAACTTTTCTGAGACCCCCATGGACTGTAACCCTCCAGACTCGTCTGTCCATGTGATTTCCCAGGCAAGAATACTGGAGTGGTTGCCATTTTCTTCTCCAAGAGATCTTTCCAAACCCACATTTCCTGTATTGGCAGGCAGGTTCTATATCATTGAGCTACCTGGGAAGCCCTTCTGGTGGTTCAGTTCAGTTCAGTTCAGTCGCTCAGTCGTGTCTGACTCTTTGCGACCCCATGAATCACAGCACGCCAGGCCTCCCTGTCCATCACCAACTCCCGGAGTTCACTCAAACTCATGTCCACAGAGTCGGTGATGCCATCTAGCCATCTCATTCTCTGTCGTCCCCTTCTCCTCCCGCCCCCAATCCCTCCCAGCATCAGAGTCTAGGACTTTTCAATTTTGAGGGGACCCAATTCAATCCATAAAACTTATATAACATCTATCTAAATATAAAAGTTATAAATAAAGCCAAGAAGTCATTAAGTATAACATGCCTTGTTCTCCTCTATAAACACCTGAAAAGATAGCTTTTAATTGAGAATTCTTGGATGTCTTAGAGATCTGTGTTGGATTATAGTGACCTGAAAAGGACTGGCTCCTCTCCTAGAACTGGCTCTCCTTCTGTATGTCCTGCTTTTGCCTCCCGGCTCCCTCCTGTACTGTCAGGGGCCTCATGAACATTTGTGGATGCTCCGGCTGGTACATTTAAGCTGCATCCATATACACTGTAAGCAGCCTGCCCTTGGCCACCACTGGAGCCTAGTCATTGCTCACCCTGATGAGGTGTCTGACTTCAGGTGAATGGTTCCTTAGAAGGCCTGCAAAGGCTGTTTGGGCAGGGAATTCTGGAGACATGTGTACTTAGAATTTACTCTAGAATGAGGCTTGTGGGTATAGGTGAGTCATATACCTCACCATAGGTATATGGTGAGGGCACCAGAGCAAGGAGTCTTCTTGCCTGAGTCTATAGCTGTACCGTCAGTGAACAAAACTTGAGAGTCTTGTGTTTTAGTGAAAGGATACAAAACATAAGTAATAAATAAGTAAATTGTATAGAATGTTCAAAGGTGATAAGGATATAAGAAAAAAGTAGAGCCGAGTGGAAAGGATCTGGTGTGTATTTGAGGACACAGCAGGTTTCAGTATGATACAGACAGGTCGAGAGGAAAACATATGATCAAGACTTGAAAGAGATGAGAGAACAGGTAGGTGGATATATGGGACAAAAACACATTTTGGAGGAAAGGAGCTACATGATAAAGATTCCAGGGAAGAAGCATATGCCTAGAACACTCAGGGAATGGAAAGGAGGCCAGTGTTTCTTAAGTGTGTTGCGCATAGGAGGATGTAATGGGAGTTAAAATCAGAGAGATGACCAATGGGTGACCAGATCACATCGGGTTTTGTAGGTTATTTTGAAGGTTTGTGCTTTTACTCTGGGATTAGAAGGCTCGGCAAGGTTTTGAGCAGAACGACAGGATGGCTCCAATTGCTGTGTTGAGAATACACTGTAAGGACTTCCCTGTAGCTCAAACAGTAGAGACTCTGCTTGCAACGCAGGAGACCTGAGTTTGATTCCTGGGTTGGGAAGATCCTCTGGAGAAGGAAATGGCAACCCACACCAGTATTCTTGCCTGGAAAATCCCAAGGACAGAGGATCCTGGAAGGCTATAGTCCGTGGGGTTGCAAAGAGTCTGACATGACTGAGTGACTATTACTGTTACTATAAGGGTGGGCAGGGTAAACACAGAAAACTAAGGAGACTGTTTAGAAGGCAATTGTAGTAATTTGGGCCAAAGTTGATAGGATTGCCTTGAACAGGAGAGGAAACAGATGGAGAGGGGTAAGTGGTTGGATCTGGGAAAAGTTGACTATACTTTGTGTGTCCATTCCTCCTATTCATCTTGTTGTGATTCCTTCTTCTTATCTCCAGTTGTAGAAATTTTCAACCAGTCTTCAGATTATTCTCATTTACAGTTGCTCTGTTGTTGTTTAGTAGCTAAGTTGTATCTGACATGGACTGCAGCATGCCAGGCTCTTCTGTCCTCCACTATTGCCCAGAGTTTGTGCAAATTCATGTCCACTGAGTGGCTGTCTCTACAAATAGCTGAGTTGCTTTGTAATTGGTTGTTATTTTGGTGTGCCTATGGGAGGAGGTAAATTCAGAATCTTCCTACTTCATCATCCTGGCCATTCTTTGGGCTGGAGTTGTAAAAGTGGGAATACATAAGAAATGAGGGTTCAATTTCTGGGTTGGGAAGATCCCATGGAGGAGGATGTGGCAGCCCATGCCAGTATTCTTGCCTGGAGGATCCTATGGACAGAGGAGGCTAGCAGGCTACAGTTCATGGGTCACAGAGTCAGACATGACTGAAGCAACTTAGCATGCATGTAGCATATGATATTTAAAGCCATCAAAATGGATGAGATCACTAGGGAGTGGAAGTTGATGGAGAAGAGGACCAAGGACTGGGCCCTGGACACTTCAGCATTGGAGACTGTGGAGATGCTCCCGCACAGAAGACTGAGAAGGAGGGACCAGTGTTATAGCAGGAAAGCACAAGGGGGTGTTGTGTTCTGGAAGCCAGAGGAAGAGCTTTGAGAAAAAGGGTCATTGACTGTGTATTTCAATGCTGCTGATAGGTAAGTTTGGATCAGGGCTGGAAACTGACCTTTGGATTTAGCTACGTGGAGGTCAGTAGGTATCATGACAAAAGCAGTTTTGTTGAAGTGGACAGACATCTCCTTGGAATGGTCTGAGAGAAAATGAGAAGAGAAAAACTGGAGGCAGAGATTATAGACAACCATTTTGAAAAGTTCTGCTGCAGAAAAGAACAGATACTCAATTATTCAATTAGACGAATATTTGGAAGGAAGACAGAAGTGCTGAGTTTTTTTTTTTAAGAATTGTTGTTCCATCATGTAACCATGTATGTTGAAGAGAATTATCTAGAAGAGAATAAAGAAATGATGCCTTTGCACAGAGGAGAATTCCAGTACTGTTTGTGAGTAGGTAAGAGGTTGTCGTTGTTCAGTCCCTGAGTCATGTCCGACTCTTTGTGACCCCATGGACTGCATCATGCCAGGCTTCCCTGTCCTTCGTCATCTCCCAGCATGCTCAGACTCATGTCCATCAAGTTGGTGATGCCATCCAACCATTTTGTGCTCTGCCATCCCCTTCTCCTCCTGCCTTCTATCTTTCCCGGCATCAGAGTCTTTTTCAGTGAGTTGACTCTTTGCATCAGGTGGCCAAAGTATTGGAACTTCAGCTTCAGCATCAGTCTTCCAATGAATATTCAGGGTTGATTCCTTTAGGACTGACTGGTTTGATCTCCTTGCTGTCCAAGAGACTCTCAAGAGTCTTATCCAACACCACAGTTCAAAAGCATTAGTTCTTTGGTGCTCAGCCTTCTTTATAGTCTAACTCTCACATCCATACATGACTACTGGAAAAACCATAGCTTTGACTAGATAGACTTTTGTTGGCAAAATAATGTCTTTGCTTTTTAATGCACTGTCTAGGTTTTTCATCGGAGAAGGCAATGGCAAGCCACTCCAGTACTGTTGCCTAGAAAATCCCATGGATGGAGGAGCCTGGTAGGCTGCAGTCCGTGGGGTCGCTAAGGGTCAGACACGACTTCACTTTCACACATTGGAGAAGGAAATGGCAACCCACTCCAGTGTTCTTGCCTGGAGAATCCCAGGGACAGGGGAGCCTGGTGGGCTTCCGTCTATGGGGTCACAAAGAGTCGGACACGACTGAAGTGACTTAGCAGCAGCAGCAGCAGCAGGTTTTTCATAGCTTTTCTTCCAAGGAGCCAACGTCTTTTAATTTCATGGTTGCAGTCACTGTCCACAGTGTTTTTGGAGCCCAAGAAAACAAATTCTTTCACTGTTTTCATTGTTTCTCCATCTATATGCCATGAAGTGATGGGATGAGATGCCATGATTTTTTATTTTTGAATGTTGAGTTTTAGGCCAGCTTTTTCACTCTCCTCTTCCACCTTTGTCAGGAGGCTTTTTGGTTCCTCTTCACTTTCTGCCATTAAGATGGTGTCATCTGCACATCTGAGGTTATTGATATTTCTCCCTGCAGTCTTGATTCCAGCTTGTGATTCATCCAGCCCAGCATTTTACATGATGTACTCTGCATATAAGTTAAATAAGCAGGGTGACAGTATACAGCCTTGACCTATTCCTCCCCAATTTGGAACCAATGTGTTATTCCAGGTTTGGTCCTAACTGTTGCTTCTTGACCTGCATACAGGTATCTCAGGAGGCAGATAAGGTAGTCTGGTATTCCCATCTCTTTAAGACTTTTCTACATTTTGTTGTGATCCACACAGTCAAGGGCTTTATCACAGTCAATTAAAGAGAAGTAGATGTTTTTCTGGAATTCTCTTGCTTTTTCTATGATCCAAGAGCTTCCCAGGTGGCACAGTTGGTAAAGAACCACTTGCCAATGCATGAGCTAAGAGGGCCTGGAGTCAAATGTACAAGCTGAGAGATTGGTTTTGGGTAGCAGCTGGGGTGGTGTTTCTATGATAATAAGTAGAAAGGTGGAATGTAGACTGTGCTGAGTGGGTAGATGTGCTGGTGGACTGATTCCAATTTCTAAGTGAAGTAAGAAACACAGTCATCAACTGGGCATGAGGATTATGGTAGAGCGTTCTGGGGTTTCATCAGAGAGAAGGATAAATCACTCTATTGGAAAAGGAGAGGGAATGGACCTGAAACACACGGTCACTGCCCAGAGCATTATGGCTGACTTGACTCACATGATCGTGTGTTCAGAGCAAGACCATATCAGCCCACACTGGGCACATATTTTCAATGAATAAATGTACAGTCTTTTACATGTTTACGCTGATGACTGTATAATAAGAGCTTAAATTGCTTTTTTAATACATTCACAAGAGAGTGCTGAGTAAAACAAGGGTTTTAATAATTTAATTGGCAGGAATTTTTTAAAAACAATTTAATTCTCTTAAAAAATATGATAAAGTGCCTTGCTTTGTACCTACTTTGCAGGTGGAAATCTGCAGGATTTTGAAAAAATTAATTTATGGCTGCACTGGCTCTTTGTTGCTGTGTAAAGGCTTTCTCTATTTGCAGTAAGCGGGAGCTACTTTCTGGTGGTGGTGCATGGGCTTCTTATTGCGATGGCTTCTCTTGTTGTGGAGCACAGCTCTAGGGCTCCCAGGCTCCATAGTAAGGCATTAAGGTTTAGTTGCCCTGTGGCATGTGGGATATTGGTTCCCTGACCAGGGATTGAACCTGTGTCCCCTGCACTGCAAGGTAGATTCTTAACCACTGAATCACCAAGGAAGTGCCTCCATGATTGTTTACTCAGGTCATGATGGGTATGAAAGTAGGTTCAGAAGTAAGAAAACTTTTTGTTGTACAGAGAAGAGGTTTTGATCAGAGGGGAGAGTTTCAGAGTTTGAGATCTTTGAATTAAGTTATAACAAAGTTTAAAATGTGATAATGCCTCTGACTGGGTGATATCCAGTGATGATGAGTATTTAAGAGGGTGAAAAACTACAAAAATTCTTCCAAAAATTGGATTTAAGAATTTTAGGCATTTATGCTTGGTTTTTCTGTTAGAAAATAGCTATAGTATTCTGCCAGAGCTTACTAATGCCTTTAATAAATATAAGATTATAAGTGGATGTATAGGTATATATACTTAATTCAAAATTTAAAACCTTGTTTCAGATATACTTAGGTCTTGAAGTGATGAGATTTAGTTGCTTGTCTTTTTTGAAAACTACATTAAAAGTATTGCTTTTAATTATAGGCACCAATACAGTATACTAACGCATATATATGGAATTTAGAAAGATGGTAATGATAACCCTGTATACAAGACAGCAAAAGAGACACAGGTGTATAGAACTCTTTTGGACTCTGTGGGAGAGGACGAGGGTGGGATGATTTGGGAGAATGGCATTGAAACATGTATATTATCATATGTGAAACGAATCACCAGTCCAGGTTCGACGCATGATACAGGATGCTCGGGGCTGGTGCACGGGGATGACCAGGGAGGATATGGGGAGGAGGGAGGTGGGAGGGGGGTTCAGGAAGGGGAACTCATGTACACCCGGGGCAGATTCATGTAACTGTATGGCAAAACCAACCAATATAATAAAAAATAAATAAATAAATAATAAAAATTGGAAAAAAATAATAGGCACATAATTATAAAGTGAACGTATGTTTGATTTAAAAGATACACTAAAATGTCCTTTTATTATTTTACATATTGAATTTACACAATCAATTGGAGAAATGGTTCTAAGAAAACAGTGAAATACACAGAGAATAAATAACTAAAAACATTGATTCTGATTTTTTTTTCTCTGTGTCCTTAATATACCACACTACCTTTGATTAAGAAAATGTCCTGATCTTGTGATAGAGAGGACCCAAAGTGAAAAAAATATGAGTAGTTAATGAATCTGTATGTTCAAAGCAATGCTCAAATTATACTGTTACCTAGTGGATACCATTTTTCTTCATTGAGCGTGACACTGCAGAGTTGGATGTTAATTGCTCCTACAAACGTGGTTTTGCTCTTTACAATAAGCATTAAGACATGTCCTTGGAGCTCTGTGACTTCATCATATACTACCTGAAAAGGGGTAGAAGTTTGAAAATATAAATCAGATATGCTTAAATGCATCTTTTAAAAATATTGCTTTCAACAAAATAATTGCATATCATATTTTGTACCTTGGAATGGACAGGTTAATGTTGTTATAATCTTTCATTTCTAACTCTTAATTCTGAAGAGCTAAAGGTTCTGCTAACATGAAGGAGTTTAATGACAAAGTCTTAAGAAGCTTAAAATTTACTCTGATTCCATTAATAATTGTCTATCCCAAATTTAATAAGACTGCAAATCATTCTCTAGGAAGAAATTTAAATACCACCTTTTAACTGTCCTTGAATTTATGTGCAGCATGGAGCCTTGAACACTGTTTTTCTTTGTTGGAAGCTAATGAGGAAATCAGACCAATCTCCATGATTTCCTTGTGTTAATTTAATGTAGTCTAACAATATTTCCTTCTCCATGTGAAGCAGTCATACTATCGTTACTTTAATTTATTTAAAATTGTTTAATTTTTAGTTATGAAAATATATGCTCATTAAGTAAAGTATGGGGATGAAACAGAAATGAATATAAAAGAAAAGATATTTTTATATTTCTACCATTAGGAGATAATTATAGTTAACATTTTGATGTGCTTTTTGTTTTCTATATATAATCACTTTTTAGACTCTGAGCTATAATTTTGCTGTGTGTACAGTTTTGTGTCTTCTTTTCATTTACTAGTCATGTAACTATTTTTAAGGAGAGAGAGCTATTCAACTGCAATTTATAATATCCAAGAAGTAAGTCACAGGCATTATCACTGGGTTCCTGCAGTGGTAAAGAAACTTTAAAAAGTGCAGGATCAAGAAGTTAGTTATACATCATAAAAGGAGGAGATTGCCGTGTATAAACCCAATGTGGTTGCCAAGGAAACTCCTTATAACACATTTAGAGGAGTTTCATATGATGCTACAAATGTGCTTGTTTTTTATAGTGAAGCTACAAGATAAAAAGAAGTGCTTTATATGTAAAGAAGAAGCAGAGGAAACAAATTGAGAGGAAAGCGTTGAATCTTCTAGGAAACCTGCTTAGTGTGTATGGATGTGATTTCTGGCCATCTTAAGTTATCAATGAAATTCCATTAAAGATGAATCTGCTAGCTGCTCTGAACAGTGATTTACTTATCAAAAAAATAATTCAATTAAGGGACATGAGATAACAATGCAGGATGTTGACGCAGTCTATAGTATTTCTTGTGGCAGCTCCTGGCTACCTACTCTTCTAGTATCTTGCTCCCATTCCAGGCAGGAGATTACCTTTTAAATTCTTGTGTGTGCGTACTAAGTCACTTCAGCTGTATCCGACTCTTTGCGACCCCATGGACTGGAGCCTGCCAGACTCCTCTGTCCATGGGATTCTCAGGGAAGAACTGCTTATTCAAGTTATTCCACTTAATTTCTTGAGTTCCCCTGGCTAGTAAAGGATTTTAAGGGATGCCTTAAAAATTTCAAAGTCTTACCAATGTAATTCATCTTTAATGGCAAAGAGAAGTCTAACATGGACTCTGAATCACTCTTGTCTCCTGAACACCTATCTTTCCAGGACTCCAGAGTAAGTTCCTTTTTCTTTTCTCTATGGCGGTTATTTTGAACTGTCTAAGTTATCCTCCATTTTCCTCCCCACAACACATTTGGCCGATACACTCAATTCATATTTTACAGAGGAAATAGACAAAGGGGCCCTCAAAGTGTATAAAGAAAAATGGAATAGCTCTGACCATTAGGCCTTTGGAAAATCTGGTTTCAGAACACTGGGAATCTTATAAATTAGTGCTAAAGATGTAACTTCTAAGAAACATATCAATGATACATATTTATTTAAATCTGTTGTCAACTATAGTTCTTCTTCCATTTACAATGGGGTTATAGCCTGTTGGGCTTATAAACCCGTGGTAAACTGAACAGGTGGCACTAGTGGTAGAACCTGCCTGCCCATGCAGGAGACGTAAGAGACCCGGGTTCAATCCCTGGGTTGGGAAGATCCTCTGGAGGAGGGCATGGCAACCCACCCCAGTATTCTTGCCTGGGGAAATTCCATGGACAGAGGAGCCTAGCGGGCTACTGTCCATGAGGTTGCAGAGTCGGACACAACTGAGCACACACACACGAACATCATAGCTTAGCCTCATCTACCTTAAATGCATTCAGGACACTTACATCAGCCTACGGTTAGGCAAAATCATCTAACACAAAGCCTCTTCTATAACACAGTGTGTATGTCTCATGTAATTTATTGAGTATAGCACTGAAAGTGAAAAGCATAATGGCTGGCTGGGTACAAAATGGTTGTGAGGGTATTGGTTGTTTACTCTCATGACTGTGTGACTGACAGAGCTGCGGCTCACTGCCACTGCCCAGCCTCAGGAGAGAATATTCTACCGTGTACTGGTAGCCTGGAAGAAGATCAGAATTTGAAGAACAGGTTCTACTGAATGCATACCGCTTTTGCACTACTATAAGTTCAAAGAGTTCAGGTTTTACCATCCCAAGTTAGGGGCCATCTGAATGCACTTTCTTATTTGAAAATGGTGATAATATTTACCTTTTAGTATTGTGAGGAAGAATTAAATGAGATAATGAGTATAATAAGCCTTGGTGCAAAACCTGATACATAGTAAACACTAGTGAATTATAACCAAAAAAGGTCCATCAAATACACAAAAAAAGAACAGTCATTTCTTGGTATTTTTGCCTTGAAAAGTGAAATTGTTAGTTGCTCAGTCATGGTCGACTCTTTGTGACCCCACGGACTGTAGCCCACCAGGCTCCTCTGTCCATGGAATTCTCCAGAATACTGGAGTGGGGGCCATTCCCTTCTCCAGGGGATCTTCCCAACCAGGGATCAAATGGGTCTCCCTCATTGCAGGCAGATTATGTAACAGCTGAGCCACCAGGGAAGCCCATTTTTACCTTAGCTGACAGGAAATAACAGTGGTAGACAAAGTTGAGTCTCTAGCTATTTAGCAAGCTGAATTTCTCTAATACACGATGCTAGGAATTAATTGCCTTCCTGGTTAAAATAAAAACATTTGAACTCCAAAGTTTATATTACTATGGATTTTTTTCCCTATGCTTCATTATGTAAAAGCTATTTTTCTTGAAAGTGACTGTTTTATAACATGTAATCATTGCACATCATAGATGATATATACATATATTCTAATTGCTTTACTTCATCCGTAACGTTATTTAAAAAATAAGCACTTTTTTCTTCAATGCCATGAATAGTGTGTAATGCTAGAGATGTACACAGATGACTATATTCTTTGAGACTTTTCACCAAATGATTTAATATGTATTCTGCCTTAATATAACAGAACCAAAAATGCACAGCTCTTTTAATTTCACTTTGTAATACTTTTCACCCATAGGCATATGTCAAGTCTTCACTGCCTTCTGACAAACACTGAATGTGGAATTTGAAACTGTTACATCAAGTATAAGAACACTGTTTAGGGTAATTTAATATCTATTGACTTATATGCAAGCATTCACTCTGTCATTTGACACCAAGTTCTAGTAAATAATTCTAAAGAGTATTTGAATGATTGCAAGGGGAGGAAAATAGTATGGAAACTGAATTGTGCTTAGGGCTGGTGAGAGAAGGAGTGAAGAGGCCGGACTGTGAAAGAGAGAGTTGAGTAATACTCCATTGTGTACATGTACCACAGCTTTCTTATCCATTCGTCTGCAGATGGACATCTAGGTTGCTTCCATGTCCTGGCTATTATAAACAGTGCAGCGATGAACATTGGAGTACATGTGTCTCTTTCAATTCTGGTTTCCTTGGTGTGTATGCTCAGGAGTGCGATTGCTGGATCATGGAGTATTACTCAGCCATTAAAAAGAATGCATTTGACTCAGTTCTAATGAGGTGGATGAAACTGGAACCTATTATACAGAGTGAAGTAAGCCAGAAAGAAAAACACCAATACAGTATCAGTTCAGTTCAGTTCAGTCACTTAGTCGTGTCCGACTCTTTGCAACCCCATGAACCACAGCACGCCAGGCCTCCCTGTCCATCACCAACTCCTGGAGTTCACCCAAACTCATGTCCATTGAGTCGGTGATGCCATCCAGCCATCTTATTCTCTGTCGTCCCTGTCTCCTTCCACCCCCAATCCCTCCCAGCATCAGACTCTTTCCCAGTGAGTCAACTCGTCGCATGAGGTGGCCAAAGTATTGGAGTTTCAGCTTTAGCGTAACTCCTTCCAATGAACACCCAGGACTGATCTCCTTTAGAATGGACTGGTTGGATTTCCTTGCAGTCCAAGGGACTCTCAAGAGTCTTCTCCAGCACCACAGTTCAAAAGCAATATACTAACGCATATATATGGAATTTAGAAAGATGGAAATGATAACCCTGTATACGAGACAGCAGAAGAGACACAGGTGTATAGAACAGTCTTTGGGACTCTATGGGAGAGGGGGAGGGTGGGATGATTTGGGAGAATGGCATTGAAACATGTATATTGTCATATGTGAAACGAATCACCAGTCCAGGTTCGACGCATGATACAGGATGCTTGGGGCTGGTGCACGGGGATGACCCAGAGGGAGGATAAGGGGAGGAGGGAGGTGGGAGGGGGGTTCAGGAAGGGGAACTCATGTACACCCGGGGTGGATTCATGTCAATGTATGGCAAAACCAATCAATATAATATTGTAAAATAATTAGCCTCCAATAAAAAAAAAAGGGAGAGTTGAAAGCTAGAGCTCTGTGGGTAGAACGAGGGAGGGACAGCACGAAAGTTTAATGGGCTCAGTCAGAGCTTTGGAATCAGGCACTTCTGGACTTGAAATTTAGTTAGCTAATCCAACCAGTCTATTCTAAAGGAGATCAATTCTGGGTGTTCATTGGAAGGACTGATGCTATAGCTGAAACTCCAATACTTTGGCCACCTCATGCGAAGAGTTGACTCACTGGAAAAGACTCTGATGCTGGGAGGGATTGGGGGCGGGAGGAGAAGGGGACGACAGAGAGTGAGATGGCTGGATGGCATCACCGACTCGATGGACATGAGTTTGGGTGAACTCTGGGAGTTGGTGATGGACAGGGAGGCCTGGTGTGCTGTGATTCATGGGGTCGCAAAGAGTCAGACACGACTAAGTGACTGAAGTGAACTGAACTGAACCCTGATCAAAATATCTACCTCAGGGCCTCAGGGTCTTCCTCTGCAAACAGAATTATCATTACTTTATGAGTATGGCATGAAAGGATGTTACAGACAGCAATAACCATTGCTTACTGAGTGTATCATACACCTCGTTCTAAGCTAGATATTCATGCACATGCTGACTATTTTAAGGCACGTAAACTACATAAAACATTCTTATTCTGTCCTTTCTAACATCTCCTCTATACTTTATAGTAGGATAATGTCTAAGAAAGGAATATAATGTCAGTTACTATATACAGGAGGGATAAACCACAAGGCCTTACTGTATAGCATAGAGAACTATATTCAATATCCTGTCATAACCAGAATGGGGAAAGAATATAAAAAATAGTGTCTCTATTTGTATAAATGAGTCACTTCAGAGACTGGCACAACACTATAAATCAATTATACTTCAATTAAAAAAAAGGAATACAATGTGCAAAATACATGGACTATAACAATATAATTCAATTTAAAAATGGAATCAAAATGTGGAACACATGTACACCTGGGGCAGATTCATGTCAATGTATGGCAAAGCCAATACAATAATGTAAAGTAATTAGCCTCCAATTAAAATAAATTAATTAAAAAAATAAATAAAATGGAATCTGTATTTCAAGGAAAGATATAAGCATCTGAATGCAGAGTTCCAAAGAATAGCAAGGAGAGATAAGAAAGCCTTCCTCAGTGATCAATGCAAAGAAATAGAGGAAAACAACAGAATAGGAAAAACAAGAGATCTCTTCAAGAAAATTAGAGATTCCAAGGGAACATTTCATGCAAAGATGGGCTCGATAAAGGACAGAAATGGTATGGACCTAACGGAAGCAGAAGATATTAAGAAGAGGTGGCAGGAATACACAGAAGAACTGTACAAAAAAGATCTTCACGACCAAGATAGTCACGATAACGTGATCACTGACCTAGAGCCAGACATCTTGGAATGTGAAGTCAAGTGGGCCTTAGAAAGCATCACTACGAACAAAGCTAGTGGTGGTGATGGAATTCCAGTTGAGCTATTTCAAGTCTTGAAAGATGATGCTGTGAAAGTGCTGCACTCAATATGCCAGCAGATTTGGAAAACTCAGCAGTGGCCACAGGACTGGAAGAGGTCAGTCTTCATTCCAATCCCAAAGAAAGGCAATGCCAAAGAATGCTCAAACTACCGCACAATTGCACTCATCTCACACGCTAGTAAAGTCATGCTCAAAATTCTCCAAGCCAGGCTTCAGCAGTATGTAAACCGTGAACTCCCAGATGTTCAAGCAGGTTTTAGAAAAGGCAGAGGCACCAGAGATCAAATTGCCAACATCCGCTGGATCATGGAGAAAGCAAGAGAGTTCCAGAAAAACATCTATTTCTGCTTCATTGATTATGCCAAAGCCTTTGACTGTGTGGATCACAATAAACTGTGGAACATTCTGAAAGAGATGGGAATCCCAGACCACCTGACCTGCCTCTTGAGAAACCTGTATGCAGGTCAGGAAGCAACAGTTAGAACTGGACATGGAACAACAGACTGGTTCCAAATAGGAAAAGGTGTACGTCAAGGTTGTATATTGTCACCTTGCTTATTTAACTTCTATGCAGAGTACATCATGAGGAACGCTGGGCTGGAAGAAGCACAAGCTGGAATCAAGATTGCTGGGAGAAATATCAATAACCTCAGATATGCAGATGACACCACCCTTATGGCAGAAAGTGAAGAGGAACTCAAAAGCCTCTTGATGAAAGTGAAAGAGGAGAGTGAAAAGGTTGGCTTGAAGCTCAACATTCAGAAAACAAAGATCATGGCATCTGGTCCCATCACTTCATGGGAAATAGATGGGGAAACAATGGAAGCAGTGTCAAACTTTATTTTTTTGGGCTCCAAAATCACTGCAGATGCTGATTGCAGCCATGAAATTAAAAGACGCTTGCTCCTTGGAAGGAAAGTTATGACCAACCTTGATAGTATATTAAAAAGCAGAGACATTACTTTGCCAACCAAGGTCCGTCTAGTCAAGGCAATGGTTTTTCCCGTGGTCATGTATGGATGTGAGAGTTGGACTGTGAAGAAGACTGATCGCCGAAGAATCGATGCTTTTGAACTGTGGTGTTGGAGAAGACTCTTGAGAGCCTTTTATACTGCAAGGAGATCCAACCAGTCCATTCTAAAGGAGATCAATCCTGGATGTTCATTGGAGGGACTGATGCTAAAGCTGAAACTGCAATACTTTGGCCACCTCATGCGACGAGTTGACTCACTGGAAAAGACTCTGATGCTGGGAAAGGTTGCGGGCGGGAGGAGAAGGGGAAGACCGAGAATGAGATGGCTGGATGGCATCACCGACTCTGTGGACATGAGTTTGAGTGAACTCCGGGAGTTGGTGATGGACAGGGAGGCCTGGCATGCTGTGATTCATGGGGTCGCGGAGAGTCGGACATGACTGAGCGACTGAACTGAACTGAACTGAACTGAATGAGTCACTAAAAAAATGATGGTTCTTAACCAGATAACAAAGATAGTAGAATAGAAAGATCAGTGGCAGCGGAGTTAGCAGCCCACTCTGCTGCTTTCTTGAAGGGCAGTTCTGGGGGCACTCCAGCCATCAGCCCCACCCCGTCCTGAGCCCAGTCATGTCCACCACAGGGCTCTGTGTGTGAGAAGGGTTTTCAGGAAGGCTGCAGGCAGTCCTGTTGGGAACCACTCTGGAGAGCATCATGGTGACAAACTTGGCCTTGTATCAGAGCTTTAGTATCTGAAGGGTGGATGCTGAAGGGCAGTGGTCCTGACCCAGCCTCTCTCAGGTCTGACTATTAGGGAGAAAGAGGCTTGTGAATAACACCTGAAAGAACTATTTTCCTGAAAAGCTTTGTGAAGTGATGCAATATGATATTCCCTTTGAATTTCTCTAAGAGATTTATGTAAGAAGGGGAGTGAAGTCCTTCTCTCCCACTCCCCAGACCTCTGCCTGGCTTTGGCAGTTTGAGAAATCCCAAAGTCCCTGATGTAGCAGCCCTCAGGAAGCAAACGGGAGAAGTTAAATACAAGGTAGATGCCATGTGATAATTACCAGGATCCTCAGAAAACACATACGGTTGGCCTTCTGTAGCCATGGGCTCTGCAGCCATTGACTCAATCAACCACATATCAAAAAGTATTCAGCAGAAAAATTTCCTGAAGTTCTAGAAAGCAAATCTGAATTGGTTGCCTACCAGCCACTATTTACACAGCATATACATTGTATCAACTGTTATGAGTCACCTAGAGACAATTTAATGTACATGGGAGTATGTGTATAGGTTATATGCAAATATGCCATTTGAAAATGGTGAGTATATTTTATAAATTTATAAAACCAGTGCCCTTTTTGGGGGGTATTTCTTAGAAATATTCTTGTATTGATACAGACAGCATAATGGAAGAAAAAATAGTGTAGTCATACATGCTTACTGAATAAAGCAGGTAACAAATTAATAGGTACAATATGATCCCATTTTTGTTAGAGAATGTGTCCGTTGAGAGAAAGAGACATAATTCAGAAGGAATACTTGTTAAAATATTAACAAAGGCTCCTAAAAAAGATAGCGTAGTCTTTTTCTTCTCATGGCTTTCTAAATTCAACCACTTCCCTGCCCAATTTGTTTATATGATGCTCATTACTATTAAAGCAGTCACTTAACCATACATGAATTCATCTTCCTGCTCATTTGAATTATGTATGAATTGGAGTTTGCTATGCATAGACTTATGGGTCTCCCAGGTGGTGCTAGTGGTAAAGAATCCACCTGCCAATGCAGGAGACTTACGAGATGTGGGTTCCATTCCTGGGTCAGGAAGGTGCCCTGGAGTAGGGCATGACAACCCACTCCAGTATCCTTGCCTGGAGAATCCCATGGACAGAGGAGCCTGGCAGGCTATGGCCCATAGGGTTGCAAACAGCTGGACGCAACTGAGCATGTACATATATCTCTAGTGGTTGACATCATGGCAAATAATAAAATGAAAAGATATTGTTCCTTACTAAATTATACATATAGTTGAATATATATAAATGTTTTCTAGTTTTGCATTTTTCCATATACACAAACAATATTACTTATGGAATTACCCCAAATATTTAATTCCACAAATCTTTATAGAAGTAGCTAAGTTTCAGAGATAGTAAGAAAGATAACACTTTTTTCTTGTCCTGAGGAAGTTTTCAGTGTATTAAAAGAAAAGAATAACTGTGTAGGACTGAACAAGAGATGGTCAGTGTGGTGTAAGAGTCAGGGAGGAAAGAGTGGTTCACAGAGTCATGTTTGAGAGGAGCCTCAAAGTTGGCAGAGAAGGGCAGGAGGGTGAACGGCCTCATGAGCTCAGTCACAGAGGTCACAGGGATTATTCAGGGAATGACAAGCTGTGTGATGTGACTGGAGAATATGACTAAGTATGGGGCAGTAGAAGGGCATGAGCAAGCAAATGTTCCTGATTTATTTTTGTTAAAGGTGCTGAAAAGTGCAAAAGACATTAAATGTAGGAAGAATTGCTTTTTCAATAGATGGTGCTGGAATAATTGGCATTCATAGGCAAAAAAAGTGAACTTTAACCTAAACTTCACACTTTATTCAAAAGTCAACTCAAAATGAATTATGGACTTAGATGTAAAATATAAAACTATAAAATATTTAGAAAAAATACAGGGGAAAATCTTCAGAAAGTGCTAGGTGAAGAGTTCTTAGACTTTCTACCAAATATGCAGTCTATAAAAGACAAACAATTGATGAATTGGACCTCATCTAGATTAAAAACTTTTACTTGTGAAAGACCCTGAGTAAAGGATGGAAAGTCAAGCTACAGACTGGGAGAAAATATTTGCAAACCATGTATCTGACAAAGGTTATTGATGATATATAAAAAATCTCAAAAGTCAATAGTAAACATAAGTAAAAATGCAGACTCTCAAATTAGAAAGTTAACAAACACAGTCATATTTCACCGAAGAATATATGCAGATGGTAAATAAGCACAAGAAAAGAAGTTTGCATCATTAGCTACTAGATACATGCAAATTAAAACCACAGTGAGCTAGCACTCATTACCTTTCAAATGAACTAAAATTAAAAATAGTGTCCTCTTTGATTACTTTCACTAGTGTTTTATAGTTGTCTATGTACAAGTCTTTTGTTTCCTTAGGTAGATATATTCCTAAGTATTTAATTCTTTTCGTTGCAACAGTGAATGGAATAGTTTCCTTAATTTCTCTTTCTATTTTCTCATTATTAGTGTATAGGAATGCAAGGGATTTCTGTGTGTTGATTTTATATCCTGCAACTTTACTGTATTCATTGATTAGCTCTAGTAGTTTTCTGGTAGAGTCTTAGGGTTTTCTGTGTAGAGGATCATGTCGTCAGCGAACAGTGAAAGTTTTACTTCTTCTTTTCCAATTTGTATTCCTTTTATGTCTTTTTCTGCTCTGATTGCTGTAACCAAAACTTCCAGAACTATGTTGAATAGTAGTGGTGAGAGTGGGCACCCTTGTCTTGTTCCTGACTTTAGGGGAAATGCTTTCAGTTTTTCACCATTGAGGATAATGTTTGCTGTGGGTTTGTCATATATAGCTTTTATGTTGAGATATGTCCCTTGTATTCCCACTTTCTGGAGGGTTTTTATCATAAAGGATGCTGAATTTTGTCGAAGGCTTTCTCTGCATCTATTGAGATAATCATATGATTTTTATTTTTCAGTTTGTTGATGTGGTGTATTATGTTGATTGATTTGCGGATATTGAAGAATCCTTGCATTCCTGGGATAAAGCCCACTTGGTCATGATGTATGATCTTCTTAATGTGTTGTTGGATTCTGATTGCTAGAATTTTGTTAAGGATTTTTGCATCTATGTTCATCAGTGATATTGGCCTATAGTTTTCTTTTTTTGTGGGATCTTTACCAGGTTTTGGGATTAAGGTGATGGTGGCCTCACAGAATGAGTTTGGAAGTTTCCCTTCCTCAGCAATTTTCTGGAAGAGTTTGAGTAGAATAGGTGTTAGCTCTTCTCTAGATTTTTGGTAGAATTCAGCTGTGAAGCCATCTGGACCTGGGCTTTTGTCTGCTGGAAGATTTCTGATTACAGCCTCTAGTTCCGTGCTTGTGATGGGTCTGTTCAGATTTTCTATTTCTTCCTGGTTCAGTTTTGGCAAGGTGTACGTTTCTAGGAATTTGTCCATTTCTTCCAAGTTATTCATTGTATTGCCATATAATTGCTGATAGTATTCTCTAATAATCCTTTGTATTTCTGTGTTGTCTGTTGTGATCTCTCCATTTTCATTTCTAATTTTATTGATTTGGTTCTTCTCCCTTTGTTTCTTGATGAGTCTGGCTAGTGGTTTGTCAATTTTATTTACCTTCTCAAAGAACCAGCTTTTGGCTTTGTTGATTTTTGCTATGGTCTCTTTTGTTTCTTTTGCATTTATCTCTGCCCTTATTTTTATGATTTCTTTCCTTCTACTAACCATGGGGTTCTTCATTTCTTCCTTTTCTAGTTTCTTTAGATGTTCAGTTCAGTTCAGTCGCTCAGTCCTGTCCGACTCTCCGCGACCCCATGAATCACAGCACGCCAGGCCTCCCTGTCCATCACCAACTCCCGGAGTACACTCAAACTCATGTCCACAGAGTCGGTGATGCCATCCAGCCATCTCATTCTCCGTCGTCCCCTTCTCCTCCCGCCCCCAACCTTTCCCAGCATCAGAGTCTTTTCCAGTGAGTCAACTCGTCACATGAGGTGGCCAAAGTATTGGAGTTTCAGCTTTAGCATCAGTCCCTCCAATGAACATCCAGGATTGATCTCCTTTAGAATGGACTGGTTGGATCTCCTGGTTAGGTTATTTAGTTGACTTTTCTCTTGTTTCTTGAGGTGTGCCTATATTGCTATAAACTTCCCACTTAGCACTGGTTTTACAGTGTCCCAGAGGTTTTGGGTTGTTGTGTTTTCATTTTCATTCATTTGTATGCATATTATGATTTCTCCTATAATTTGTTCATTATTTAGCAGCGTGTTGTTCAGCCTCCATATGTTGGCATTTTTAATGGTTTTTCTCCCGTAACTGAGATCTAATCTTACTGAATTGTGTTCAGAAAAGATGCTTGGAATGATTTCAATTTTTTTGAATTTACCAAGGCTAGATTTATGGCCCAGGATGTGATCTATCCTGGAAAAGGTTCTGTGTGTGTTGAGAAAAAGGTGAAATTCATTCTTTTGGGGTGAAATGTCCTATAGATATCTATTAGGTCTAACTGGTCTGTTGTATCATTTAAAGTTTGTGTTTCCTTGTTAATTTTCTGTTTAGTTGATCTATCCATAGATGTAAGTGGGGTATTAAAATCTCCCACTATTAATGCATTGTTGTTAATTTCCCCTTTCATGCTTGTTAGTAATTGTCTTACATATTGTGGTGCTCCTATGTTGGGTGCATAAATATTTATAATTGTTATATCTTCATCTTGGATTGATCCTTTGATCATTATGTATTTTTCTTCTTTGTTTCTTTTCACAGCCTTTGTTTTAAAGTCTATTTTATCTGATATGAGTATTGCTACTCCTGCTTTGTTTTGGTCTCTATTTGCATGGAATATCTTTTCCCAGTCCTTCACTTTCAGTCTGTATGTGTCCCTCGTTTTGAAAAAATGCTCAACATCCCTCATAATCAGAAAAGGAAATCAAAACCACAATGAGATACCATTTCACACCAGTCAGAATGGCTGCTATCCAAAAGTCTACATGCAATAAATGCTGGAGAGGGTGTGGAGAGAAGGGAAGCCTCTTACACTGTTGGTGGGAAAACAAAGTAGTACAGCCACTATGGAGAACAGTGTGGAGATTCCTCAAAAAACTGGAAATAGAACTGCCATATGATCCATCAATCGCACTCCTGGGCATACACACTGAGGAAACCAGAATTGAAAGAGACACATGTACTCCAATGTTCATTGCAGCATTGTTTATAATAGCCAGGACATGGAAGCAATCTAGATGTCCATCTGCAGACGAATGGATAAGAAAGCTTTGGTACATATATACAATGGAGTATTACTCAGCCATTAAAAAGAATGCATTTGAACCAGTTCTAATGAGTTGGATGCAACTAGAGCCTGTTATACAGAGTGAAGTAAGCCAGAAAGAAAAACACTAATACAATATACTAATGCATATATATGGAATTTAGAAAGATGCAAATGATAACCCTGTATACGAGAAAGCAAAAGAGACACAGATGTATAAAACAGTCTTTGGGACTCTGTGGGAGAAGGTGAGGGTGGGAGGGTTTGGGAGAATGGCATTGAAACATGTATATTATCATATGTGAAATGAATTGCCAGTTCAGGGTCGATGCATGTTACAGGATGCTCGGGGCTGGTATGCGGGGATGACCCAGAAGGAGGATAAGAGGAGGAGGGAGGTGGGAGGGGGGTTCGGGAGGGGGAACTCATGTACACCCGGGGTGGATTCATGTCAATGTATGGCAAAACCAACCAATATAATATTGTAAAATAATTAGCCTCCAATAAAAATTAAAAAAAAATAAAAAAATTAAACAAAATAAAAATAGTAATATTTTTATTTGATAATATAAAAATGATACCAAATGCTGGCACAGATGCAGCAAAACTAGCACAAATATTGCATTGGGAGTGTAAAACGGTGTAGAAAAAGAGTATGACAATTTCTTGAAAAACTATATATGGCATTACCATATACCCCAGTAATTACATCTTGAGCATTTCTCTTAGAGAAATTACAACTCATATTTACACAAAAATCTATACATCAGTGTTCAGAACAGCTTTGTATTGCAGTAGTCCCCAGTCAGAAACAACCCAAATGTCCTTTATAAATAAATAGTTGAACGTTCATACCTCCCTGCCATGACTACTACTCAGCAGTGAAAACAAACTATTGATACATGCAGTTGCTTGGATGGATCTCTCTGAGATGTATAGTAAAAGAAAAAAGCCAACCTCAAATGTTGCAAACGGTATGATTCCATTTATATAACATTTGAAATGACAAAATTACAGAGATAGTGAATATATTAAGAGTTGCCAGAGTTGGGCGTGGAGAGTTAGAGTGGGAAGAGTGACTGTGGCTTTAATATGACAGCACCAGGAATCATTTTGATGGAATGGCCTTTACCTTGGTTGATTGTGGTGATCACACAAACCTATACATGTGATATAAATGCACAGAACTAAATACACACATACATAAGAACATGTGTAAAACGAGAAATCCTAATAAGGTCAGTGAATTGTACCAATGTTAATTTCCTGATTATGATATTGTCAATAGTCAGGCAAAGTGTTACCATTTTAGGAAAAGTGGTTGAAGGGTATTTGAATTCTATATTATTTCCTCCAACTGCTTGTGAATCTACGATTATCTCAAATTTTTTTTAAAAAGGTATATAAGGATAATACTGCTCCAGAGACAACTTTGGAAAATTACTGAGACAAATTTGAAGGGATGTGAATGCCACACTTAGGATTTTGGATATTATCCAGTGGGTAGTAAGAAACATTTGAAAAAAGTTATGTAGGAGAGTAATAAAAATGAGTAGTTTTTGACACTTTAGATAGAAATTTGAATGATTTAAATGAAAAGAACAAGATGGGCAGATAGGAAGCTATTATATTAGCCAAAGTTATGAGGCCTTTCACCAGAGAAACATGATGGGACACAGAGAAGAAGATGGATTAAAGAAGCAGATGACTGCTCAAGTAAAACTGACAAAACTCGGGGATTAACTGGACTTGTGAGTGAGGAAAAGAGTGATGTCATTAGTATCTTCGGAGATGACACTGGAGGCAAACCTGGTTTAAAAGGGCCTAGGAGGCATCCTAAAGGGGCTCTTTCTTTTTTAATTGGAGTATAATTGCTTTGGGCCTCCCTGGTGGCTCAGAAAGTACTGTGGCATCTTTGTCTCTGTCTTGGATCACTTGCTGTTAGGGAAGCCAGCACCAGGTGGTAAAGAACATCAAGCACACATGTGGCTAACACCCGAGACCTCCTCCAACAGCCAGAGAAGAAGTGAGGCCAGATGAGCATCTGAGTCAACTCAGAAAGGACTCTTGCAGCCCCAGTCAATCCCTGGATCAGGAAGATCCCCTGGAGAAAGGAATGGCTATCTACTTCACCACTCTTGCCTGGAGAATTCCATGCACAGAGGAGCCTGGCAGGCTACAGTCCATGGGGTTGCAAAGAGTCTGTCACAACTGAGTCACTAATACTTAACTTACTTTTGTAATTGCTTTACAATGTTGTGTTGATTTCTGCCGTACAACGTGAATTCAGCTATAAGTATACATATATCCCCTTCATCTTCAGCTTCCCTCCCACCCTCCCAGACATCTCAGGGGCTCTTCAATAATCAGGTAAAAGTACAGGTTTAAAGGGCTTCCCCGGTGGCTCGGTGATAAAGAATCTGCCTGCCATCTGGAGACCTGGGTTCAATCCCTGGGTTGGGAAGATTCCCTGGAGGAAGGCATGGAAAACCAATCCAGTATTCTTTCCTGGAGAATCTCCATGGACAGAGCAGCCTGGTGGGCTACAGTCCATGGGGTCACAAAAAGTTGGACACGACTGAGCATGCACACAGAGGTTTAAAGCTTAGGAAAGAAGCCAGAATTTGAGGAAATAATTGAGATGCAACCTTCAAATAGGTAATAAATGAAAATGTATAGATCCATAAGATCATTTTGAGTGTATATATCAAGAAGAGATGAGGTCATATCATGGAACTCCAGTAAATAAATATTTTCGGGGGAAGAATGGCAATGAAGGAAAATGAGAGAGTGATTAGAGAAAACAGAAGGGAGTTAAAGGGCAGAGCTCAAGAAGCAAAAGGGACGTGTCAAGAAAGAGGAAGCAGTTAAATTAATAGAGTTGCTGTCTAACTGCTCAGGAGAGGACAGCCCATTGGATCACTGGACTGAACAATTAGGAGTCTTCTGGTGCCCTTTGAACAAAGCAGCGTTGGTCAAGGTAGAATCCATATTGCAAAGGGTTAAATGGTGAGAAGGAAGTGATGAACAGAGAGCAGGAAATATGCCAAGTTTGCTAAAGTGTGGAGGTGATAGCAAGAGAAAAAAAATTGATGCTTTAGAAAGGCTGAGTTGAAGATTTTTTTTTTTTTTTTTAAGATTTTGGAGTTGAGGATCCAGTGGGTAAGACAACCCACTGGAAAGGTAAGGAAAGAGTCAAGTGAGCAAGGTACAGAGGAGATGGGAAAGGATGGAATCAAGAGAAAAACGTAGGGTTTGCCTTAGAAAGAATGAGCGGATCAGATGTTCAGATTGTATACTACAAAGGAATTAGAGAGCTATATATAATATAAATTAACTTTAATATAATTTGTGCTTTGTACTTGTTTACTTTTTTCAGTTTTTCAAAGGAGATTTTATAACGTTTACAATAGATTAGGCTATGATAAAGTTATCAGGTAAGGAAAACGAGAGAAAGAAAAGCTTGTTAGAGAAAATAAGATGGAGTCAGGTATAATGTTAGGAGGCGAAACAAATGCCATAATGTCTTGGGCTCTTGCTGTAAGCTAGCCACAATTTGAAAACTGGCTCATAAGCACTTTGAAAGCTGTATTTTCCTATTCCTATAGCATCAAGAACAGTGAGTGGCACACAGTGGCTATTTTGGGAAACATCTTCACTTTATGAAATAACGCTGCCAGTTACTACAGATTTTCCATATTTCGTTGTGCAGCTGAAAAATAGTAAGAAAAAATATAAAGTGACTGGACAAGAGATGAATCATACTTACAATCTCATTGTAAGTGGGGTCAGTACACTTTGGAACAGATTTTGTTTTCCTCCTCCAGGCTTCACTGGGATGTGGTAAAAGATAAAATTCAACATGTGCACTAGGCGCGGAGCCATCTGGGAGATGCTGCAAAGGAAAATGGTTATAAATATTAATGTGCGTGGCTATCAAAGAAAGCAAATACATGGCTACTAAATATCTAGACCAAAGACAGGATCAAGATTTATCACAGTCACTGTTTACAAGAAAAGAAGAGAACAATCAAAAGAAATACATCACGGCTCAAGAGGAATCCCAAAATACAGTTTAAAGGAGTAAGCACTGTGTCAGAGGGCTACATTTAAAACTCCAGTAAGTATGAGTTACTTTAGTTTTTTGTAGTAAAAACGAAATCTACATTTTTGACAGAAATGGTCAAGAGATGAATATAAGCCACTGGCTGAGACAGGACCTGAGTGCCTCAGGGGACTGTACACCACTTGAAAATAATAAAGAGAAAAAAATTCAAGTTTAACTCCTAAAATAAGATGTAGCATTTAATGACATATAAATGTATATTGCATAATATCATATTTTCAGATAGAATTTAATTAAAATATCAATTAGACCTACTTACAAGATTTTAAAGTAGTTATAATAATTTTATTATCTGAGTCAGGGGTCCCCAATCTCTGAGATCTAATGCCTGATGATCTGAGGTAGAGCTGATATAATAATAATAGAAATAAAGTCCACAATAAATGTAATATGCTTGAATCATCCTGAAACCATCCTCCACTCCAGTCCATGGAAAAGTTGTCCTCCACAAAACCAGTCCTTAGTGCCAAAAATGTTGGGGAGCACTGATCTAAATTATCCTAAACTATATTGGATAATCCCTTTAAATTGTCTTCTGTGGCACTCGAAAGTTGCGTTGAGTTCTGGCCTGATTGGTGGATCAATGATGTTAAATCTATAGCTCTCTGGACTCCCTCTCTCTAGCTTAGCCTAATAGCCTTTCTCCCCCTGAACTTCCTCAGCTGGCTTCAGAATGTCTCCCTTTTTCAACCTTTTTTCTTATGAATATTTTTATTTCTTAATAAATTTGAAGACAGACTATACTCTTAAAAGTTTGGAAACAACTGTACTTCAGAGAAATGGGTTCTATCTTTGTGACCAAATGGACAGAAAATTGTACTAAAAGCTGTGCATATCTTGCTTGATAAAATGAGAAATGTTTGTGTAATTTACATTTAAAGTGGATGAATTGAAAGTCACAATTGAGGAGTTTAAATGCTTATCTTGGTGAATACATCCTAACTACTAAATGAGTAGTTTTCAACAAATTCTGTGAATGACAGTGACACATCCACATGAACATCTAGTGCCATCCCCAAGGTCATTAGCTTGAATTTTACATCATTCTTTGGCAGTTAGAAAAGCATACTGGAAAGGAAGGAGAGTAAGGAAATGTGATTTACATTATTATAGGACTAACTTCTATTCTGTTCCAATTTACATAGTAAAAATCATGTCATTAGGAGAATCTGGGTTTATTATTATTCACAAATTAGAAAAAATACATCTGGACACATGCACATGTCATAATGCTAAGATCATCAAAACTGCTGCTTTGGATGGTGCTCAAGGTACCTTGCTCCACTCAGAATCCTTCCCCAGGAGGAGCTCTGAAATTTGTCAGTGACACAATGGAATTTTCTGAGAGACAGAAAAACATTGCTATTCATATTTGAGAGGGCTGATTTTGTGTGTGTGTGAGAGAGAGAGAGAGAGAAATGAAGGCAGTAACATGCTTCCGCGCTGTGTAATTGTCTCTCTTTTCTGCCTTTGGGCTTGAGCATTCCATACCTATAATCACTGTATGTGTCATCCTAGTGGTGACATCTTAGAATTGTGGTTCTGGGAGAGGCTTTGTTGTTGCAGTCTGGGCCCCCAAATTTCTCAACCGTGTGGCTTTTGGTAGATAACTTCTCTGTGGATCAGTTTCCAAACCATTTAAATGGAGATAAAGGTGGTATCGATCTCAAAGCATTCAAAAGATTAAATAAAATAAACCATGTAATGTGAGTATAGTGCCTGAAAGAGTAAGATCCAATATATGCTTCCTATTATTTTTATTTTCTATAAATTGAATATGAATACACTATATGTACTGATTGGACTAGATAGCCCTAATGTACTCTGACATTTGAGAGCAGGATTTTTCAGCATTGGCACTATTGGCATTTGGGGCCAAGTGAGTCTTTGTTGTCGGGAGCTGTTGTGTGCACTGAGGATACTTTAACAGTATCACTGACCTCTACCTACCAGGCTGCAGCAATACCATCCTCCTAGTTGCGAGAGCAAAGATGTCCCCAGACATTGTTAAATGACCCCTGGGGGGCAAAGCTGGACCCAATTGAGAACCGCTGATATTGATGACTCCCAAATTGGAATCTGTAATTCAGCCTTCAGATTCCAGTCTAGTGACCTATGAAGAGCTCTACAAGTAGGTTACACTCTAACCAAAATCCATCTTCACTTTTCTCACTACTCCAAAATTGATTTTTTTTCCACCTGTTGAAATTGAATTAAATGATACAGTTTCATTTCTCCAATATCTCCCTTGTCACTGATTTTCAAATCCAAGTATGTACCAAGATCAACATCCTCCCTTTTTGCCTTAGTTCATCTGCCACCATAGATCTTTATTCCCTAACTTATAATTAGATTTCAATTATTTTTTGTGTCACAGTCTTCCCACTTCATTCCCTCATTTATTCTGTTTATCACTGTTGTATTTAACCTTCCTGGAAACTGTTTTGACTGTGTCACTTTCCTTCTTAGAACATTTCAAGGATTCCCCATAGAGGGATAAGCTCCCAATCACAGAACAGAAAAAGTATTTTGTATACCAGCTTTCACCAGGCATTTACTAATTAAAGGTTTGGGCTTCTGTTTCCAATTAGTCTTTGACAAGATCCTTGAATATCCTATTGTTTTCAGAATAATAGAACAATTTAAGTCAGGGATGCATTTGATCTGAGCAGCACAGTTAGTCTGTAAATGCAGACATGGATTTCTCAAGTGTTTAAGAGAATTCTTTATCCCCCTAAAGAATACGCCTAGAGTGCAGGAGACCCCGGTTTGATTCCTGGATAGGGAAGATCCACTGGAGAAGGGATAGGCCGCCCACTCCAGTATTTTTGGGCTTCCCTTGTGGCTCAGCTGGTAAAGAATCCACCTGCAATGTGGGAGCCCTTATCCCTGGCTTGGGAAGATCTCCTGGAGCAGGGAAAGGCTACCCACTCCAGTATTCTGGCCTGGAGAATTCCATGGACTGTATAGTCCATGGGGTTGCAAAGAGTCGGACATGACCGAGCGACTTTCACTTTCACGTTTTTTCCCCTGTAGCAGCTGTCTTATCAACACTTTTCACCTGCTCCTCTTACTGGGACTGTAACCTGCCCCTTAAAGATCTCATCTGATTTATTAATCACTAGGTGTCTTTTCATCAACACTTCTCATTTCACCCTTATGTTTATGTGAACTAAATTTTTATTTTAAAATGACTAAATAACTCCTACTTGTCTAACTGTCTTACCCCAGGATTGTTACTCTGGTTGTGTTTTAGACCTTCACAAAGACTTAACACTTTGAAGAGTGATAAGGCTTGGGGTTACAGAGTTCTTAGTCTGAGGTTCAGTCTAAACAATGAGAAGTTTCCTTGTATCACCCAGTTCAGTTCAGTTCAGTTCAGTCGTTCAGTCATGTCCGACTCTCCGCGACCCCATGAATCACAGCACGCCAGGCCTCCCTGTCTATCACCAACTCCCGGAGTACACTCAAACTCATGTCCACAGAGTCGGTGATGCCATCCAGCCATCTCATTCTCCATCGTCCCCTTCTCCTCCCACCCCCAACCTTTCCCAGCATCAGAGTCTTTTCCAGTGAGTCAACTCGTCGCATGAGGTGGCCAAAGTATTGCAGTTTCAGCTTTAGCATCAGTCCCTCCAATGAATCGATGCTTTTGAACTGTGGTGTTGGAGAAGACTCTTGAGAGTCCCTTATACTGCAAGGAGATCCAACCAGTCCATTCTAAAGGAGATCAATCCTGGATGTATCACCCAGAGGACATTCTTATTCATGGTGGACTGAAGTCAAGGAGTACTACCAGTCTTCTAGAATTCTGCCTGATGTTCTTACTGTGCTCAGAAAATGATGTGAAGTCATCCAAATTTCATTTTGTTGCCTAGACCAACTCTGAATTTTTTACATTCTAGATTTCCCATTAAACTGCTTATTATTTTTCAAAGTTCAATAAATAGTTTTATATGCGTGTTAGTTTCCTTATGAGATAAGAAATTATTTAAAAGGAAAATCCATGTCTAGTTGTTCCTCTCCTCCCCTACCCCTACATTTGCTTTGGATTTTGCTCCATTGGTTACTTTATCCTGCTAACCTAACCCCACCCTCATTTCCTTCTTCTAAGCATTCAGTATGTTTCTGAATTGCCAATTAAAAGTTTTAAATCCTCACTTGAGATTGGGTTTTTCTTTACCTTATTCGTTTCTTTCTTTTCACAACTGTCTTCCTCAAAAGCATTCTTTTCCTTCATAGAAGCGCTAACCCTAACACAATACTTGGCATTAAGTGAATACTCAAGAAATGAAGCAAAGTGAAGTGAAAGTCACTCAGTTTTGTCTGACTCTTTGCGACTCCAAGGACTATACAGTCCATGGTATTCTCTAGGCCAGAATACTGGAGTGGGTAGCTATTCCTTTCTCCAGGGGATTATCTGAACCCAGGGATCAAACCCAGGTCTCCCGCATTGCGGGCAGATTCTTTACCAGCTGAGCCGCCAAATACTCAAGAGGCAGCTATCAAATGACTGAATTAATGAGCTATATATTTATAGTGCCTAGCTCTTTGAAAGTACTTCATAAGTATTTGCTGAATCATTATTTATAATGCAATATAAAAACCAGTTTGTTCCACAGTTTGTTGTGATCCACAAAAAGGCTTTTGCGTCATCAAGGAAACAGAAGTAGATTTTTTTTTGGAATTCCCTTGTTTTCTCTATGATCCAACAAATGTTGACAATTTGATCTCTGATTCCTATGCCTTTTCTAAGCCCAGCTTGTATATCTGGAAGCTCTTGACTCAAGTATTGCTGAAACCTAGCTTGAAGGATGTTGAATATAACCTTACTAGGATGGGAAGTGAGCACAACTGACTGGTAGCTTGAACATTCTTTAGGACTGCCCTTTTAGGAACTGGGATGAAAACTGACCTTTTCCAGGGGATGAGATCATTGGATAGCATCACTGATTCACTGGACATGAACTTGGGTGAACTCCAGGAGGTGGTGAGGGACAGGGAGGTCTGGCGTGCTGCAGTCTGTGGGGTTGTAACGAGTTGGACATGACTTAACCTCAGATATGCAGATGACACCACCCTTATGGCAGAAAGTGAAGAGGAACTCAAAAGCCTCTTGATGAAAGTGAAAGAGGAGAGTGAAAAGGTTGGCTTGAAGCTCAACATTCAGAAAACGAAGATCATGGCATCTGGTCCCATCACTTCATGGCAAATAGATGGGGAAACAATGGAAGCAGTGTCAGACTTTATTTTTTTGGGCTCCAAAATCACTGAGGATGCTGATTGCAGCCTTGAAATTAAAAGATGCTTACTCCTTGGAAGGAAAGTTATGACCAACCTAGATAGCATATTAAAAAGCAGAGACATTACTTTGCCAACAAAGGTCTGTCTAGTCAAGGCTATGGTTTATCCCGTGGTCATGTATGGATGTGAGAGTTGGACTGTGAAGAAAGCTGATCGCTGAAGATTTGATGCTTTTGGACTGTGGTGCTGGAGAAGACTCTTGAGAGTCCCTTGGACTGCAAGGAGATCCAACCAGTCCATTCTAGAGGAGATCAATCCTGGGTGTTCATTGGAAGGACTGATGCTAAAACTGAAACTCCAGTACTTTGGCCACCTCATGCAACGAGTTGACTCACTGGAAAAGACTGATGCTGGGAGGGATTGGAGGCGGGAGGAGAAGGGGACGACAGAGAATGAGATGGATGGATGGCATCACCTACTCGATGGACATGAGTTTGAGTGAACTCCGGGAGTTGGTGATGGACAGGGAGGCCTGGCGTGCTGTGATTCATGGGGTCACGAAGAGTCGGACACGACTGAGCGACGGAACTGAACTGAAATGAACTAGCAACTGAAAGTGAAAAATGATGGACTGTAGCCTACCAGGCTCCTCTGTCTGTGGAATTTTCCAGGCAAGAGTACTGGAGTGGGTTGCCATTTCCTTCTCCAGGGGATCTTCCCAACCCAGGGATCAAACCTGGGTCAACAACATAAAAACCAGAAGTCTTCCTAACTTCTTAAGATTTAAGTAGTTTCTTTTACCTATTGCAACATTTCTTATTGTAACCAAGCAATAAAAAGCCCACTGTTTAAGAGTCTGTCATAAACAGTGAAGTAAGTCAGAAAAAGGAAAACAAATATTGTATATTAACATGTGTGCATGTGTGTGGAATCTAGAAAAATGGTATTGATGAACCTATTTGGAAGGCAGAGATAAAGACAAAGACATAGGGAATGGATATGTGGACACAGACGATGAAGTGGTGGGATGAACTGGGAGACTGGGATTGACATATGTGTGCTGCCAAGTGTGAAACAGATAGCTCTTGGGAAGCAGCTATATAGCATAGGGAGCTCTGCTCCATGCTCTATGATGACCTAGAGGGGTGGGATTGGGAGGGAGGTCCAATAGAGAGGGGATATATGTATATTTATAGCTCTTTCTTGAAAGTCCCTTGAACTGCAAGGAGATCAAACTAGTCAATCCTAAAGGAAATCAATCCTGAATATTCACTGGAGGGACTGATGCTGAGGCTGAAGCTCCAATAATTGGGCCACCTGATGTGAAGAACAGACTCATTAGAAAAGACCCTGTTGCTGAAAGAGACTGAAGGCGGGAGAAGAAGGGGATGACAGAACATGAGATGGTTGGATGGCATCACTGATTCAATGGACAGGAGTCTGACCAAGCTCCAGGAAGCCTGGCATGCTGCCGTCCATGGGGTTGCAAAGAGTTGGACATGACTGAGCGACTGAACAGCATAGCTGATTCACTTGGTTGTTCAGCAGAAATTAACACAACACTGTCAAGAAACTATCCCAATTAAAAACAGAAAAAAAGCCGACTGCAGGGTAAAATAGATGTATCTTGGGTCTGCTTCCAAGGTCTGTCCTAGGTGTTTACCCTGAACGCAAAGCTGTCTGACGGCATCTCTCTGCTAGAGCTGATCTTTTCATGCACACCACTGCATCAGGAATGTATGTGTTAAGGTCTGTTTGTTATGTTCAGTATCTTAATGTAGCCGCTCAGTCGGCTACATCCTGACCCAGGGATGGAACCCAGGTCTCTGGCATTGCAGGCAGATTCTTTACCATCTGAGGAGTCTCTTAATGCTTCACTTCAAAAACTTTGACGTTATCTCATCTCATCTCTCAGATCCTGTTAGACAATTAGATCCTTAAGACCCTTTCTTACTCCTTTTTTGCTCCAGCTGAAGCTAGACTGTATTTGTAACATAACTACTTGCACTCTGCCTCAGAATGAATCCTTGGTCACCATTCTTACTCAGAGGCTTGATCGCTAATTGCTGTCCTTTTCCTGAGACCTTGTTTACTCTTCTGTGATAATCCTCTCAACCTTCCGGACTTTACTAACTCATTAAAAATCTCCTTGACAATAAGCACAGCAGGTTATTTAAGCCTGCTTCTAGGAACTAATGATTATCCGACAATTTCTTGGGGGCCTAATAGATGACGGAGTGTGAACTAAAGTCATATTTTCGCGCTACATTCCTATGCCCTCTCGCAACCACCAATAAGTTTTCCTCTCCACGTCCTGCTGTGTGGAGTACATGGAAGAAACGGAAAGAGGTACATTCAGTTTAATTGGAGGAGTGCCTTATGGGGGACTTTGTGTGGGGGCAGGAAAATGGCCCCACATTAGCAGCAAGCACTCCCTGCCGAGGAAATATATATGTCTCACATGTGTTTACTATTTTTTCAAATATATTTAGGTGCTTTTGTTAACACAATTTTATTATTTAAAAGCACTGCTGCATTTATAGTAGTTTTAAACATTTTTGTATTTCTTAGATATATCAGATATCAAAAGGACTTCAGTGGCATCTGAGAAATCAGAAACTTTTTTGCTTGTTTAAAAAGAGGCTCCTCTAGTTGAAAAGATTAGAAACAGAAGTCTCACAATATTCTTAGCATTCCCTGGTGGAAGAGACTTCTCAACTGAAGAGTGAAATATAGGGGATTCTTATCTTGGTTATTATTTTAAATTAGAAAAATTTATATATATATGAACATATATATTAGTAAATCTTTATTCACAATGTGTGCTTAGTTGCTCATCATGTCCGACTCTTTGTAATCCCATGGACAGAACCCCGTCAGGCTCCTCTCTCCACGGGGATTCTCCAGGCAAGAATACTGGAGTGGGTTGCCATACCCTCCTCCAGGTAATCTTCCGAACTCAGGGACTGAACCCAGGTCTCCCACATTGTGGGCAGATTCTTTACCATCTGAGCCATCAGAGAAGTCCTTATTGACAATGTTGACTTCTAAATAATGTTAATAGTTGTGTGAGTGTGCAAAGTTGCTTCGGTCGTGTCTGACTCTTTGTGACCCCATGGACTGTAGCCCGTCAGGCTCCTCTCTCCACGGGGATTCTCCAGGCAAGAATACTGGAGTAGGTCGCCATGCCCACCTCTAGGGGAACTTCCCAACCCAGGGATTGAACCCAGGTCTCCCACATTGCAGGTGGATTCTTTACCATCTAGCCACCAGGGAAGCCTGGTGCCACCTGGGTAGCCCTGTTAATAGTTCAGTTGAGTTCAGTCGCTCAGTCGTGTCCGACTCTTCGCGACCCCATGAATTACAGCACGCCAGGCCTCCCTATCCATCACCAACTCCCGGAGTTCACTCAAACTTATGTCCACAGAGTCGGTGATACCATCCAGCCATCTCATTCTCGGTCGTCCCCTTCTCCTCCCGCCCCCAACCTTTCCCAGCATCAGAGTCTTTTCCAGTGAGTCAACTCGTCGCATGAGGTGGCCAAAGTATTGCAGTTTCAGCTTTACCATCAGTCCTTCCAATGGACACCCAGGATCGATCTCCCTTAGAATGGACTGGTTGGATCTCTTTGTGGTACAAGGGACTCTCAAGAGTCTTCTCCAACACCACAGTTCAAAAGCATCAATTCTTCGGCGATCAGCTTTCTTCACAGTCCAACTCTCACATCCATACATGACCACGGGAAAGACCATAGCCTTGACTAGACGGACCTTTGTTGGCAAAGTAATGTCTCTGCTTTTTAATATACTATCAAGGTTGGTCATAACTTTCCTTCCAAGGAGCAAGCGTCTTTTAATTTCATGGCTGCAATCAGCATCTGCAGTGATTTTGGAGCCCCAAAAAATAAAGTCTGACACTGTTTCCACTGTTTTTCCATCTATTTCCCATGAAGTGATGGGACCAGATGCCATGATCTTTGTTTTCTGAATGTTGAGCTTCAAGCCAACCTTTTCACTCTCCTCTTTCACTTTCATCAAGAGGCTTTTGAGTTCCTCTTCACTTTCTGCCATAAGGTAGTGTCATCTGCATATCTGAGATTATTGATATTTCTCCCAGCAATCTTGATTCCAGCTTGTGCTTCTTCCAGCCCAGCGTTCCTCATGATGTACTCTGCATATAAGTTAAATAAGCAGGGTGACAATATGCAGGCTTGACGCACTCCTTTTCCTATTTGGAACCAGTTGGTTGTTCCATGTACAGTTCTGACTGTTGCTTCCTGACCTGCATACAGGTTTAATAGTTAAATATGCCAAATTTCTGTCTTCATTTCTTGCCTCAGGTTGCACATAGCTTTTCAAATGGTTTTCAGTGTTACTTTTGTATTTTTTGTGATCACTGAATGAAAGTATCTTAAAAATATAATTCATCAAAATTGAAAAAATAGTAAGCAGTAGTGTGTTGGTGTAAAAAGAAAACAAAATATAAACTGTAAAGTAAATAAAACCATCTTCACATTGTAGGGTATGCCAGCAACTCTTCATATGAGTATATGAAAAAAGACTTTTTCATTCACAGTAATAATAATAAGAGCTACCACATAGTGAGTGTTTAGTTTATTTAAAGAAGCCTGTTAAAATAACCCTTGAGCTGGTATTATCTTTATTTTATTCAAGAGGTTTCAATGTAAAGCCTATGCTTTTATCCACTACCCTGTAAGGTCTCTCTACAAAGAATGCAGAGGACAGATTCAAATTAAGAGCACTTCGACATAAAATTTTCTTAGTTATGTGATGAAAGTACATGCTTTAAAAATATCAGACACTTTGGAAATGTCTGTAGATTAATTCAAAGTTTAATTGTATTTAATAGGTTATTATCTTTTTGATGAATAATTTATGAGAATTTTCCATCAAGTTTTTTTTTTAACTTAAATGTTTCCAATCATAGGGTAATATAGGCATTGGTAGAAATTAACTGACGGTGATTAAAACAAGATAGGACTATCAAAACCTGAGGTCTATGCCAGAAACAAAACAATGTACTAAAAAAGCATTTCCCTCATTTATGTGCCTGCCAAATGGCAATTTTTGAAATTCAGGCTGGCCATCATGCAGAGGGCATTTTTATAAAATGACAACGTACAATGAAAGTACAGGAGTACAATAAAAATGCTTGTGATGTATGGTTTGCTGTATGCATCAAAGAAATGGTGGAATGATTTTTCCAGGCTTTGTGTTAATTTGTGTAGAATGGGATGATTTCAGGTCTTTGTGAATTCAATTAGGATGGTCTTCTGCTTCAGTTCATATCAATTTAAGCCTTTAATAGAACTTATCATTAATAGGTGATTTCCAATAATTAAAAAAAAATCAAACTACCATATGTCTAGCACTTTGGATGTTCTGAGAGAGGACACAGAAAAGTGATCAAAATAGTTTCTGCCTTCAAAGCAATAACAAACTCATTGGCATGATCATCTTATATCATATATATTAAAATTTTTAATCCTCTACTTAATATAGTTAGCAACCAGACAGAAGTCACAGTCTAGTAGATAGAAATTCTTTTCTGACTCAGTACATATGGATTGAATTGCTTCTAAAAGTTCAGAATTCTAACTAGGGCATCAGACTTTCACTGAAGTATCTTGTGAAACTTGAAAAGTTTTTCCATTTCTCAATATTAATAACATGTAACATGTAAGGCATTAAACCTCATTTGATTTTTATAATCTACTCAATAGAAAATACTGAAGAACTGTTTGAGTTAACTGGTAATTAAAAAATTTATTTTACAGTTGCATTGAACCACTGTAGATGGTTTCCAATTTCCAAAGCCTTAGCTTCTATCCACAGGGCTGAGAAATCTAAATACAAGTAAGAGACAGACTATGTTTTGTTAGTGATTGCTGAGGAATTGTGATGAACAGATAAATACTGGAAGGTTAGCCTTATGATGTTATATTTGATAAGATGGGGAAAAAAGATGAATTATAAAAAGCCGAAACTAGTAATTTAGAGGTAAAATGTAACAGTTTTTTTACCCATATACCTCAAATATTTGCCTTGATCATGTCCAACTAAACAGTTATGGCCAATATGCTAGATCAGATCATCGGGACTGAGTTATGAGGGGCTGGAATGATGAACTATATCTAATAAAGTTAAAAACAATAGACTGAATGTCAAAATCTTCTTTTGGGCCTGGAAAACTCATTCTGCAAATCCAGGGTATGAAATTCTTTTTGCTTTCCTTCATTGGAATAGGTATTTTTCTTTTGTTGCTGAAGGGTATATGCCGTCTGCAGAATTCTAAATTGACATTCCTTTTTATTTTCCAATTCTTTAACATGTTCACCTGCCTTCTAGCTTTGGTTATTTCTTGCCTACATTGTTTCATTGTTCTCCTACATGCCAAGTGTTGTTTTTCTCTAGCTCTTTCACATTTTTTTCCCACTGTCTTTGGTTTTTAGCAGTTTGAGAACAATATATAAATGCATGCTTTTGTTTGAGCTTTTCCTTTTGGTACTCAATAAGGTACTTAAATTTATGAATGTATGCCTTTCACTAAACTTTGTAAGACTTTGGCAATTATTTCTTCAAATATTTTTCTGCCTCAAACTCTTACTTCTGTCTCTGGAGCCCAGAAACAAATGTGACCTAATGTTAGATCTTTGAGTATTTTCCCACAGACCTCTAAAGTTCTATTCTTCTTTTTCTAATATTTTTTCTCCACGTTCTTTAAATTGGATAATTTCCCTTGATCTGTCTTCTGGTTTACTGACTCTCCCATCATCTCCATTCTTCACTTGAGTGCAAGATTTTTAATTTTAGATATTTTATATTTAAGTCCTTATATTTATCAGTTCAGTTCAGTTCAGTTCAGTCGCTCAGTCGTGTCCGACTCTTCGTGACCCCATGAATCACAGCACACCAGGCCTCCCTGTCCCTCACCAACTCCCGGAGTTCACTCAAACTCATGTCCATCGAGTAGGTGATGCCATCCATCCATCTCATTCTCTGTCGTCCCCTTCTCCTCCCGCCCCCAATCCCTCCCAGCATCAGAGTCTTTTCCAGTGAGTCAACTCGTCGCATGAGGTGGCCAAAGTATTGCAGTTTCAGCTTTACCATCAGTCCTTCCAATGGACACCCAGGATTGATCTCCTTTAGAATGGACTGGTTGGATCTCCTTGCAGTCCAAGGGACTCTCAAGAGTCTTCTCCAACACCACAGTTCAAAAGCATCAATTCTTCGGCGATCAGCTTTCTTCACAGTCCAACTCTCACATCCATACATGACCACGGGAAAAACCATAGCCTTGACTAGATGGATCTTGTTGGCAAAGTAATGTCTCTGCTTTTTAATATATTGGTGCTTAAAAAATGAAGCTTATAATTGATAGACCATTAATAGAACAATATCAATATAACATATTAATTTTAGGGGTACAACATAATGATTTGATTATGATGCCTATTTTACACCCATGACCACACAGAGTTAAATTTTTTCTTATGATGGCAAAAACTTTTAAAATCTACTCTCCCCAACTTTCAAATATACAATACAGTATTGTTAACTATAGTTAGCATGCTGTACACTGTATCCTCAATGATTTATGTATTTTATAACTGATAGATTATACTTTTTGATTCCCTTTATCCATTTCACCCCTTCCCTGACCTCTGGCAGTCATCAGTCTATTCTCTGTATCTATAAGCTTGGTTTCATTTTTGTCTAGATTCCACATACAAATGAAACCTGGTGGTATTTTCTTTCTCTGCCTGACTTGTTTTGCTAAGCACAGTGCCCTTAAAGTCCATACATGATGTCACCAAAGACAAGATTTTCTTCTTTTTATGGATGAGTAATATTCCATTGTATGACTATACACTTTATTCATTCATCCATTGATAGACACTTAGGTTGCTTCCACATCTTGTCTACAGCCAATAATGCTGCAATAAACATGGAGGTACACATATAATTTTGAATTAGCATTTTCATTTTCTTTGAATAAATATTCAGAAGAAAAATTCCTAGATCACATGGTAGTTTTATTTTCAATTTCTTCAGGAAACTTCATATTTTTTCATAATGACAATAACAATTTACATTTCCACCAACAGTGCATGAGGGTCCCCTTTTCTCCACATCTTTGCCAACACCTGTTATTTCTTGTCTTTTTTTTTTTTTTTAAATGATAGCCATTCTATTTGTGAAGTGATATCTCACCATGGTTTTGATTAGTATTTTCCTGATGATTCAGTTCAGTTCAGTTCAGTTCAGTCACTCAGTCGTGTCCGACTCTCCGTGACCCCATGAATTACAGCACGCCAGGCCTCCCTGTCCATCACCAACTCCTGGAGTTCACTCAAACTCATGTCCACAGAGTTGGTGATGCCATCCAGCTATCTCATTCTCCGTCGTCCCCTTCTCCTCCCGCCCCCAATCCCTCCCAGCATCAGAGTCTTTTCCAGTGAGTCAACTCGTCGCATGAGGTGGCCAAAGTATTGCAGTTTCAGCTTTAGCATCAGTCCCTCCAATGAACATCCAGGATTGATCTCCTTTAGAATGGACTGGTTGGATCTCCTTGCAGTATAAGGGACTCTCAAGAGTCTTCTCCAACACCACAGTTCAAAAGCATCAATTCTTCGGCGATCAGCTTTCTTCACAGTCCAACTCTCACATCCATACATGACCACGGGAAAAACCATTGCCTTGACTAGACGGACCTTGGTTGGCAAAGTAATGTCTCTGCTTTTTAATATACTATCAAGGTTGGTCATAACTTTCCTTCCAAGGAGCAAGCGTCTTTTAATTTCATGGCTGCAATCAGCATCTGCAGTGATTTTGGAGCCCCAAAAAATAAAGTCTGACACTGTTTCCACTGTTTTTCCATCTATTTCCCATGAAGTGATGGGACCAGATGCCATGATCTTTGTTTTCTGAATGTTGAGCTTCAAGCCAACCTTTTCACTCTCCTCTTTCACTTTCATCAAGAGGCTTTTGAGTTCCTCTTCACTTTCTGCCATAAGGGTGGTGTCATCTGCATATCTGAGGTTATTGATATTTCTCCCAGCAATCTTGATTCCAGCTTGTGCTTCTTCCAGCCCAACGTTCCTCATGATGTACTCTGCATATAAGTTAAATAAGCAAGGTGACAATATACAACCTTGACGTACACCTTTTCCTATTTGGAACCAGTCTGTTGTTCCATGTCCAGTTCTAATTGTTGCTTCATGTGCAATACCTTTTCAAGTACCTATTGACCATCTGTATGTTTTCTTTGGGAAAATGTCTTTTCAGATAATCTGTCCAGTTTTTAATTTGCTTATTTGGTTTTCTTGCTGAATAATATGAGGTCTCTGTATATTTTAGATATTAGTCTTTTACTAGATATCTGATTTGTTAATCATATGTCTTACTCCCATTCAGCGAGCTGCCTTCTCATTTTGTTGATGATGGTTTTCTTTTCTGTGTGGAAGCTTTGTAGATTGATATAGTCCCACGTGTTTATTTTTCCTTTTGTTGCCTTTATTTTTGGTGTCAAATCCAAAAATCATCAGTAAGATCAATGTCAGGGAGCCTTTATTCCAGTGTTGTTTTTTTTTCCCCCCTAAGTGTTTTATGGTTTCAAGTCTTACATTCAAGTCCTTAATCCATTTTGACTTAAGATTTGTGTATGGTATAAGATGGGCTCCCCTGGTGGCTCAGGCAAAGAACTCACTTGCCAACAGAGAAGACTCAGGTTCGATCCATGGGTTGGGAAGATTCCCTGGAGAAGGCAATCCACTCCACTATTTTTGCCTGCACAGAGGAGTCTGGCAGGCTACGGCCCATTGGGTCACAAAAGAGATAGACACAACTTAGTGACTAATAACAACAAGTGTAGGATGATCCAGTTCCTTTTTTTTTTTTAAAGCATGTAACTGTCCAGTTTTCCAAGCACCATTTATTAAAGAGACTATTTTCCCCTATTGTATATTTTAGGCTCATTTGCCATAATTTGTTCTTTCTCAGGACTGCTTTGGCTGTTTGGGCTCTTTTATGGTTCCATACAAATTTTAGAATTGTTTCTTCCATTTGTTTGGAAAGGCCATTGGGATATTGATAGAAAACTAATTCAATATTGATTGAATCTGTAGACCACTTTGGGTAGTATGAACATTTAATGTTAATTCTTCCAATTCATGAGTATGGAATATTTTACATTTACTTTTAATTCTTCAAATTTATTTTGATATCTTATGACTTTTCTGTGTACAGGTCTTTCACCTCCTTGGTTAAATTTATTCCTAGGTATTTAATTCTTTTAAATGCAGTTATACTTGAATTGTTATCTTAATTTCTCTTTCTGATTGTTCATTATTACTATAATGCAGGTGATTTATATATATATGTATATATATATGTATGTATTTTCTGCTTTTTGGAAGTTTGCTTTATGCCATTTTGCTTTTAGGAAAAACCTATATTATCACCCGTTTTCGCTAACAGAACAAAATCCAGAGAATTTTCGCTTTTATAAGGAAAGGTGAAAAGTGAAAACAGCCTTCAGCGTTTTTTGAGGGCAACAATCTGTTAATAGCAGTGCTCTCATTGCTCAAGGTAGCATGAACCCTGAACAGTGAGACTGGTGCTGCCAAGCTCATTCCCCAAGAACTACACTTAGCACTTCGATATCAAGCTGCCATAGCTCTGAACTGTCTGTGAGAATGTGTGCTTTATCTTGATTTATTCTGTGAATTTGTTAGCAAGATGCAGCCCAAGGTAATTGCTTTTTCATTTTTGCCATTTTGGCTTACTAAAGATTTCATAGGAATGCCCTATTTTTGGATAGTGAGGGAAATGCAGTGAGTTCGTATCCTGCAATTTTACTGAATTCATTTATTAATTCTAATAACTGTTTGAGAAGTGGTCAAGGTTTTCTATATGTAATATGATGTCATCTATAAACAGGGACATTTTTACACCTTTCTTTCCAATTTGGATGCCTTTAATTTCTTTTTCTTACCTAACTGAATAAGAGTGGTGAGAGTGGGTATCCTTGTCTTGTTCTTGATTTTTGAGGAAAAGCTCTAAGGCTTTTACCATTAAGTACAATGTTAGCTGCCCTCCCCCTACTCCTACCCCCCACAGTCCCTTTCATGGATCACAGCCTTGTCGTGGTGAAGGGGCTCGTGTAACTCAAAGAAGCTATGTGCCATTCCATGCAGAGCCACCCAAGATGGACAGGTCATAGTGAAGAATTCTGACAAAATGTGGTCCACTGGAGGAAGAAATGGTAAGCCACTCTAATATTCTTGCCATGAGAACCCTATTAAACAGTATGAAAAGGCAAAAAGATATGATGCTGAAAATTGAGGCCCCAGGGTGGAAGGTGTCCAATATGCTACTGGGGAGGAATGGAGGGAAATTACTAATAGCTCTACAAGGAATGAAAGCTGAGCCAAAGCAGAAACAAGGCCCAGTTGTGGATGTATCTGGTGGTGAAAATAAAGTCCAATGATGTTAAGAACCACATTGCATAGAAATGTGGAATGTTAGGTCCATGAATCAAGATAAATTGGATGTGGTCAAGTGGGAGATGGCAAGAGTGAATATTAACATCCCAGGAATCAGTGAACTTGAAGGGAAGAGAATGGGTGAATTTAATTCAGATGACCCTTATATCTGCCTCTGTGGGTAAGAACCCCTTAAAGAAATGGAGTAGCCCTCAGTGTCAACAAAAGAGCCCAAAAGGCAGTGCTTGGGTGCAATCTCAAAAACCACAGGATGATCTCAGTTCATTTCCAAGGCAAACCATTCAAAATCACAGTAGTCCAAGTCTATGATCCAACCACTGATGCTGAAGAAGCTGAAGTTGAACGGTTCTATGAAGACCTAAAAGGCCTTCTAGAAGTAGCACCCCAAAAAGATGTCCTTTTCATCACAGGGCATTGGAACGCCAATGTCAAGAGATACCTGGAGTTATAAGCAAGTTTGACTTTGGAGTACAAAATGAAACAGGGCAAGGGCTAACAGTTTTGTAAAGAGAATATACTAGTCACAACAAACAACCTTTTCCAACAACACAATAGACAAGTCTACAAATGGTCAATACTGAAATCAGATTGATTATATTCTTTGCAGCCAAAGATGGAGAGGCTCTGTACAGTCAGCAAAAACAAGCCCTGGAGCTGACTGTGGCTCAGATCATCAGCTCTGTATTGCAAACTATAGGCTTAAATTGAAGAAAGTAGGGAAAGCTACTAGGCTGTTCAGGTATGACCTTAATTAAATTCCTTATGATTCTACATGGAGATGATGAATAGATTCAAGGAATTAGATTTGGTAGACAGAATGCCTGAAGAACTATGGACAGAGGTTCATGACATTATACAGGAGGCAGTGACCAAAACCATCCCAAAGAAAAAGTGATTTCAAAAAGCAAAATGATTGCCCAAGGAGGCGTTACAAATAGCTGAAAAAAGAGAAGCAAAAAGGAAGGGAGAAAGGGAAAGATATGCCCAACTGAATGCAGAGTTCCAGAGAATAGCAAGGAGAGATAAGAAGGCCTTCTTATATGAACAATGCAAAGAAATAAAGGAAAGCAATTTCTTAAAGAAAATTAGAGATACCAAGGGAACATTTCATGCAAAGATGGCACAATAAACGACAGAAATGTTATGGACCTAACAGAAGCAGAAGATATTAAGAAGAAGTGGGAAGAATACACAAAAGAACTGTACAAAATAATGTCGTAATGACCCAGATAATCACGATGGTGTGAAAACTCACCTAAAGCCAGACATCCTGGTATGTGAAGTCAAGTGGGCCTTAGGAAGCATTACGAAGAACAAAGCTAGTGGAGGTGATGAAATTCCAGTTGAGCTATTTCAAATCCTAAAAGATGATGCTGTGAAAGTGCTGCACTCAATATGCTAGGAAATTTGGAAAACTCAGCAGTGGCCACAGGACTGGAGAAGGTCAGTTTTCATTTCAATCCCAAAGAAAGGCAATGAAAAAGAATGCTCAAACTACCACACAATTGCACTCATCTCACACGCTAATAAAGTAATGTTCAAAAATCTCCAAGCCAGGCTTCAACAGTATGTGAACCATGAACTTCCGGATGTTCAAGCTGGTTTTAGAAAAGGCAGAGGAACCAGAGATCAAATTGCCAACATCCACTGGATCATCAAAAAAGCAAGAGAATACCAGGAAAACATCTACTTCGGCTTTATTGACTATGCCAAAGCCTCTGACTCTGTGGATCACAACAAACTGTGGAAAATTCTGAAAGAGATGGGTATACCAGACCACCTGACCTGTCTCCTGAGAAATCTGTTTGCAGGTCAAGAAGCAACAGTTAGAATCAGACATGGAACAATAGACTGATTACAAATTGGGAAAGGAGTATGTCAAGGCTGTGTATTGTCACCCTACTTGTTTAACTTATATGCAGAGTATATCATGCAAAATGCCAGGCTTGAGGAATCACAAGCTAGAATCAAGATTGCTGGGAGAAATATCAATAACCTCAGATATGCAGATGACACCACCCTTTTGACAGAAAGCAAAGAAGAACTAAAGAGCCTCTTGATGAAAGTGAAAGAGGAGAGTGAAAAAGTTGGCTTAAAATGTAAGATTCAGAAAACAAAGATCATGGCATCTTGTCTCATCACTTCATGGCAAATAGAAGGGGAAACAATGGAAACTGTGAGAGACTTCATTTTCTTGGGCTCCAAAATCACTGCAGATGCTGACTGCAGTCATGAAATTAAAAGATGCTTGCTCTTTGGAAGAAAAGCTATGACTAACCTAGAGAGCATATTAAAAAGTAGAGACATCACTTTGCCAACAAAGGTCTGTCTAGTTAAAGCTATGGTTTCTCCAGTAGTCATGTATGGATGTGAGAGTTGGACTATAAAGAAAGCTGAGCACTGAAGAATTGATGCTTTTGAATTGTGGTGTTGGAGAAGACTCTTGAGAGTCCCTTGGACTGCAAGGAGATCAAGCCAGTCAATCCTAAAGGAAATCAACCCCGAATAGTCATTGGAAGGACTGATTGTGAAGCTGAAACTCCAGTACTTTGGCCACCTGTTGGGAAGAGTTGACTTATTGGAAAAGACCCTGATGCCAGGAAAGATGGAGGACATGAGGAGTAGTGGGCAACAGAAGATGAAATAGTTGGATAGCATCATCAACTCAATCGGTGTGAGTTTGAGCAAACTCAGGGAGATAGTGAAGGACAGGGAAGCCTGGCCTGCTGCATCCATGATGTTGCAAAGAGTTGGACCGGACTTAGCAACTGAAGTACAACATAGTTTGTTTCCTTAAGAAATAATTGGTAATCTTTGAGGGTCAATTTTTTGGTTAAAAAGTCATGAAACACAGTAAGTTATGTATATCTGGGCTGGGTACTCTTCACTGTCCATTGCTTTACATCTTATTTATTCTTTGAAATGGGAAATGGATGTCATAATAGGCCAACTGGGGAAGAACAATTTTTATTCATGGAATATAAGGCAAATATAATTGTTTGAATAATTATTATTAGAAAATTTCCCTTTAACAAGAAATTGTCATTCATTTAAATAAAGTGAATGTAGGATGGAGCAATGACAAATTTCTTTTAAAGATCTAGATTTTAAAAAATTGAAAAGAATTGAGAGCAGGAGAGAAGAAAACAAGTCTAGAAATGCAGGAGTAGAGGAATTCACGAATCGCCTATAAAAGGCAGATGCAGAAATCCCAACCTGTACTGACAGAGTCAATATCATGGGAGTTGCATCCAGCAGTGTGGATTTTAAAAACAAGAACCCTGCCCCCCAGACTACAAATACATAGTAAAACTGTAAGAATTTTTAAAAATACAACATAATAAAATTTAATGTATGTATTTAGTTCTTCCTGTTGTGTTTGACTACTTCTCTCTCTTCTGTTGATTTCATACAGTACGGATTTTCTGCCATTTTGTGTCTTAGGAAAGGACTAAAGAGCACTTCAGTTGAGATATATCCCACTTTCCCAGTCATTACTTGCTCTTCGTATGAAATGACTTATTATTCTGTTACAGACTTAGGAGACTCTCCTAGTGTGAGCATATTCCATATCAGAAGGGAGTTTGGCATCCCTACTGATGCCATTACTGATGCTAATCAGTAATCCTTACGGATTATTTTAAGAGGCTTCTGGAATGTGATCACTCAGAAGCAGGTAGGAGAAAACAGTCTAGAAGTGACACAACACTAGGGGAATCCACAAGACCAGGAGACACACAGCATTGCAAAGAGAGATTGCAGAAGTCAGTGGAAGAGAGCATTTTAATGTGGGCTACATGGGAAAACACTAGAAAGATTTAAAGACATATTTCAAATCTAAATCATTTTTCTGTTTCTCGATTATACAAACTGAACTATTATTTTTAAAAATCTTGGTCAGTTCTAAATAATTGCACTATTTTGTCAGTCTTTGTTCACTAGGATAAATCATATTGTGTGGCTTTGAAAGGGAAAAATTTTAGCAATTTTGTTTCAGCCTGTGAATTCACAGAAGGGAAGTAGTTCTGACAGCAAAGCTTCAAAGATTTAATATAAGATAAACAATTCTTTTCATCAAACTTACTATCAAACATAACAGAACTGCAGGCAGAATAATTCATTTTAATATTAAAACAAAATCAAGCACAACTTCTTTAGTCTGATTACTCAAGCATGTGAAAATACTGAAGGCTAAAAAAATAAATAACAATTAGTTACAACTTGAAATGAGCAAAGAAAATGTGCTGAGAATTTATAGGTAGATTTTTCTGTCATTTGCATTATAATGTTATCTCAGTCTTCAGATAAGCCAAAGAAATAGTCATTTAAAAGAAACTGTGAAAAATGCAAAGCATGAGAACTTTGTTGTGATGATTTTGGGAAGGTGATTGTTCTTAGTTGTCCACATTAGAAGTAACTTAATTGCCTGGAGAATCCCAGGGACGGGGGAGCTTGGTGGGCTTCCGTCTATGGGGTCACACAGAGTCGGACACGACTGAAGTGACTTAGCAGCAGCAGCAACATTCTTTGATTTAACAAAGTATTCATTGAGCACCTATGATATACTTGACCCTGCTTTAGCCCCTGGGGTTATAGCACTGATACAGGGCAGTGGAGGAAGGAAGTTTGGAAGTGTCAACCAACAGGGGTGGTTCTGCAATTTTATATATGGGAGTAGGAGAGGACCTCATGGGGAAAGATGATAGTAAACACATAGCTGTTTAGGATATATGAGATTAAACCGTTGGGGAATTTGAACCATGGGCCTGGGGAAGAGCAGTCCAGGTATGCTGAGTAGCAGTTACAAATGTATTGGGGCAGAAACATGCTTCAGTATTCAAGGTATAGGAAGAAAATCATTGCAGCTGGAATGGAGTGACTTAAGGCGTCTGCCTGGGAAATCCCATGGAGAGAGGAGCCTGGCAGGTTACAGTCCATAGGGTTGTAAAAGTCTGTCATGACTTAGGGACTGATTACAACAGGCATGAGGTGAAGCTGGAGAGGTCAAGGGTGGTACTTGGCTATCATTGTAAGTAGAATGAGATTCTTTCTCCAGAGGAATATGAAAGAGGAATGATAGGATCTGACTTTTATTCTCAAAGGAATATTTTGGATGCTAGGTTAGAAAAAGACTAAAGAGATATAAAGCAGCAGTCCCTAACCTTTTTGGCACCAGTGTCTGGTTTTGTGAAGACAGTTTTTCCATGGATTAGGGGCTGGGGGGATGGTTTTGGAATGATTCACGAACATTACCTTTATTGTGCACTTTATTATTATTACATCAGCTCCACTGCAGATCATCAGGAATTAGAACCTGGAGGTTGGGGGCTCCTGATATAAAGGTAAAATCAGGGAAACCTATTGAGAGGCAACAGCAGTAATTCAAGTGAGAAAAGATGGTAGCTTGATCCAATGGTGGTAGTGGTGGCAGTAAAACACAATGGAATCCTGGATTTATTTTGCAAGATGAAACTGACAGAATTTGCTGATAAACTGGGATGTAGTTTTTGAGAGCAGTCAAAAGAACTCTAAAGATTTTAACTTGAGCAACTAGTAGGATGAAGGTGTTATTTAGAGGTGAGAAAGGCTGCCAAAGAAGCAGGATTAGGGGGACAATAATCAGAAGTTTGACTGGATGTATGTTAAGTCATGATGCGTACTGAATTTCTACTATAGTTGTTGAGTAATCAGTTGTACATATAACTGGATTTTAGGGAGACTTTCAAATTGTATTATAATACAGAATGAAAAGGCATGTAAAGGGTATTTAAAGCTACAGGCCTGGCAATAAAAAGTGAAGAGGGACTGCTCTGGTGGTCCAGTGGTTAAGACTCTGTACTTCCAATGCAAGGGGCAAGGGTGAGAACCTGGGTTGGGGAACTAAGATCCCACATCTGTGCGGTGAGGCAAAGAAAATATTTTTTAAAAGAGAGAAAGAGATGAGTTCCAGGGCAATGTTAAAAGATTAGGGGGCAGAGAACAACCAGGAGGAAACATGACTTCATCATTATTATTTTTTTAACTTATTTATTTTAATTGGAGGCTAATTACTTTATAATATATTAATACATGACTTCATTATTAACAACTTTCCTTTCAAGGGCATTTGCAACATACAGACCCTAGTGGTCCTAACATGTTAGTCACTCAGTTGTGTCCAACTCTTTGTGACCCCATGGACCTGCCAGCCTCCTCTGTCCATGGAATTCTCCAGGCAAGAATACTGGAGTGGGTGGCCATTTCCTTCCAGGGGATCTTCCCCACCCAGGGATTGAACCCCGGTCTCTTGTGTTGCAGGCAGAATGTTGACTGTCTGAGCCACTGGGGAATTCCAAGCAGTTTTCAAGTTTTTAAAGGAATCACTTTCTCACTTTCCATTTACTCATGTTGCTGCTAAGTCACTTCAGTCGTGTCCGACTCTGTGTGACCCCATAGATGGAAGCCCACCAGGCTCCCCCATCCCTGGGATTCTCCAGGCAAGAACACTGGAGTGGGTTGCCATTTCCTTTTCCAATGTGTGAAGGTGAAAAGTGAAAGTGAAGTCGCTCAGTTGTGTCCGACGCTTAGCGACCCCATGGACTGCAGCCTACCAGGCTCCTCCATCCATGGGATTTTCCAGGCAAGAGTACTGGAGTGGCTTGCTTGATCCAAATCTGAAACTCTTACTCTTACTCACTCCCCTCCTTTATGCTTCCATCACGCTCATTTTGAATATACTTATTGGTAGTACAACTTTATTGGAGTGTAAAATGCATTTTTGAAAACTGTCAAAAGTAATTTGGGGATTTAGCTGATGAATAAAATGAGTGATCAGGTTGTTTAATACTGTTTTTGATCAAACATTAAGCATAACTATTGCATAATATCAACAAGTTTATTGTGTGGTTTATCTGCAGATCTAAAAAATATGTTGACAGGCATGTTCTAAAATGTCTTCAGCAATGACATTACTGAAATATATGTATAGTTTCCAAGAGTACTATTTTCAATTGCCCATTATATGTCATACATATATATAAATTCTGTTAAATTGATTAACACTATTTCTTAAATACTATTTCTTTATCATTTGTATTTATATAGATTCTTAAAGTCCATGAACACACATATCGCTATAAATAATATCTAACTTAATCTTCATTTCCCAGCCTAAGACTGTCTTAAACAACTGCTATTCTCAGTTAAGCCGATTAACTTACTAAAGCAGTTGAAAATAACTATTTTTAATGAGTTAAAGTTCTACAATGCACATTTAATAATATTTGCCCAGTTCTTATAAAAATTGCTGATTGCAAACAACACAGATTTATAGACAGGCATCTTTGGATGTCTGGCTAATACTAAACTTATAAAGGATGTATTCCCTTAAAATTATGCCAAATATTTTTCAGCGAACAAATATTTATCAAGTGCTAGTATGTTCCAGATGTACATCATGTTGAGAAGAGTTTGCTCCTTTAAATCCTTCCAAGTGCATCCTTAGAGATTTATGTGCACAAAGGAGAGAGCCGAAGTAGTGCTTCTGGCTTTTGCCACGTCAGTGGATTCTCCGGGGAGTTTCGCCATGTGGAGGACCCGTTTTGCTAGGCTAGTGGAAGACCAGAGAAGCTAGTGAGGCTTAGTGTTACCCATGCCACTTACTGCATCCAGATTCAGATGTTTAATCAATTAAAGGTGACTCAGATATTCAAGTTGGATTTAGAAAAGTCAGAGGAACCAGAGATCAAATTGTCAACATCTGTTGGATCATAGAAAAAGCAGGAGAGTTCCAGAAAAACATCTATTTCTGCTTCATTGACTGTGCTAAAGCTTTTGATTTGGATCACAACAAACTGTGGAAAATTCTTAGAGATGGGAATATCAGACTGCCTGACCTGTCTCTTGAGAAACCTTTAGGCAGGTCAAGAAGCAACAGTAAGAACCAGACATGAAACAATGGACTGGTTCCAAATTGGGAAAGGAGTACTTCAAAGTTGTATATTGTCACCCTGCTTATTTAACTTCTATGCAGAGTACAGCATGAGAAATGCCAGGCTGGGATGAAGCACAAGCTGGAATCAAGATGGCAGGGAGAAATATCAATAACCTTAGATATGCAGATGACACCACCCTTATGGTAGAAAGTGAAGAGGAACTAAAGAGCCTCTTGATGAAAGTGAAAGAGGAGAGTGAAAAAGTTGACTTAAAACTCAACATTCAAAAACCTAAGATCATGACATCCAGTCCCACCACTCCATGGCAAATAGATGGGGAAACAATGGAAACAATGAGAAACTATTTTCTTGGGCTCCAAAATCACTGCAGATGGTGACTGCAGCCCTGAAATTAAAAGGTGCTTGCTCCTTGGAAGAAAAACTATCACAAACCTAGACAGCATATTAAAAAGCAGAGACGTTACTTTGCCAACAAAGGTCCATCTAGACAAACCTATGGTTTTTCCAGTAGTCATGTATGGATGTGAGAGTTGGATGATAAAGAAAGCTGAGAACCAAAGAACTGATGCTTTTGAACTGTGGTTTGGAGAAGACTCTTGAGAGTCCCTTGAACTGCAAGGAGATCCAACCAGTCAATCCTAAAGGAAGTCAGTCCTAAATATTCATTGGAAGGACTGATTTTAAATCTCCTATGCTTTGGCCACCTGATGCGAAGAACTGACTCACTGGAAAAGACCCTGGTGCTGGGAAAGATTGATGGCAGGAGGAGAAGGGAGTGACAGAGGATGAGATGGTTGGATGGCATCACCGACTCAATGAACATGAGTTTGAGCAAGCTCCAGGAGTTGGTGATGGACAGGGAAGCCTGGCGTGCTGTAGTCCATACGGTTGCAAAGAATCAGGCATGACTGAGAAACTAAACTAACTGTGACACAGAAATCTCCCTCTCTTAATGACATGGTCCAAATTGCCATCCTTGGAGAAGGAAATGGCAACTCATTCCAGTATTCTTGCCTGGAGAATCCCATGGACAGAGGAGCCTGGTGGGCTGCCGTCCATGGGGTTGTACAGTCAGATGCGACTGAAGCGACTTAGCAGCACCAATTGCCATCCTGGTCTCTCTGACTTGACCCATCTTTGGGAGGTAATGAGGTATAATAGAGCAGTTTTTGGTTTTCCTTAGAGGCTAACTACCATTCTTGGTTCTGGGGAATGCAAAGATGGTGGGGAGTCACTGTAATTGGAAAAATATTACTTTTTGAGGGAAGAAAAATATCTTTGAGCAATTACGTCAGAATATGAAAAGTGTTCAAAATACTGAATGGGAATCTGTGAGAAAATTACTTCTCTGGCTTCACAGAGAAGGTGTTGGCACTATTCAAATAGATGAGTCAGTCTTCCGTGAAGCTTAGCTTGATGAGACAGATGTAAACTGTTGGGACGTAGCTTTTTTTCCCTTCTTTTGGTTCTGGATACTCTAGCTATGCCAGACTTGACTTCTTCTGACACTTCACTTTGAATAAAGTCTGCCTTTAATTCTAGGACTTTACCTGTGAAATATGTTATAGCCTTTCCACCAAGGATCACCATTATACTGTACACTGAACATACTGAATACTGTAATTGGCTCATTGTTCCTCACTGATACTTGGTGGCTGGCCCCATTCCTCTCACAAGTGTTGACATTAATTGCTTAAAGGAAGAAAGTTATTTCTAAATGTAGGTTTACATGTTTCTTATTAGATAAGAGAAACTCACGATGTTTTTCATGTGCTTCACAAGTATGGTCAGCTTCGCGTCTTTGTAGGATATGACTAACTGCACTTTAGGCTTCTTGTCAGCAAACTTCTCACCTGATGAAAGAGTAGAATTTCAGTGAGTTAAATTGGAAGTGGCTGATCACGGGATGGGGGCTTCCCAGGTGGCTCAGTGGGAATGAATCCGCCTGCTTACACAGGAGATGCGGGTTTGATCCCTGGGTGGGGAAGATCCCCTGGAAGAGGAAATAGGAACTCACTCCAGTATTCTTGCCTGGGAAATCTCATGTACAGAGGAGCCTGGTAGTCTGCAGTCCATGGGGTTGCAAAGAGTTGGACATGCCTGAACGTGACCACATGATACGCTGAACATTCACAGACTAAAACTAAAATATATCCCATATATTTACCTCATCTCTTTCTTTCCAGTTCCATGGCACCTAGCTCAGATGCATATGGACCTTTTGCCTAAATTGCTAGAACACTCTCTTCTCCATCCCCAGAACCCAAATGTAACCCATATTGTACACAATTACCAGTATAATCTTCCTAGGGCAACTTTTATAAAATTACCCTTTCAATCAAAGTACTCTTCATAGAACAGCTTTCCATTGCTTATGAAAAAAATTCTGAATTTCTCGGCTTGATATTATTGCTTCTTGTTGAATCCGTGTTTGTTTTATTTCCCATTAATATTATTTCATACTGCAGCCTATACACTCAGTTCTACAGACATGCTCTGCTATTTCCTTCCAGACATCGCTCATATTATTCCCTTTATTTGAAATGATCTCTTTCCACTATTTCTGGCTGTTGAATTTTTACCTTTCTACAAAGTTGAATTAAAATGCAAAATAGTTTCTGTGGTCACCTCCCTCTGAACTTCACTAGCACAGCCCTTATCACTTATTATTTATATCTTAATTATTACCTTACCTGTCTCAATTTGCTTAGTGGATTACAATCTCCCTTAAGGCTTACTTTTTTCCCTCTTTCCCCAAAAGATATGTAAATCAGTGCTTGCTCCATAATGTTGCACTAAACGTCTATTTAATGACAAAAGTAAACCTCAATTTTCTTTTCAAGTAATATAATAGCATTCCAACATTAAAATGAAGGCTTTAGTTTTTTAATTAAAAATTTCCAGTTTATAGCCCAAGGATTAAACATAATTCACAGTTTTCTAATATTTCCCATGGTAATCGTTGGTTGTATGTTCTCTGAGGGAATTCAGAGAGAAGAAATTTATTAATAACAAGAAATTTGGCAGTGCCTTCTTGTGGGCTCATTGGGGTCTAGGTTGTTTTCTGATAGTCAATCTTAGCTCTCTAGTCCTAACGTTTGAATATTAAAGCTGAGTGGTATGTTTCCTCTTCCAAAGCCTTTTACATGTTTATTAGAATCGCTTACACATTGTAAACAGGTAACATTAATTATTAATAGTTTTCATGTTAATGTGGATTTTGACATTGAAATAATTAAAATTGACATCGAGTTTTTCTTACCGCTAAAATGACAATTATGTAAATAAAGAATTCTTCCCAAGAATATCTTGATTACAGTGATTGAGTGACACTGTGAGTCTGAGATACTATGAGGCAATTCTGACTGTATTACCTGGGTAAACTGCATTTCATCATTAAAAAGTGTAATTGAACTTTTGGTATGAGGATGCTAAAAAATGCTGATACTTTCTGATGAACAGTGAATATTATTTTTGAATTAAAGAGTGAAAGGATTATTAGACACATTAATTAGAAACTTAATGTGTTGAATTAGAGGAACATTAATTCAAAGATAGGAGATTAGCATACATTTATGTATGAGTGTCTAAATGATAACCATACAACTGTTCTTGAGTTGATAAGAGGATCAGTTCTGTTCAGTTCAGTTGCTCAGGCATGTCCAACTCTGTGACCCCATGGACTGCAGCACGCCAGGTTTCCCTGTCCATCACCAACTCCCAGAATGTACTCAAATTTATGTCATTGAGTTGGTGATGCCATCCAACCATCTCATACAAGATTAGTAACCAAAGTATCCACTGAAACACATCAGAGTTTAGAACCCACTGGAAATGCCAACCACTAGGAAGTCACCAAATCAGTGGACATGAGTTTGAGCAAACCCAAGAAGATAGCGAAGGATGGGGTAGCCTGGTGTGCAGCAGTCTGTGGGTTTGCAAAGAGTCAGATACTACTTAGCAACTAAACAACTGCAACACAGGAAGTCTTTGTAGTCAATGTAATAATAGTAGAGGTGCTTAGTATTTCTAGAATTCTTATCATATGCCAATGTTGGGCTCAGAGTTTCATGTACATTACTCACTAAATCCTCACAGCAAATCTATAAAGTTTGTGTTTACTTCCATTTTACATATGAGGAAATTGAAGTGTTTGGTCCAAGCTTATGCAGACAATTAATGGTACCAGGTCAAATGATCTCTACAGCCTGTTTTTTAATATCACGTGGTAAAGGGTAGATGAAGAGTCTGTAATCTAAGGGGAAAGACTTTAAAAAAGATCCCAGAGAGGGAGGTTTTGTTTTTTTGGTTTGTTTTGTTTGACTACAGGGCATAGGAGATCTTAGTTCCCCTACCAGGGATCAAACCTGGGCCCCTGGCATTGGAAGCTCAGAGTTCTAACCACTGGACCATCAGGAATCCTAAGGGAGACTTGAGAATAGCTTCAGATGGACAAGAAGATGCTAGAATATTTTGATTTTTCTGTTTCAAGTTATTCTTGGGGAATCTCATCATGCTTAATCTAACCATTTATAGTAACCCCAGGAACTGTTAAAATAATGTCGATCCAAAGAATGACCATGTTGAAATGCTTGAATGCATGCCATACAGCAGATAATACAGGGCTTATTATGCATAATGTGTCCATTAATGTTAAAAAATGGCATTTCAAAATTTAACTTCCTTTCAGCTGATAATATATTCATATGATTCAAAAGTGAAAATGCATTTTCAAAGTACACAGTGAAAAATCTTCCTCCCATTTCTAATATCTATCCAGCCAGTTCTCCAATTATTATTTTATTAGTTTTGCAAGTATTCCTCCAGAGGGACACATATTCTTCCAGAATTTCTCCATTTAAGTAAATATGAATAAGTATTTTTATTCTTCTCCCTTTTCCTCAAAAAGAATAGCATATTTACTATTCTGCATAACCATCTTGGAGATACTTTCATATCAATAATACAAAGCTTCTTTATTTTTAAATATACTTTCAGAATATTCCATCATGAGGAAATACCATAATTTATTTAACAATTTACCCACTGATGGGCAAGTCGGTTGTTTCCAATGCTTTCCAGCCGTTACAGATCATGCTGCATTAAATAGCTTTGTATGTGTATCATTTTGTACCCCTGTACAAGTATTATAGGATAAATTTCAGCAGCAGAATTTCAGGGTCAGTGGGTACTGGCATTTGTAATTTTGGTAAATATCGCCAAACTGCCTTCCATGAAGGTTGTACCAATTTGTATTACCACCAACAGTGTATGAGTGCTTGCTGATTCATAACCAAGCTTGTTAATTAAATTTTTGAATTTTTGCTGATCTGATGAGTTAAAACAGGATCAGTGTAGTTGTAATTTGCATTTTTCTTATGAGTGACATTGAGGATTCTTTCATTTTGTTAAGAGCCACTTGCATTTTGTTTTTGTTTTCTGAAGGCTTGGATTTATTTATTATTGTATTCTTTACACTGTTTTATATTTGGTCATTTTTGAAAACCAATTCATAGGAGACGGTAACATGTTAAATACTTGCAAATATTTCACCCATTTTGTCACTTATCTTCACTTTTTTGAACTTTGCTACGTGTTTTATAACATGCAGAATTGTTATGGCTTCTGAATTTGTTGTTGTTCATTTGCTCAGTTGTGTCTGACTCTGAAGCACGCTAGGCTTCCTGTCCTTCAGCATCTTCTGGAGCTTGCTCAAATCATGTCCATTGAGTCGGTCATGCCATCCAACCATCTCGTCCTCAATCATCCCCTTCTCCTCCTGCCTTCACTCTTTCCTTGCATCAGGGTCTTTTCTAATGAGTCGGCTCTTTGCATCAGGTGGCCAAAGTAATGGAGATTCAGCTTCAGCATCAGTCCTTCCAATGAATGTTCAGGATTGATTTCCTTCAGGATTGTCTGGTTTGATTTCTGTGCAGTCCATGGGACTCTTAAGAGTCTTCTCCAACACCACAATTCTAAAGCATCGATTAATTGGCACTCAGCTGTCATAGCTATAGCAGCTTGTCCCAAGATTAAAAAGAATTTTTCCATGTTTTCTTTGTCATATATATGATTTCATTATTGTCATTTAAAGTTTTTCATTCACTTGGTATTTATCCTGGCATATGGTGTGAAGTATACTTTGTTTTCTCTTACTGATTTGGGCATCTATTAAATTCCTGAATATATTTGACTCTACTTGTGACTCACTGGAAGAGTCTGATGCTAGGAGGGATTGGGAGCGGGAGAAGGGGACGACAGAGAATGAGATGGCTGGATGGCATCACCAACTCGATGGACATGAGTTTGGGTGAACTCTGGGAGTTGGTGATGGACAGGGAGGCCTGGCGGGCTGTGATTCATGGGGTCGCAAAGAGTCGGACACGACTGAGCGACTGAACTGAACTGAACGGACACTCCCCGGCCGGGCGGCGCAGACGCGGGAGACGCTGGCCCCAGCGCAACCGTCCACGCAAAGAGGCGCGGCTGAGAGGAGCTACCCCACGTCCAATAGGCGGTGGCTGCGTGGGCGCAGAAGGGCCGAGAGGAGCTGATCTACCTTCAAGGTCAGGAGGGATGGCCTTGAGGAGATACCCCTCATCCAAGGTAAGGTGCAGCGGCTGCGCTTTCTTGGAGCAGCTGTGAAGAGATATCCCACGCCCAAGGTAAGAGAAACCCAAATAAGATGGTAGGTATTGCGAGGGGGCATCAGAGGACAGACACACTGAAATCATAATCACAGGAAACTAGTTGATCTGATCACATGGACCACAGCCGAATGTGGTCCACTGGAGAAGGGAATGGCAAACCACTTCAGTATGCTTGCCTTGAGAACCCCATGAACAGTATCAAAGGGCAAAATGATAGGATACTGAATGAAGAATTCCCCAGGTCGGTAGGTGCCCAGTATGCTACTGGAGATCAGTGGAGAAATAACTCTAGAAGGAATGAAGGGATGGAGCAAAAGCAAAACAAATACCCAGTTGTGGATGTGACTGGTGATAGAAGCAAGGTCCGATGCTGTAAAAAGAGCAATATTGCATAGGAACCTGGAATGTTAGGTCCATGAATCAAGGCAAATTGGAAGTGGTCAAACAGGAGATGGCAAGAGTGAACATAGACATTCTAAAATCAGTGAACTAAAATGGACTGGAATGGGTGAATTTAACTCGGATGACCAGTATCTACTACTGTGGGCAGGAATCCCTTAGAAGAAATGGAGTAGCCATCATGGTCAACAAAAGAGTCTGAAATGCAGTACTTGGATGCAATCTTAAAAACAACAGAATGATTTCTGTTTGTTTCCAAGGCAAACCATTCAATATTAGAGTAATCCAGGCCTATGCTCCAACCAGTAACGCTGAAGAAGCCGAAGTTGAATGGTTCTATGAAGACCTACAAGACCTTTTAGAACTAACACCCAAAAAAGATGTCCTTTTAATTATAGGGGACTGGAATGCAAAAGTAGGAAGTCAAGAAACACCTGGAGTAACAGGCAAATTTGGCCTTGGAGCATGGAATGAAGCAAGGCAAAGGCTAATAGAGTTTTGTCAAGAGAACGCACTGGTCATAGCAAACACCCTCTTCCAACAACACAAGAGAAGACTCTACACATGGACATCACCAGATGGTCAACACCGAAATCAGATTGATTATATTCTTTGCAGCCAAAGATGGAGAAGCTGTATACAGTTAGCGAAAACAAGACCAGGAGCTGACTGTGGCTCAGATCATGAACTCCTTATTGCCAAATTCAGACTGAAATTGAAGAAAGTAGGGAAAACCACTAGACCATTCAGATATGACCTCAATCAAATCCCTTATGATTATACAGTGGAAGTGAGGAATAAATTTAAGGGACTAGATCTGATTGATAGAGTGCCTGAAGAACTCTGGACGGAGGTTCGTGACATTGTAAAGGAGACAGGGACCAAGACCATCCCCGTGGAAAAGAAATGCAAAAAAGCAAAATGGCTGTCTGAGGAGGCCTTACAAATAGCTGTGAAAAGAAGAGAAGCGAAAAGCAAAGGAGAAAAGGAAAGATATAAGCATCTGAATGCAGAGTTCCAAAGAATAGCAAGGAGAGATAAGAAAGCCTTCCTCAGTGATCAATGCAAAGAAATAGAGGAAAACAACAGAATAGGAAAAAGAAGAGATCTCTTCAAGAAAATTAGAGATTCCAAGGGAACATTTCATGCAAAGATGGGCTCGATAAAGGACAGAAATGGCATGGACCTAACAGAAGCAGAAGATATTAAGAAGAGGTGGCAAGAATACACAGAAGAACTGTACAAAAAAGATCTTCACGACCAAGATAGTCACGATAACGTGATCTCTGACCTAGAGCCAGACATCTTGGAATGTGAAGTCAAGTGGGCCTTAGAGAGCATCACTACGAACAAAGCTAGTGGAGGTGATGCAATTCCAGTTGAGCTATTTCAAATCTTGAAAGATGATGCTGTGAAAGTGCTGCACTCAACATGCCAGCAAATTTGGAAAACTCAGCAGTGGCCACAGGACTGGAAAAGGTCAGTCTTCATTCCAATCCCGAAGAAAGGCAATGCCAAAGAATGCTCAAACTACTGCACAATTGCATTCATCTCACACGCTAGTAAAGTCATGCTCAAAATTCTCCAAGCCAGGCTTCAGCAATATGTGAATCATGAACTCCCAGATGTTCAAGCAGGTTTTAGAAAAGGCAGAGGCACCAGAGGTCAAATTTCCAACATCTGCTGGATCATGGAGAAAGCAAGAGAGTTCCAGAAAAACATCTATTTCTGCTTCATTGACTATGCCCAAGCCTTTGACTGTGTGGATCACAATAAACTGTGGAATATTCTGAAAGAGATGGGAATACCAGACCACCTGACCTGCCTCTTGAGAAACCTGTATGCAGGTCAGGAAGCAACAGTCAAAACTGTACATGGAACAACAGACTGGTTCCAAATAGGAAAAGGAGTGGGTCAAGGTTGTATATTGTCACCCTGCTTATTTAACTTGTATGCAGAGTACATCATGAGGAACTCTGGGCTGGAAGAAGCGCAAACTGGAATCAAGATTGCTGGGAGAAATATCAATAACCTCAGATATGCAGATGACACCACCCTTATGGCAGGAAGTGAAGAGGAACTCAATAGCCTCTTGATGAAAGTGAAAGATGAGAGTGAAAAGGTTGGCTTGAAGCTCAACATTCAGAAAACAAGATCATGGCATCTGGTCCCATCACTTCATGGGAAATAGATGGAAAAACAGTGGAAACAGTGTCAGACTTTATTTTTTGGGCTCCAAAATCACTGCAGATGCTGATTGCAGCCAGGAAATTAAAAGACACTTACTCCTTGGAAGGAAAGTTATGACCAACCTAGATAGTATATTAAAAAGCAGAGACATTACTTTGCCAACCAATGTCCGTCTAGTCAAGGCTATGGTTTTTCCCGTGGTCATGTATGGATGTGAGAGTTGGACTGTGAAGAAAGCTGATCACCGAAGAATTGATGCTTTTGAACTGTGGTGCTGGAGAAGACTCTTGAGTGTCCCATGGACTGCAAGGAGATCCAAGCAGTCCATTCTAAAGGAGATCAATCCTGGGTGTTCATTGGAAGGACTGATGCTAAAGCTGAAACTGCAATACTTTGGCCACCTCATGCGACAAGTTGACTCACTGGAAAAGACTCTGATGCTGGGAGGGAATGTGGGCCGGAGGAGAAGGGGACGACAGAGAATGACATGGCTTGATGGCATCACCGACTCCATGGATATGAGTTTGAGTGAACTCTGGGAGTTGGTGATGGACAGGGAGGCCTGGCATGTTGTGATTCATGGGGTCGCAAAGAGTCGGACACGACTGAGCCACTGAACTGAACTGATGGACATTCTATTATGTTTTACTTGCTCCTCTACTTAGGCACTAACATCACACCATTTTAATTATTGAGACTTTGTAATGTGTTTTTATATCGGATAAGGCAACCTCACCTCTTTGTTTTGCTAAGTTTTCCTGATTTTTCTTTATTTTTGTTTATAAACTGTAGAATTAGCTCATGTTGTTAAAAATAAATCTTCTGGAGATCAATCAAGATGGTGGGGTAAGGGATGTAGAGCTACCGCCTCTCAAGAGCATAACAGAAAATACATCTAAATGTGGAACGAATTTCACTAGAAATTGGCAGAAGGACTCCTATACAATCAAGACTATAAGAAAGATATACATATAATGAGGTAAGAAGGAAAGAAAAGAGACTGAGTTGAGATCTTTGCTCCTGGGAGAGACTCAGAGGAAAAGGGAGAATTCATTGGCAGACACCTGCCCTGGGGAGTGAGCAGTGAGAGCTATAGATTGAGCACCCCAGTTCTGGAAGAAGAGCCCTCTTGGCTGGCTGGGGGACCACTGGAACTAATAGGGGAGCTGTGAGAAGCCTGGATTCTGCTCCTGAGGAGCACATGCACACTGGCTTGCCCCCAGGACGGGCAGAAGGAGATGGTCAAGTAGCTGCTGGGTTTCCCACAGCCACCTTGGTGCATGAGTCCCAGTCGAGTGAATATTCCAGCCCCATTCATTCTTCATATCATGGTGTGGTATTGGAACTAGGGCAGCTACTACTGAGGAGAAGACATAACTTAAGGATCCAGAGACTACCCAGACCCAGGGCAAGTCTGGTGGGGTGGCAGTGGCTATGGTTGGTGCTTACTCAAGCTGCACATCAGAGCTGGGGGTGCGGTGCAAAGCCAGCGAGGAAGAGCTCAAGAATGCCTATCGGAAGCTGGCCCAGAAATGGCACCTGGATAAAAATCTGGATAATGCCGCAGAAGCAGCCGAACAATTTAAACTAATCCAAGCGGTGTATGATGTGTTGAGCGACCGTCAGGAAAGAGTGTGGTACGATAATCATAGAGAAGCTCCGGTTAAAGGTGGACGTGAATATCAAGATGACAACTGAGATTTGCTTCACTGTTTCACTGTGACCTGATACTCTGGTTATGGCGATGATGAAAAGGGCTTTTATACAGTGTACCGTAATGATTTTGAAATGATTGCAAAGGAAGATCTAGAATCTGCTTTAGAAGAGAACATGGAAGATTTCCCAACTTTTGGAGACTCCCAGAGTGACTGTGATATGGCAGTCCACCACTCTGTGCTTACTGGCAGAGTTTCTGCACTCAGAGCCTCGCTTGGAAAGAAGAGTATGATACACAGCAGGCTTCAAACGGCTGGGAGAAACAAGCCATGGAAAAAGAAAACAAAAGAAAAAGCGAGGAAAGGCGAAGAAAGAGAATGAACTTGTCTGTCAGCAGGTCGCTTTCATCAGTAAAAGGGATAGAAGAGCGCAGGCTCATCGAAAGCTTGTGGAAGAACAAAACGCAGAGAAGGCGAGGAAAGCGAGGCGATGAGGCGGCAGCAGAAGTGCAAACAGGCCAAACTGGCAGAGCAGTACAGAGAGCAGAGCTGGGTGGCAGTGGCTGACTTGGAGAAGGAGCGCAGGGAGATGGAGGCGCAGTATGAAAAGCAGTTTGGAGATGGATCGGGTGAAGAGGAAGCGGAAGAACCGGAGCTCACAGACGGACAGGATGACAAAGACAGCGACGAGGCGGAGGACGCAGAACTTTATGATGGCCCTTACTGCCCCGCGAGTGATCGGTCTTTCAAGACCGAAAAGGCTGTGAGGAATCATGAAAAATCAAAGATGGCTGCCTTGTTAAAACAACAGTTGGAGGAGGAGGAAGCAAATTTTTCAGGACCTCAAACTGGTGAAAACAGTCTGAACACCAATTCCGAGGAAGAAATGGAGGAGGCGCCAAAACAAAAGCTTTCTAAAAAACAGAAGATAAAGAAAGAGAAACCAGCACAGAAATGTGATGATAATTTGAATGAAAATGGAACTGGAGAAGGAGTAAAGGTTGACCCGGAAGATACCAACCTAAATGAAAACAGTACCAAAGAATTGGAAGATAGTCTCCAAGAAAATGTTGGGGTCACAGAGACTGTGGAACTGTGCGAATACCCAAAAACTGAGGCTAAAAGTTTTTCTAAACCCAAAGGAAAGAAAGCCAAAGACACTAAAAAGTCTGTCAGAGTACCTGCTGAACCCCAGACAATGGGTGATGTGCTTATCAGTTGTACAACCTGCCACAGTGAATTTCCATCCTGGATTAAACTTTTTGATCATAACTAAAAAGCCTCTTGATGAAAGTGAAAGAGGAGAGTGAAAAAGTTGGCTTAAAGCTCAACATTCAGAAGACTAAGATCATGGCATCTGGTCCCATCACTTCATGGCAAATAGATGGGGAAACAGTGTTAGACTTTATTTTTGGGGCTCCAGAATCACTGCAGATGCTGATTGCAGCCAGGAAATTAAAAGATGCTTACTCCTTGAAAGGAAAGTTATGACCAACCTAGATAGCGTATTAAAAAGCAGAGACAATACTTTGCCAACAAAGGTCCATCTAGTCAAGGCTATGGTTTTTCCCGTGGTCATGTATGGATGTAAAAGTTGGACTGTGAAGAAAGCTGATCACCGAAGAATAGATGCTTTTGAACTGTGGTGCTGGAGAAGACTCTTGAGAGTCCCTTGGACTGCAAGGAGATCCAACCAGTCCATTCTAAAGGAGATCAATCCTGGGTGTTCATTGGAAGGACTGATGCTAAAGCTGAAACTCCAATACTTTGGCCACCTGATGCGATGAGTTGACTCACTGGAAAAGACTCTGATGCTGGGAGGGAATGTGGGCAGGAGGAGAAGGGGATGACAGAGAATGAGATGGCTGGATGGCATCACCGACTCGATGGACATGAGTTTGAGTGGACTCCAGGAGTTGGTGATAGACAGGGAGGTCTGGCGTGCTGTGATTCATGGGGTCGCAAAGAGTTGCACATGACTGAGTGACTGAACTGAACTGAACTGAACTGAAAGGCCACGGGTCATGCAAGAGCACCTTTATCCTTAATATCTTTAAACAGTGTAACAAATAGTCGAAATAAAAAAGAGAAACTTAAAAATAGAAATTCTGCCAATGCTTTTTCCTTTCAATTTTCTCTAGATTTGAAACCAAAAACTGAAGTGAAATCATCTAAAGAGTTAAAATTTCAGTGATCTGCAATTTATTGCATTGTGGAAGATTACTTTTTATCTTGTGAAAACATTCTTTAAAATATATATATTTTTAAACATGTCATTAGTGACTGAATTCTACTTTTGCCATCTGAAATTGACTTGAATATTCATCTCAAAACAGGTAAATATTGTGAAGTATGTATTCTTGACTTTTGTTGGCTCATGTCGACGGAAATGTAAAAGGAGAATTAAATTATTTTAATGCATAAAAAAAGAAATATAACTTTTAACAATGATTTTTAAAGTCTTTCACAAAGTAATTTGCTCTATGTATTTATGATATTTATAGAAGTTTTAATTTTTGTTCTAGTGGTTATTTTATTTAATATTCTTAAACTTTTATTTCTTTGGACAATATTTTTTTCCTAATAGAAGCAAAGATAAAATTAGTGTGATCTTTCTCATCTACTTTGATCTACCACCCAATTACATTCAATGTTGTGATCTTTCTCAGAGTTTTTCTAACACTAATATTACATATGCTAAGATTTTTTATTGCTTGATTTGTTACACTTTAAGTGATATCTTTTGACACAGAGCTATTAGACATTAGGTAATTAGAGAAAGTCTTTTCTCATCGTTTTTTCATCTTTTCCTTCCTATATCAGCCACAAGCAACAGTCTAAAATAATCTAATTACATGAGATTATATGAGATACTATAGCAAAGTGTATATTTTAAAGCTTTCCAACTCCATGGACTGTAGGCGGCCAAGCTCCTCTGTACAAGGGATTCTCCAGGCAAGAATACTGAAGTGGGCTGCGATTCCCTTCTGCAGGGGATCAAACCCAGGTCTCCTGTACTGTAGGCAGATTCTTGACTGTCTGAACCACCTTCCCACCAGGGAAACCTAATTTAAAATAATCTTCTAATTAAAAACATGAGATTATATGATATATTGTAGCAAAATGTATATTTTAAAGCTTTCAGTGGAAAATTTAAAAAACAATACAAGTATTCATTTACAAACAATCCTAACCTTTCACCTCTTGTTCTTCCATATCAATAAAATTTAAATTCACCAAAACTTGGATAACATGGACTTTTCCAGTGGCTCAGTGGTAAAGAATCCACCTGCCAATGGTGTAGACTTGGGTTTGATCCCCGGGTTGAGAAGATCTCCTGGAATAGGAAATGGCAAACCACTCCGGTATTCTTGCCTGGGAAATCCCACAGACTGAGGATCCTGGCAGGCTACAGTCCAGGGAGGTCACAAAAAGTTGCCCATGACTGAGTGACTGAGCACACTTGCATGGGTAACATACTTCAACCTATAGATAATTGGTCTGGCCTTTGCCAGAACAAGCAGCTAGAACATTAACCAGAGAGACCTTGCCATGGAGACTGTGTGGCTTCCTTTTAAATTAACATCTTAAAGGGAAAGTAGTGATGTAAGGTAATGATTGAAAGTTCCTCTTGGTAATCATTTATAATTATCAGTGGCATCTAAATATGCTCATTAATTCATCCTCTTAACTCTGGCAACTGTTGTCTTTGATCATGTTCTAGTCCATTACCTACATTATTATGTCTGTATTGTGACAAAAATCTATCTTCTGTGTATCAGAGCTGTATACTGGTGGAAGGTGGATAATTTTTATTTTTGTAGAAGTATTATTTGGCATGGTGACTGTGTTAATTTGTGGGGAGTACAGAGAGTCTGTCATTAGAGAATTAAAGAATATGCAAGATAAAATTCAGCAACTTTCTGGTTAGTGCCTTGGTTGAGTCTAGTGTCTGTAATATTAAACATGATAATTTACAGATTTTTTCCCCCGGGTGATACTTTAGGAGAATTCTAGTGGTTGGGAAGCTTTGAATTCCTTGTGCTGGGATTTTTCCACATAAAATGGTGAGTGTGAGAGAAGGAGCATAAATTTGGATTTTGGTTTCTTCTCTCGTCCTTTTATTGTCAGTTATTTATTCAGGAATTCTTTATGGAGTATCTAGAGGAGACAAGGCACTTTGCTCAGCACTGGGTTTACAATGGTAAACCAGATACACATGGCTTGTGTCTTCATGGATATTTAGTCTACAAAGAAGCACATAGCATAGTTATCATTGCAATATGTGTTTTGAGGAAAAAAAAACATTATAGGACTATATAGTAAAGGCGATTGAGATGAGATCTGAAAGATGCAAATGATGATGGGCAAGGTGGAACAGGAATCAAGAAATCTAGGCAGAGAAAATTGCATCTGTGAGGTACTGAGGGTCTTGTCTTAGTTGAAGAACTGGAAAAAGACAAGAGTCAAGATTGGGAAGGACCTGATATTCGACTGGAAAGGGAAATTGGTGGGTACCATATTCTGTTGAGATGCAGCAGGAAAATTCTGATCTTTTACCAAAGAGCTGGGCCAGCCACATACATAATTTGTGGAACTCAGTGAAATAAAAATGCAAGATGAAAATTCACAGTCTTTTTCTACAAAAAACTTTTTATTAAGAATTTCAAGACAGTGACAACAGAATATTAAACCAAATATAGGATTGTTCGAAGTACTGTGCTTTGTACGACTGCACAGGTTACAAGCCCAGGAAGTTGGCTCTGCCTAAAGGCAATGAGAAGCCAGGGAAAAGGGTTAAGTAGAGGAGAGAGTATACTTGGTTTACGCTTTCTGTTGTTCTACCAAGGCATGTTTGTTTAGTTAGTGAGTAATGGCAGAGGCAGGACTACCAATGATTACTAATGTGATCTTTACAAGTCTTGTGCCTAGATACATAGGTGTCCAGATGTGCTGTGTTGCTGCTGCTGCTGCTAAGTCACTCCAGTCGTGTCCGACTCTGTGTGACCCCATAGACGGCAGCCCACCAGGCTCCCCCGTCCCTGGGATTCTCCAGGCAAGAACACTGGAGTGGGTTGCCATTTCCTTCTCCAATGTGTGAAAGGGAAAAGTGAAAGTGAAGTCGCTCAGTCGTGTCCGACCCTTAGCGACTCCATGGACTGCAGCCTACCAGGCTCCTCCATCCATGGGATTTTCTAGGCAAGAGTACTGGAGTGGCTTGCCATTGCCTTCTCCGTGTGCTGTGCTAAGTCACTTCAATCCACTCTCAGTTCGTTATTAGGGGTAGTAAAATGGTGAAGTCTGGGATTTTTGCTTCAGGTCATTCTATTTAACCATTACTTTAATACACTGAATAAATTTATCCAATAATTATTTAACAACTCAAAGTTTCAAATGACTGACAAGAAGTGTCCTTAATAGCGTGCTTCGTTTTTGGAATCAACTGATATTCTGTGACAAAAGTATTCCGAATTCAGAATAAGAAACAGGAAATAATTTAAAGAATACAAAAAGGAACAACTTCCTGCTAATCCTTCTTTGTTTCAGTGATTTGCATAGCCCGCTTAGAATATGCAGTCCTACTGTTCTAAAATAATAGGCAGCTTGTCTTCAAAAGTATTGAGAACCAAAACTTTTGTCCATTAATACTGAAGAAAGAGTCTTAAGTATTATATGGTTTAGTAAGAAGTAAGCAAACCAGAAAAAAAAAAATTCTGAAACAACCATTTTAGTTTTTATAATAACCTTAATTTTTGTGTGTGTATGTACTTTAATAAACACTTTATAGACAAATAATAATCACCAAAATTAAAAACTTGATAGTTACCCATAGTTTATTTTTTGAAACACAAAGGAAGAATTTTCTTTAAGGGCTTTAATGACAAAATAGAGGCCAACCTAGTAGCTTTTTTTTAAAGTTTAACTTCTCTAGAAATTGGCTACTTTCTTATTATTGTTTTTTTTTAATCTGGTTAACTCACGTTTACAAATATGATTGTAAAAATCTCTACAGCTAATACTGTTTTTTAGAGAATATTTATAAATTATGACAATCAGTTCAGTTGCTCAGTCGTGTCTGACTCTTTGCGAACCCATGGACTGCAGCACACCAGGCCTCCCAGTCCATCACCAACACCCGGACTTTATTCAAACTCATGTCCACTGAGTTGGTGATGCCATCCAAACATCTCATCCTCTGTTGTCCCCTTCTCCTCCTGCCTTCAGTCTTTCCCAGCAGCAGGGTCTTTTCCAATGAGTCAGTTCTTTTCATCAGGTTGCCAAAGTATTGGAGTTTAAGCTTCAACGTCAGTCCTTCCAATGAACACTCAGGACTGATCTCCTTTAGGATGGACTGGTTGGATCTCCTTGCTGTCCATGGGACTCTCAAGAGTCTTCTCCAACAACACAGTTCAAAAGCATCAAAACTTCGGCAATCAGCTTTCTTTACAGTCCAACTATCACATCCATACATGACTATTGGGAAAACCATAGCCTTGACTAGATGGACCTTTGTTGGCAAAGTAATGTCTCTGATTTTTAATATGCTTTCTAGGTTGGTCATAACTTTCCTGCCAAGGAGTAAGTGTCTTTTAATTTCATGGCTGCAGTCACCACCTACAGTGACTTTGCAGCCCCCCAAAATAAAGTCTGCCACTGCTTCCCCATCTATTTGCCATAAAGTGATGGGACTGGATGCCATGATCTTAGTTTTCTGAACATTGAGCTTTAAGCCAACTTTTTCACTCTCCTCTTTCACTTTCATCAAGAGGCTCTTTAGTTCTTCTTCACTTTCTGCTATAAGGGTGATGTCAACTGCATATCTGATGTTATTGATATTTCTCCTGGCAATCTTGATTCTAGCTTGTGCTTCATTCAGCCCAGCGTTTCTAATGATGTACTCTGCATATAAGTTAAATAAGCTTATATGCAGAGTACGTAAGTACATAAGTACTTAAATAAGCTTATATGCAATATACAGCCTTGATGTACTCCTTTCACTATTTGGAGCCAGTCTGTTGTTCCTTGTCCAGTTCTTACTGTTGCTTCCTGACCTGCATAAGATTTCTCAAGATCTCTTTAAGAATTTTCTACAGTTTACTGTGATCCATACAGTCAAAGGCTTTGGCATAGTCAATAAAATAGAAGTAGGTGTTTTTCTGGAACTCTCTTGCTTTTTTGATGATCAAGCGGATGATGGAAATTTGATCTCTGGTTTCTCTGCCTTTTCTAAAACCAGTTTGAACATTTAAAAGTTCATGGTTCACATATTGTTGAAGCCTGACTTAGAGAATTTTGAGCATTAATTTACTAGTGTGTGAGATGAGTGCAGTTGTGTAGTAGTTTGAGAATTCTTTGGCATTGCCTTTCTTTGGGATTGGAATGAAAACTGATCTTTTCCAGTCCTGTGGCCACTGCTGAGTTTTCCAAATTTGCTGGCATATTGAGTGCAGCATTTTCACAGCATCATCTTTTAGCATTTGAAATAGCTCAACTAGAATTCCATCACCTCCACTAGCTTTGTTTGCAGTGATACTTCCTAAGCCCACTTGACTTCACATACCAGGATGTCTGGCTCTAGGTGAGTGATCACACCATCATGATTATCTGGGTCGTGAAGATATTTTGTATAGTTCTTCTGTGTATTCTTGCCACGTCTTCTTAGTATCTTCTGCTTCTATTAGGTCCATACTATTTCTGGCCTTTATTGAGCCCATCTTTGCATGAAATGTTCCCTTGGTACCTCTAATTTTCTTGAGGAGATCTAGTCTTTCCCATTCTATTGTTTTCCTCTATTTCTTTGCACTGATCACTGAGGAAGGCTTTCTTATCTCTCCTTGCTGTTCTTTGAAACTCTGGATTTAAATGGGTATATCTTTCCTTTTCTCCTTTGCTTTTCACTGCTCTTCTTTTCACAGCTATTTGGAAGGCCTCCTCAGACAGCTGTTTTGCTTTTTTGCATTTCTTTTTCGTGGGGATGGTCTTGATCCCTGTCTCCTGTACAGTGTCATGAACCTCTGTCCATAGTTCATCAGGCACTCTATCAGATCTAAAATAAATTTAAGATCACTTAAATCTATTTCTCACTTCCACTGTATAATCGTAAGGGATATGATTTAGGTCACACCTGAATGGCCTAGTGGTTTTCCCTACTTTCTTCAATTTCAGTCTGAATTTGGCAATAAGGAGTTCATGATCTGAGCCACAGTCAGCTCCCGGTCTTGCTTTTGCTGATTGTATAGAGCTTCTCCATCTTTGGCTGCAAATAATATAATCAACCTGATTTCAGTGTTAACCATCTGGTGATGTCCATGTGTAGAGTCTTCTTTTGTGTTGTGGGAAGAGGGTTTTTGCTATGACCAGTGCATTCTCTTGGCAAAACTCTATTAGCCTTTGCCCTGCTTCATTCCATGCTCCAAGGCCAAATTTGCCTGTTACTCCAGGTGTTTCTTGACTTCCTACTTTTGCATTCCAGTCCCCTATAATGAAAAGGACATCTTTTTTGGGTATTAATTCTAGAAGGTCTTGTAGGTCTTCACAGAACTGTTCAACTTCAGCTTCTTCAGTTTTACTGGTTGGGGCATAGGCTTGGATTACCGTGATATTGAATGGTTTGCCTTGGAAACGAACAGAGATCATTCTGTCATTTTTGAGATTGCATCCAAGTACTGCATTTCTGACTCTTTTGTTGACTATGTTGGCTACTCCATTCCTTCTAAGGGATTCCTGCCCACAGTAGCAGATATAATGGTCATCTGAGATAAATTCATCCATTCCAGTCCATTTTAGTTCGCTGATTCCTAAAATGTCGGTGTTCACTCTCACCATCTCCTGTTTGACCACTTCCAATTTGCCTTGATTCATGTACCTAACATTCCAGGTTCCTATGCAACATTGCTCTTTATAGCATCGGACCTTGCTTCTATCACCAGTCACATCCACAACTGGGTGTTGTTTTTGCTTTGGCTCTGCCTCTTCATTCTTTCTGTAGTTATTTCTCTACTTATCTCCAGTAGCATATTGGGCACCTACTGACCTGGGGAGTTCATCTTTCAGTGTTCTTTTTGCCTTTTCATACTGTTCATGGGGTTCTCAAGGCAAGAATACTGAAGGGGTTTGCAATTCCCTTCTCCAGTGGACCAGATTTTGTCAGAACTCTCCACAATGACCTGTCCATCTTGGGTGGCCCTACAGGACATGGCTCAGAGTTACATTGAGTAAGACAAGCCTGTGGTCCATGGGATGAGAATGGTTAGTTTCCTGTGATTGTGGTTTTCAGTCTGTCTGCCCTCTGATGGAGAAGGATAGGAGGCTTATGGAAGAGAATGACTGTGGGGAAAACTGGGTCTTGTTCTGATGGGCGTGGCCATGCTCAATAAATCTTTAATCCAATTTTATGTTGATGGGTTGAGCTGTGTTTCCTCTCTGCTGTTAACCTGGGGTCAAACTATGGTGGAGGTAATGAAGATAATGATGACCTCCTTCAAAAGATCCCATGCAAGTACTGCTACAATCAGTGCCCCCAGCCCTGCAGCAGCCTACAACCAAGCCATGCCTCTGCTAGACACTCCTGGACACTCACATGCAAATCTGGGTCAGTCTCTTGTGAGGTCACTGCTCCTTTCTCCTGGGTCTTGGTGCACAAAATTCTGTTTGTTCTCTCCAAGAGTCTATTTCCCAGTCCTGTGTAAGTTCTGGCAGCTCTGTGGTGGTGTTAATGGCAACTTCCTCCAAGAGGGCTTATGCCATACCCAAGTCTGCTACACCCAGAGCCCCTGTCCCAGTGGCAGTTCACTGTTGACCTGCACCTCCACAGGAGACGCTCAAACACAGTTCTGTCTCAGTCTCTAAAAATATTTTATTTTGTGGATGTCATTCTTCTTTAGATACATGCTATGAAATGTAAGAAATTAACTTACTCAATACTGTTTATGGTTTAACTATAAAAGCAAAGCATCTTAGAGGGTAACATTACTTACATGAGTAAAATGTGCGGTCAATAAAAGTGATTCACTTTTCATATATTAGTTTAGGATTTGTTAGTATAGAGCAGTGCATAATGGAGAAGTGATTGCTTGACTGAAAGTTACTTTCAGTCTAACAAGAGAAACAAGGCAGACACAAAAATAAATATATAACAGTAAACAATCACACCATAAGACCTGATCTGGCTATAGAGAACTGTACACATAAGGGGTAAGTAACTAGGATATCCACACAGTCAAAGGCTTTGGCATAGTCAATGAAGCAGAAATAGATGTTTTTCTGGGACTCTCTCGCTTTCTCCATGATCCAGCAGATGTTGGCAATTTGATCTCTGGTGGCTCTGCCTTTTCTAAAACCTGCTTGAACATCTGGGAGTTCGCGGTTCACATATTGCTGAAGCCTGGCTTGGAGAATTTTGAGCATGGCTTTACTAGCGTGTGAGATGAGTGCAATTGTGTGGTAGTTTGAGCATTCTTTGGCATTGCCTTTCTTTGGGATTGGAATGAAGACTGACCTTTTCCAGTCCTGTGGCCACTGCTGAGTTTTCCAAATTTGCTGGCATATTGAGTGCAGCACTTTCACAGCATCACCTTTCAAGATTTGAAATAGCTCAACTGGAATTCCATCACCTCCACTAGCTTTGTTCATAGTGATGCTCTCTAAGGCCCACTTGACTTCACATTCCAAGATGTCTGGCTCTAGGTCAGTGATCATGTTATCATGACTATCTTGGTCGTGAAGATCTTTTTGTACAGTTCTTCTGTGTATTCTTGCCACCTCTTCTTAATATCTTCTGCTTCTGTTAGGTCCATACCATTTCTGTCCTTTATCGAGCCCATTTTTGCATGAAATGTTCCCTTGGAATATCTAATTTTCTTGAAGAGATCTCTTGTTTTTCCTATTCTGTTGTTTTCCTCTATTTCTTTGCATTGATCACTGAGGAAGGCTTTCTTATCTCTCCTTGCTATTCCTTGGAACTCTGCATTCAGATGTTTATATCTTTCCTTTTCTCCTTTGCTTTTTGCTTCTCTTCTTAAAAAGCAGAGACATTACTTTGCCAACAAAGGTCCGTTTAGTCAAGGCTATGGTTTTTCCTGTGGTCATGTATGGATGTGAGAGTTGGACTGTGAAGAAAGCTGATCGCTGAAGAATTGATGCTTTTGAACTGTGGTGTTGGAGAAGACTCTTGAGACTCCCTTGTACTGCAAGGAGATCCAACCAGTCCATTCTAAAGGAGATCAATCCTGGGTGTTCATTGGAAGGACTGATGCTAAAGCTGAAACTGCACTACTTTGGCCACCTCATGCGACGAATTGACTCACTGGAAAAGACTCTGATGCTGGGAAGAATTGGGGGTGGTAGGAGAAGGGGACGACCGAGAATGAGATGGCTGGATGACATCACCGACTCTGTGGACATGAGTTTGAGTGAACTCCGGGAGTTGGCGATGGACAGGGAGGCCTGGCGTGCTGTGATTCATGGGGTTGTGGAGAGTCGGAAACAACTGAGCGACTGAACTGAACTGAACTGAACTAGGATATCACATACAGACAGAGGTGATGAGCAGATGGGCCTAATCTTAAAGGCAGAGAATATGAAGGTGGATGTGGACAAAAGGAAGACTGGGAGTTGCAAAGGAAAGTTTGAGGTTGGGGGTGAGGCCTAGCCAATTATGAGTTTGCAAATTTAATACAGTATCAGTAGTAGATGGCCACTGGCAATAGAATTACATTAAAGAATGCTTTAGATTGATAGGATATTTAAAAAGTCTTTGCCAATCTAGGTGAGATGATAGAAAAATTAATTAGAATTAACACACATTTGGCCAAGAATAGGGCAGATAATTGTACTGGCCTAGTTTAGGATCCTGATAATAAAATAAAACTTCATGAAGGAGGTGGAATAATTATTGACCTTTAAAAGATAAGTATGAAACTGCAAAAAATTCATGGTCATTATTATTGCCCAATATTTATTTTTGTTGTTTTCTAAGATGTTGAGTAAACTGTAAGATTTACATGCAGGGGAAACCAGGACCTCTCTCTCTGAAATGCAAATCCACCTCAAAGCACAATTAACTGAAATGAGTTAATAGTGGGATAGCAGGGAATTATTATAATTGGACAAACATACCTGGGTTTAATTTAACTTGATAAACATATTCTAAGGGGTTAAAAAGCTTTGAAAATGGTTTGAAAAGACTATGAAAGCCTTATTGTTAAAAATATTTTAATTTGCATATTTTAAAAATATAGTTCTGATTTTTTATACAATTGAAACTCAATCATTGTACATACATGCTCAGTTGTGTCCGACTCTGCGACCCCATGGACTGGAGCCCACCAGGCTCCTCTGTCCACAGGGATTCTCCAGGCAAAAATACTGGAGTGGGTTGCCATTTCCTCCTCCAGGGGATCTTCCCAATCCAGAAATTGAACCTGGGTTTTCTGCACTGGCAGGCAGATTCTTTACCACTGAGCCACTGGGGAAGCCTCACAGTTATATTGAAACTCAATAACTGTACATGGTAATAGTGATAAAATTACTTGCCTCGGTCCACAGCTGATTCTTTCACTGCTTGTTCCACAGGCTCACAGAGGAAAAAGCTAAGTACACAATCACTCTGAAAAATAAGACAAAATATATTTTTTCATTTCATACATTTATTTATCATTCCTGTCTCTTAGTCTCGAAAACACTGACCCAAATATAGAATATTTATAGATACCTTTTTTATTTATAGATATATCTATATTTATAGATTCCATAAATAGGCAAAATATACTAGGAAGTTTATTAAGTCAATGCTATAATTTTTCACTAAATTAAGCTAATCGCTCATGAGATTAGAATCTGGCTATTTTATATTTCTTTAAGATTGCTGGGAGAAATATCAATAACCTCAGATATGCAGATGACACTACCCTTATGGCAGAAAGTGAAGAGGAACTAAAAAGTCTCTTGATGAAAGTGAAAGAGGAGAGTGAAAAGGTTGGCTTGAAGCTCAACATTCAGAAAACAAAGATCATGGCATCTGGTCCCATCACTTCATGGGAAATAGATGGGGAAACAGTGGAAACAGTGTCAGACTTTTTTTTTTGGGCTCCAAAATCACTGCAGATGCTGATTGCAGCCAGGAAATTAAAAGATGCTTACTCCTTGGAAGGAAAGTTATGACCAACCTAGATAGCATATTAAAAAGCAGAGACATTAGTTTGCCAACCAAGGTCCGTCTAGTCAAGGCTATGGTTTTTCCCGTGGTCATGTATGGATGTGAGAGTTGGACTGTGAAGAAAGCTGATCGCCGAAGAATTGGTGCTTTTCAACTGTGGTGTTGGAGAAGACTCTTGAGAGTCCCTTGGACTGCAAGGAGATCCAACCAGTCCATTCTAGAGGAGATCAATCCTGGGTGTTCATTGGAAGGACTGATGCTAAAGCTGAAACTCCAACACTTTGGCCACCTCATGCAATGAGTTGACTCACTGGAAAAGACTCTGATGCTGGGAGGGATTGGGGGCGGTAGGAGAAAGGGACGACAGAGAATGAGATGGCTGGATGGCATCACCGACTCAATGGACATGACTTTGAGTGAACTCCGGGAGTTGGTGATGGACAGGGAGGCCTGGCGTGCTGTGATTCATGGGATCGCAAAGAGTCGGACACGATTGAGCGACTGAACTGAACTGAACTGAACTGCAGGGGCTCAGGTGTACACTGCTTTTAGAGCTTACCACAATGTTTACATTCTTGAACTTTACAATTATGCATCAGTCTCACGTGTCCTTTTTCTAGAAAATGTGTACTGTTGGGCAAAGCTTTTGGAGAAAAATTACTCTCATTAGGACATAGACACTCAGTGAAAAATCATTGCTCTTCAGGGTTCAGTTCTAGAAATGCTCACTAAGCTCTAAGCATGGGAATTTTAGGGGATATTTAGAAAGAGAAAGATGCAAAAGGTGACCTCTGTATTAGAACATAATCTGATTAGTGGAGGAAACAGATTGTATTGAATGCTTCAGCAGAAATTCTAGTTCTGTGTAATTTTACTACAAAGAAGTGAGTGTGCTTCTCTTTTAAACTGAGATGATCACAAACATACTGACATTTAACCTGGATGCCAAATAAATGGGCTAACTGGTGAATCAGGATAACTTTTCCTTAGTGACATTGACAGGCATTTTGTTTTAAGCCATTATATTGACACGCATTTTTTTTTCAGCAAAGCAGCTTTTCCTATATTTTTTATCTGAAGGACACCACTACATAACTGATTATTGCTTTTGACTATCATAAGCTGATGCCATATTAACTGCAAAGCTGCCTGACATTCTTCTCCATTCTCCCCGTTGTTCTGTGCAATGGCTCTTTCAACCTTTTCCAGAAACAAACTTTCAACTCTGACTCCTTTCCTGATGATTTTGTCTCCACTCTAGAGAAAAACAAAAGGCAGATGGAGATTCCTGAATTTCCTGCTGAAAAATCTACAGATGCACAAAGTCATGTTTTCTCTTTACTTCCTTCTCCAAGGGAAGAACTGTCTTTCTTCCCATCAATTCTAAGTTGAATTGCACCCTCCCACAAAATGTTGAAATCCTAACCCACAGTAGCTCAGAATGTGAACTTCTTTGGAAATAGGGTAACTGTAGATATAATTATAAGTTAGGATGAGGTCATATGGTGGAGGGTGGACCTCTCATCCGATATGACTGGTGTCTTTATAAAAAGGGGAGATTTAGACACATTTGATGCTGCATAGATAGAGTGCCTGATGAACTCTGGACGGAGGTTCGTGACATTGTACAGGAGACAGGGACCAAGACCATCCCCATGGAAAAGAAATGCAAAAAAGTGAAATGGCTGTCTGAGGAGGCCTTACAAATAGCTGTGAAAAGAGAAGCGAAAAGCAAAGGAGAAAAGGAAAGATATAAGCATGTGGATGCGGAGTTCCAAAGAATAGCAAGGAGAGATAAGAAAGCCTTCCTCAGTGATCAATGCAAAGAAATAGAGGAAAACAACAGAATAGGAAAAACAAGAGATCTCTTCAAGAAAATTAGAGATATCAAGGGAACATTTCATGCAAAGATGGGCTCGATAAAGGACAGAAATGGTATGGACCTAACAGAAGCAGAAGATATTAAGAAGAGGTGGCAAGAATACACAGAAGAACTGTACAAAAAAGATCTTCACGACGAAGATAATCACGATGGCATGATCACTCACCTGGAACCAGACATCTTGGAATGTGAAGTCAAGTGGGCCTTAGAAAGCATCACTACGAACAAAGCTAGTGGAGGTGATGGAATTCCAATTGAGCTCTTTCAAATCCTGAAAGATGATGCTGTGAAAGTGCTGCACTCAATATGCCAGCAAATTTGGAAAACTCAGCAGTGGCCACAAGACTGGAAAAGGTCAGTCTTCATTCCAATCCCAAAGAAAGGCAATGCCAAAGAATGCTCAAACTACCGCACAATTGCATTCATCTCACATGCTAGTAAAGTCATGCTCAAAATTCTCCAAGCCAGGCTTCAGCAATATGTGAACCGCGAACTCCCAGATGTTCAAGCAGGTTTTAGAAAAGGCAGAGGCACGAGAGATCAAATTTCCAACATCCGCTGGATCATGGAGAAAGCAAGAGAGTTCCAGAAAAACATCTATTTCTCCTTCATTGACTATGCCCAAGCCTTTCACTGTGTGGATCACAATAAACTGTGGAACATTCTGAAAGAGATGGGAATACCAGACCACCTGACCTGCCTCTTGAGAAACCTGTATACAGGTCAGGAAGCAACAGTTAGAACTGGACATGGAACAACAGACTGGTTCCAAATAGGAAAGGGAGTACGTCAAGGTTGTATATTGTCACCCTGCTTATTTAATTTATATGCAGAGTACATCATGAGGAACGTTGGGCTGGAAGAAGCACAAGCTGGAATCAAGATTGCCGGGAGAAATATCAATAACCTCAGATATGCAGATGACACTACCCTTATGGCAGAAAGTGAAGAGGAACTCAAAGGCCTCTTGATGAAAGTGAAAGAGGAGAGTGAAGAGGTTGGCTTGAAGCTCAACATTCAGAAAACGAAGATCATGGCATCTGGTCCCATCACTTCATGGGAAATAGATGGGGAAACAGTGGAAACAGTGTCAGACTTTATTTTTTTGGGCTCCAAAATCACTGCGGATGCTGATTGTAGCCATGAAATTAAAAGATGCTTACTCCTTGGAAGGAAAGTTATGACCAGCCTAGATAGCATATTAAAGAGCAGGGACATTACCTTGCCAACCAATGTCCGTCTAGTCAAGGCTATGGTTTTTCCCGTGGTCATGTATGGATGTGAGAGTTGGACTGTGAGGAAGGCTGATCACCGAAGAATTGATGGTTTTGAACTGTGGTGTTGGAGAAGACTCTTGAGAGTCCCTTGGACTGCAAGGAGATCCAACCAGTCCATTCTAGAGGAGATCAATCCTGGGTGTTCATTGGAAGGACTGATGCTAAAGCTGAAGCTCCAATACTTTGGCCACCTCATGCGACGAGTTGACTCACTGGAAAAGACTCTGATGCTGGGAGCGATTGGGGGTAGGAGGAGACTGGGAAGACAGAGAATGAGGTGGCTGGATGGCATCACCGACTTGATGGACATGAGTTTGAGTGAACTCCGGGAGTTGGTGATGGACAGGGAGGCCTGGCGTGCTGTGGTTCATGGGGTCGCTAAGAGTCAGACACTACTGAGCGACTGAACTGAACTGACTGAACTGATGCTGCAAAGATGGTGTGGAGAGGCAGGGAGGAGATGGCCATCTATCATCTACAATCCATCGTGAGAGCCTGAGATAGATTCTTCCTTCATACCTGTCAGAAGAAATCAACCCTATGACACCTTGATTTCAGGTGTTCATTCACAGCTTCGAGAACTGTGATGCAATGCATTTCTGTTGTTTTAAGTCACCCAGTGTATGGTACTTTTTTATGGCAGCCCTTGCAAACTAAAACACCACTGAAGGTCGCTCCTGTCCTTCAGTGTCCCAGATTCTATTCCTTTCTCCTCAAGAACCTTGTAGAATATCCCAGTCTATAGTCTTTCCTTCCTTCCTCCTTTCCCTCCTCCTCCCCTCTCATTCTTGCTTTCTTCCTTCCTTCCTCTTCTTTTCCTCCCTCTTTCTTTCTCTCCCTCAAGAATCAAGTATGGCCATTTCCCCTTCATTTTACAACCATATTTCTCTTTTTATGATGTTTCCATTTCTGTCCATTTTATTCATAGCATCTTATTCAAAAGTAACTGCAAGGGTGGCCACAGTATACACAAAGCATGAAAAGAGTACAGCCCTAACAGTTATTGCTGGAGAATTTTTTCCTTCACCATTTCTGTTCTTTCCAAGTTTTATTCCAGAAAGAGAGAGAAGGACGATTAAGATGTCAATAAGGAGTAATCACCATCACAATATTAACTTGGACAGAAACAATAAGGACCCAATTTAGCTGGTACCATCTTATTTTTCCAGGGCTTCCATTGTGGTTCAGCTGGTAAAGAATCCGCTTGCAATGCAGGAGACCTGGCTTCAATCCCTGGGTTGGGAAGATCCCCTGGAGAAGGGAAAGGCTACCCACTCCAGTATTCTGGCCTGGAGCATTACATGGACTGTACAGTCCACGGGGTCGCAAAGAGTCGGACACGACTGAGCCACTTTCAGTTTCAGTTTTCAGTATCCTATTTTCCCACTAGACAAGTTTAAAAAAAAGTCAAAGTTTTCTGAATGTGGAAGAGTAGGATAGCTTTTACAATGACATGGTACCCCAGATGAGTTGTAAAATTTCTCAAACCACGCAAAGTATCAGTTCAGTTCAGTTCAGTTCATCGCTCAGTGGTGTCCGACTCTTTGCAACCCCATGAATCACAGCACGCCAGGCCTCCCTGTCCATCACCAACTCCTGGAGTTCACTCAAACTCATATCCACAGAGTCGGTGATGCCATCCAGCCATCTCATTCTCTGTCGTCCCCTTCTCCTCCTGCCCCCAACCTTTCCCAGCATCAGTCTTTTCCAGTGAGTCAACTCGTCGCATGAGGTGGCCAAAGTAGTGCAGTTTCAGCTTTAGCATCAGTCCTTCCGATGAACACCCAGGATTGATCTCCCTTAGAATGGACTGGTTGGATCTCCTTGCAGAGTATACTCATACAAAAACAATTTCTTGTCATTAATGTCCCTTTCAAGTCCTGTTACTTTTCTTCTCTTTGACACAAGCTTTCGGGAAGAGCTGTCAGCACTCACACTGATTCCACTTCAACTTCCTCTCACTTTATGATCTGCCACACTCAGGTTTCTGTCATTAATCGAACTTTGAACATGCTCTTACCATCATTTCACTTGTTTAAGGTCTTTCCCCCCTCAAATCCAATGGAGATTTTGTTGGCCCTTTATATATATATAGCTACTCCATTTTTAGTGAAAAAATTCTTTCACTTGCTTTCTTGTTCTCCCAGTTTTTCTTCCATTTGTCCTACCATCTCTTCTTACACTTTTTTTCAGGCTCCTTTTCTTTTTGCGTATAACTTCAGTTCTAGTGTCCTTCACTTCTAGACTCATTTCTCTCATTGTTCTAACATGTTCTTTCTGGGTAACGTTATCCCCTTTGGTGTGGCTTCTATATTTCCTGGTGATCTAGGATTAAGACTCTGAACTCCCGATGCAGGGAACCCAGGTTTGATAACTGGTCAAGGAACTAGATCCCACATGGTGCAGCTGAGAGTTCACATGCCACACCTAAGACCCAGTGTAGCCAAATAAATAAACGAATAAATACATAAATATTTTTAAAAAATAGACATTATAATGATTCACAAATCTACAGTTTTATCTCCATTGTATCTCTTGAGCCTCAGCCCTTTACTTCACTACATCGAAATATCTTTTTATTGACTTCCTTGACTGCTCTAAATATAATTAAACCCCCCAAAGTACACAACTAAATGTATTTTCTTTTCCCTTGATTTGCTACTTCTTTCTGTGCATGCATGCTAAGTCACTAAGTAATGTCTGACTCTTTGCAATCCTATGGACTGTAGCCCATCAGGCTCCTCTGTCCATGGGATTTTCCAGGCAAGAATACCAGAGTGGGTTGCCATTTCCTCCTCCAGGGGATCTTCCTGACCCAGGGATCAAGCCCACGTGTCCCATATCTCCTGCATTGCAGGCTGATGCTTTACCACTGTGCCACCACCATACTGAACTGTATTTCCTCATGCTCTCTCACCTCTGCTTTTCTGCGTGTTCCTTTTTCCATCCTTTCCACCTTTGTCCACCCACTTGCCCAAGCTTTATCACATTCTCTCTTCTCTACTCATTTAGACTAGTCAGTGTGATATCAAGAGCAGAGATCATTTATTCACTCATATCTAATAGAGTAGTTTTACTCAATAAATATTTATTAATAAAAACTAAGATCTGACTTCAGATATAGAATACATTGATCTTCTAATGGAAATATTTTTGTCTGTGTAGCAGTTTTATGCATCATTATAAACTAGTTGATTAGCAATTTTGATCTCTACATGTTGATCTGTTGTGAACTTGTTTAATAATCTATCTTCAAGAAATATATCCATATTCAGAGCTGACCAAATCAAGTTTTTTAGTTTGAGACTCTGAAGTCAAATTTCAGGCTGTGCAGAATTTTTGGAAGGAACTCTGACCTTCGTTAGTTTTTGCCAACCAGTCAGTTATTCTTCTCATTGTGGCAACATTTTGACCTCACCTCCTAATGGTTATTAAACTTCAGTAGTAGGCAGAATATCTCCCCAATTAGTGTCTGAAATGTCACCACTAGCTAATTATTCCCTTGTGTTTCCACTGTCATATCCTTGAAACCCTCATTTGTAATTCCAGGTGTGGGTGACATGCTTAACGCTAATTTCTTCTTGTGGCAAGGTGGTTTTCACTCGATGAGAAACATGATCCAATGTCAATGGAAGAGGAAAAAAATCAATAAAAACGATGATAGGGTAGGAAAATTAATATTACTGGATTTCAAAATAATCAATTAAATTTTTTCTCACATTTGGCTTTACTTGTGCACATGTATCCCACAGCTTTTTAGCACATTGCACTACTGGAGAGTTTGGAGAATTATTGAAATGTTAGTGGTACGATTGTTTTCAGTTGAGTTTGTACTGACCACTGGGCAGTGTGGCTGTCTTTAGTTGTGTAGACTGAGCAGCTCTATGGGTGCCTTCTTTACATTGAGTATAGATATACTCCTAGTCTGCAGGGCTTTCCAAATGTAGAGCTTCCAGATGTAATAAATAAAAACAGATACACACCGAGGAAACCAGAATTGAAAGAGATACATGAACTCCAATGTTCACTGCAGCACTGTTTATAATAGCCAGGACATGGAAGCAACCTAGATGTCCATCTGCAGACGAATGGATAAGAAAGCTTTGGTACATATACACAATGGAGTATTACTCAGCCATCAAAAAGAATGCATTTGAATCAGTTTTAATGAGGTGGATGAAACTGGAGCCTATTATACAGAGTGAAGTAAGCCAGAAAGAAAAACACCAATACAGTATACTAATACATATATATGGAATTTAGAAAGATGCAAATGATAACCCTGTGTACGAGACAGCAAAAGAGACACAGATGTATAGAATAGTCTTTGGGACTCTGTGGGAGAGGGTGAGGGTGGGATGATTTGGGAGAATGGCACTGAAACATGTATGTTGTCATATGTGACACGAATCACCAGTTCAGGGTCAATGCATGTTACAGGATGCTCGGGGCTGGTGTGTGGGGATGACCCAGAGGGAGGATAAAGGGAGGAGGGAGGTGGGAGGGGGGTTTGGGAGGGGGAACTCATGTACACCCGGGGCGGATTCATGTCAATGTATGGCAAAACCAACCAATATAATATTGTAAAATAAAAAAAGAAAAATAAAAAGCACCATGTTACTGTGACATAAAGCCTGGTAACATGTACGCAGAGAAAACCATATTCTTCTTCAGTACTTGTATTTCCCCACTTCCTTTAGAATCAGAAGCTCCCGAGTTAAAAAAAAAAAAAAAAGATGATGCTCGGGACTTCTTGGTGGTCCAGTGGCTAAGTCTCTGCTTACAATACAGGGGAGCTGGATTCGATCCCTGGTCAAGGAATTAGATCCCACATGCTGCAATTAAAAGATTCCTGCATGTCACAGTGAAAATTGAAGATGCTGCACGCTGCAATTAGGACCTGGCACAGCCAGATAAATCAATCAATATATTTTTAAATATATATGGTTTTTAAAAAGATGATGTCCATGCAATATTTGCAATGTGAAAAGTGAAAGTGTTAGTCACTCAGCTATGTCCAACTCTTTGTAATCCCCTGGATTGTAGCCGGCTATACTCCTCTATCCGTGGGATTCTCCAGGCAAGAACACTGGAGTGGGTTGCTATGCCCTTTCCCTAGGGATCTTCCTGACCCAGGGACAGAACCTGGGTCTCCCATATTGCAGGCAGATTCTTTACCATCTGAGCCAGAAATTTATTTATCTCATATTCAGATTTAACTGGGAAGCCTGCTTTTTATCTAGCTACCCTACAGTCTAAGATGCTTAAAGATGTATGGGCACACTTTTGGTTGTCTCAATGACTAGAGAGTACAATTGGCAATTAATGAATAAGGCTACTTATTCTAAATATCCTGACATACCTCTCATATTCTCATATCCTTCCTTGGCCAATATGGATCTCATGGTTGATATTTATAATAACTCTCTTGCATACTCCTTTCAACTCCTTTGACCCTTTCTCCCTTTACGTTATCATTCACTTGCAAAAAACAAAAACAAAAATAACTCTGGTTACTCTCTGCCAGGTCTGCAACTGTAACAGGCCTGAAGAATGTTGCTGAAGAAAATCACTCACCCATACTTACTGATCTTATTGTCATCTCATGCCCACTACCATCGAATTGGCATTCAAGATTTTCTGGCAATATTACACATATCACTATCCCATTTACTCTTCCATTCACCTGTAGGACTATTTCATGTCTTAACCTCACTCCTCAAAATGTGAACATGCTTTCTCCCTCTTTCAATCTTCTTGTTGATAGAAAAAACAGCAGCAGAGAAGAATTTTTATAAGCTCCCAACATCTATCATCTTACCATACCTCTGCCATTTTGTCTGCTACGTAGGTGGACTGCCTGTGCTCTAATTTGAGACTGATTTGGGCACCAGATAGCATGCCGTCTTCTCTACTTTAGGTCATCACTCTGATATCTGGCTAAGTGCATCACCAATTTTTGATTCTTTAGTGGATTTTCCTACCAGCTTAATCATCATTCATTTCAATAAAAAAAATTATTGACTTACATTTCCCTGCACACTATTTTCCCCCTCCTCCTCCTTTGCCTCCCCCCGCATTCAGCCTTAGAGCAAAGATTCTTCAAGGATTGTTTTCTTCTTTCTACCCCAAATTTCTCTCTTCACATTCTCCTTTGAGCCCATTTTAATCAGGTTTTTGTTCCCAACACTCTCATCAAATTGACTTGGTAAATTCACCAAAGATATCCGTTTTGCTAATCCAGTGGTCAGTTCTCAATTTGACCCATCGATAGCATCTGAAATAGCATGTCATTCCTTCTTCTTTGAAATATTTCCTTCTCTTGGATTCCAGGCACCAGATTCTTTCAGTTTCCAACAGATCGCTTTTTCTCAGTCTCTTAGATTGATTCTTTTTTATCTTCTCAAATTTCAAAATTAATGTGCTACATGGTCACGTCTTCAGACCTCTTCTCTTTCATATTTACATTTTCACCCTAAGTAATATCTAGTCTCATGGCAAGAAAAACCAATTATTAGCTGAAACTCCAGTTTTTATATTTCCAGTCTCTCTTTTCCCCTCAACTCAAAACAGTCCATTTTCCACTCGACATCTCTATTTAGAAGCCTCATAAGCAACTCAGTATATTTTGATCCAAACTCTTGAAAACCCTCACTCCCCACTGCTCCTCCTGTAGTTTTATCCATCACAGCAAACATTCAACCAGTGCAAGTTTGTATGGCTATAAATGTGGGTTGTTGACCTGTATTTATCTTGATTAATCAGTTTGTGTGCCCTAACAGTTGTTAAGTATTTGGAACATCCCTCCTACATAAAACATTATATACTTGGTGAGTAAATTAATACATGGTTGTATTTATCTTAAACGATTCTAAAGTTATTTAACTTTGATATCAGTGATCCAGGTAAATGCACTAACCTCTATTAAATAATCTATGAGGTTATATATATTTTTTCTTTGCTAAAGCAGATGTTTATGTAACTAATATAGGATTCTTAATGTCTAATAATGTGTTTTTAAATTAGAAATTCAGTCTGTAAAAAGTAAATCTAAAAGCCAATTGAGCAATTTTAAACCAAAATCTGCATCAGCTCGTATTTCAAACTCAGAGCTCATATTAATAGTTTGTTTACCAATTATATTATTAAGTCATCAGTAATTTAAAATAATTGATTTTTGAGAGAGTTGATCAATTCAAAGTCACCCAAAACCTAAGTGTTTTTCTAATATCATATGAATATATTCTTGTTCTCAAAGATGACAGAGTTAAATCCTTGCAAAGATCAGAAGTAATGTAATATGACACGGAGATCAATTTTTTCTTTCTTTAAAATAACACATTAAGAATTCCCATTTATTAACTGGCCAGCCAACATCTAGAACTGACTGCAAGATTTAGTTTCAGCAAGTTAAAACAATAAGCTAAATCTATCTCTCTCAAATGCCATGAAGCACTGTAAAAATGTGAATTTAAAAATGAATTCCCTTAAGAGTTTTAAATCAAAGTTGAACAGTAATTATATTTTATTGCTTTTTTCATAGAGCAGCTTGTCAGAATGTCCAGTCTTTAATGTAGTTCAACCCACTATATTTGTATTGGAATTACATGGAAGAATGGCACTATGAAAAATAGTGAACTTCTAAGGAATCTTTTATAATCCTGGCTGTAAAATGTCATCAGCATTTTTCCAGACTCTGAAAAATAATCTTAGTTTTACTGATGATACACATATGACATTTATCCTGCCTGAACCATAATCTCAGCCAGCTTCAAATAGGAAAAGAGCAATATAGTGACAAATGCAGTAATTAACATCTGGGTTTAGCAAGCAGAGAACAAGAAACATATGTTCACTATTAAGACAGGATTTACCCATTTGGATTTATTTTGACGTTTGATTTCTGCTTAAAAAAATAATATTGCTTATGCCATAAGTGATAGCATTCCTTATTTTAAGGGACTACTAGAAATAAGCAGTAAGACTGAGAAGAGCTAAAAATCACAGTGAATATGGTTTTTGAAAGTTTTCAGACAACAGCTGTTGGTTTATCTCAGCTAAACTCCTATGTGGGAACACATTTGTTTAGGTACTGCAATCATTTGCTGTAACTTTTATTACATGTTTATATTGCCCCGTATAAAGATCTTACTTAGTTTACAACATAATTTAACCAAAACAGAGCAAAATTTAAAGGAACAAAAGGAATTCCTGTTATCACGACTATTGTTTACTTGTGGAATGAAACTACACACATTGAAAGAACGAAAGAAGTTTCAATCAGTTTGAGATACCAGAGTCAAGCTAAACAAGCAAACAAAAACCAAGTAGATAGCGGGCTAGGATGTCTAAATTGGTGCTTGCAGCTTCATTAGAAGAAAGTGAAATAGTCTGTAACTGTAGTCCTCATTTATGTCTGTTTTATCAACCAGTTTGTGTAGAGAAGGGGAGTGGAGAGAAGAGAGAGGAGAGGGGAGAACGATTGTCTCAGGGACTCATAGTCATCCCTCTATTTGAGTTGCTCTTGGATTTACTGATGATACACATATGATACACATATACCTTGGGTTCAGATAAAACCTCCAGAGACATCTTTCCCATCTAACTTAACTCTGATACTTCAGGCTGGACTTCAAAGCAGTTTTTTCACCTCATTTCCTTGACAAGCAAACAAGACTGCTTACAATTGAGTATGCCCCTGAAAGGGTATATAATATTTTATTTTAGTAAGGTAAGGTTGTCCAGTTTCATATTTAAGATGCACCTACTACTTTCTTTTCTCCTGCTTTTCCACTCACTGGCATCTATTATTTATATGTTCATGTCTGTATTTATCACCATATTATAAACTCATTGAGAGTAAAGAATATATTGCATTATTTTAATCTTTCCAATTTGTTCTCTACAACCAATTTAAAGTTTTTAATCTAGAGTGTTATACATAGTAAGTGATCAGTAAAAATTTAAAAGCCTTTACAGAGTTATGTACATTGATATGAAATATTTTTAAATAGTTACAAATAAATGCTTCACTTAACGAAAAAAGACTGCAATGTTTAATGTATAGACATAATAGAATTATTTTTCTTTCCTACATTGCCTATATGATATATATCCTATATGATAAGCAGCTATGGAAGAAGAAAAGTATTTTTATGAGGATTTTTCCAGGGTCAGAAATGAGGATAATCCTATCACAGGAGTATTCAGCAGAGATATTATAAATTTATTTTATAAATATTATAAATTAACTGTCTTATTAGAAGAGGAAAAATATGTGTATGTAAACAAGTCCTCTAAGTTGTTCATATCACTTAAAATAATTACAATATTTATGTTATATCCCTGACTTTATAGATTGTAATGTTTATGCAGATAGCTCTGTTAAAACATATGAGAGAAGGGAAGAAATGCATCAATAATACAAAGGTTTTTAAAAATCTCAAAATAACGTGATTTACTTTGGAGTTATTTATGTGATTTTTAGGCCAATAATGTTTATTTAGCTGCTCTTAAAATAAGTTTTCATTCCTTGGATATAAACACACGGAATCAGGAAAGCATACACCAGCATATGGAGACACTTAAGCTTTCACTGTGGTTAATCTGTTTGAAGATAATTGACAATTGACATTATACATCACGGAGAACCTGGGTGGTCAGTCAGGTCACACTGCTTATTAAGGCTAGTCAGCATTTGCTGATGTCCCTGTCAAATTATTAGTGTTCCTTCACTGTATAATATGTATAATGAGTAATGGATCAGATGCATAAAGTTCATTGTTTTTCAGTCGCTAAGTCATGTCTGATTCTTTGTGACCCTGTGGACTGTGGCCCTCCAAGCTCCTCTGTCCATGGGATTTTCCAGGCAAGAATACTGGAGTGGGTTGCCATTTCCTTCTCCAGGGTAATCTTCCCAATCCAGGGATTGAACCTGTCTCTCTTGCATTGCAGGTGGATTCTTTACCACTGCTGCTGCTGCTGCTAAGTCACTTCAGTCGTGTCCGACTCTGTGTGACCCCATAGACGGAAGCCCACCAGGCTCCCCCGTCCCTGGGATTCTCCAGGCAAGAACACTGGAGTGGGTTGCCATTTCCTTCTCCAATGTGTGAAAGTGAAAAGTGAAAGTGAAGTCGCTCAGTCGTGTCCGACCTTTAGCGACCCCACGGACTGCAGCCTACCAGGCTCCTCCATCCATGGGATTTTCTAGGCAAGAGTACTGGAGTGGCTTGCCATTGCCTTCTCCCTCTTTACCACTGAGCCACCAGGAAAACCCCCATAAATTTCCTTAGTAATAAAGGAAAGAAAACCCCCATGTGTGAAATTGTGAGTCTTTATGAAGCTCCGGAACATATCAACATACACAGAATATGGACAAGGATTGTAATTTTTTTTAGAGCAGTGTACATATCTGATTCAGCTTTTGAATTTCTAGAGCAGAATTTCCCAAACCTGGTTGTGTCAGAAATGTGTGTGTGTGCTCAGTCACTTCAGTCGTGTCTGACTCTTGGTGACCCTATGGACTTATAGCCCACCAGTGTCCTTTGTCCATGGGATTTTTTAGGCAAGAATATTGCAGTGCATTGCCATGCCCTCCTCCAGGGGATCTTCCCAAACCAGGGATTAAACACACGTCTCTTATGTCTCCTGCATTGGTAGGCAGGTTCTTTACCACTAGCACCACCTGGGAAGCCCAGTCAGAAACAGGTTCTTAAAAAACCACACAGATACCTAGCTAGATACAGTCATACCTTGGAGATATTGTAGATTCAGTTTCAGAACACCATAATAAACTGAATACAGCAATAAAGTGAGTCACACAAACTTTTTGGTTTCCCAGTGCATATGAAAGTGATGTTTATAATATACTGTGAACAATAGCAATATATCTTTAAAAAATATACATAACTTGTTTAAAAATACTTTATTACTAAAAGAATGCTATCACCTGAGCCTTCAGCAAATTATAATCTTTTCAATGGTGGAGGGTATTACCCTGTTGTTAATGGTTGTTGACTAATCAGGCTGAAGTTTGGGGTGGTTGCAGCAACTTCTTCAAATAAGATGACATGATGCCTCTTTGACAAATGATATCTCTGTAGCAGGCAATGCTGTTTGATAGCGTTTATCCACAGTAGAATGTTTTTTAAAATTGCAGACAATCTGCTCAAGGTGTGCTGTTGTTTTATCAACTAAGTTTATGTAATATTTAAAAGTTTTTGTTGTCATTTCAATGATCTTCATGGCATCTTTACCAAGAGTGGATTCCACCTCAAGAAACAAGTTGATTTGCTTAACCATAAGAAGCAACTCCTCTTCATCTGTTAAAGTTTCATCATAAGATTATAGCAAACCAGTCCCATCTTCAGGCTCCACTTCCAAATCTAACTCTCTTGCTATATATGTCATACCTGTAGTTACTTCCCCCACTGAAGTCTTGAACCTCTCAAAGTCATCCATGAAGCCTAGAATCAACTTCTTCTAGACTGTTAATGTTGATATCTTGACCTCTTCCCAAGAGTCATGAAATGTTCTTAATGGCATCTAGAATGGTGAATCCTTTCCAGGAGAGCTTCAGTTGACTTTGCTCAGATCATCAGAGGCATCACTATCTAAGAAACTTTAGCCTTAAAAAATGTTTTTCTTAAATATTAGAGAATGAGATGGCTGGATGGCATCACTGACTCGATGGACATGAGTTTGAGTGAACTCCGGGAGTTGGTGATGGACAGGGAGGCCTGGCGTGCTGTGATTCATGGGGTCGCGGAGAGTCGGACACGACTGAGCGACTGAACTGAACTGAACTGAATGTTGGTGCAAACGTAATTGCAGTTTTTGCATTGTGGAAATTTGCCCTTTGATATTGGACTGCATTCTTAATAAATGCAGTCATGTTATACTATATATCATTTTAATGTGCATTTCTTGGTTTATATTTTTTTCTAATGACTTATTACTTGCTCTTTATTTGATACTTACCTTAGACTGGAAATGATGTTAAGATAAAAAGCAAATCTGAGTGATTTTCTTCTTTGAATTAAAAATGGATCAGTTGCAACATCAACACATTTGGCCCAGGAACTGCTAATGAATATACAGTGTAGTGATGGTTCAAGAAGTTTTGCAAAGGAGATGAGAGCCTTGAAGACAAGGAGCACAGTGGCCAGCCATTGGAAGGTGACAGTGACCAATTGAGAGCATCATCGGAGCTAATCCTCTTAAAACTACATGAGAAGTTGCCAAAGAACTCAGCGTCGACCATTCTATGGTTGTTCGGCATTTGAAGCAAGTGGGAAAGAGGGGAAAGCTTGATAACTGGGTGCCTCATGAGCTGACTGAAAATCAAAAAAGTTGTCGTTTTTAAGTGTTGTCTTCTCTTATTCTACACAACAACAATGAACCATTTTTCAATTGGATTGTGATGTGCAATGAAAAGTGGATTTTATATGACAACCAGTGGTGACCAACTCAGTGGCTAGACTGAGAAGGAGCTCTAAAGAACTTCCCATAGCCAAACTTGCACCAATAAAAGGTCATGGTCATTGTTTGGTGATTTGCTGCCAGTCTGATCCACTACAGTTTTCTGAATTCCGGCAAAACCATTACATCTGAGAGGTATACTCAGCAAATCAATGAGATGCATGGAAAACCACAACATCTACAGTTGGCATTTGTCAACAGAAAGGGCCCAGTTCTTCCCCACAGCAACACCCAACTGCATGTCACACAACCAATGCTTCAAAAATTGAATGAACTGGGCTACGAAGTTTTGCCTCATCCATCACATTCACCTGAGCTCTTGCCAACCAATTACCACTTCTTCAAGCATCTTGACAACTTTTTGCAGGGAAAATGCTTCCACAACCAGCAGGAGGCAGAAAATGTTTTCCAAGAATTCATCAAATCCTGAAGCACAGATTTTTATGCTACAGGAATAAGCAAACTTCTTGTTGTCAAAAATGTGTTACTTATAATGGTTCCTATTTTGATTAATAAAGATATGTTCAAGTCTGGTTATGATGATTCATGGTCTGAAACCACAATTACTTTTGCATCAACCTAATAATAAGACTTGAAAGTCAAAATTGCTCCTTGATCCATGGGCTGCACAATGGATGTTGTATCAGCAGGCATGAACAACATTAATCTCATTGTCCGTGTCCATTTAGTGCACTGTGAGTGAACAGTAATATTTTAAAAAGAATCTTTTTTTTTTTTCCCTCAACAATAGCTCTTCAACAATGAGCTTAAAATATCCAGTAAACCATGTTGTAAACAGATGTGTAAACAGATGTCATCCAGGCTTTGTTGTTTCATTTACAGACCAGAGGGCACAGTAGATTTAGCATACTGTTTGAGGGCCCTAGGTTTTTTGGAATTGCAAATGAACATTGGTTCATCTTAACACCAGCTGTATTAGTGTAATTACTCTCCCTTGACAAGAGAGTCGGCTGGAGCTTTGAAATTCTAAAGCCATGCATTGACTTCTCTCTATCTGTGAAAGTCCTGCACAGCATCTTCATCCAAAGGAAGGGTGTTTTGTTTAAACCAAAAATCTGTTGTTTAGTATGGCCACCTTCATCAATTATCCTAGCTAGATCTTTCGGATAACTTACTGGGGCTTCTGTATCAGCATTTGGTGCTTCACCTTGCACTTTGGGGTTATGGAGACAACTTCTTTCCTTAAACATCACGAACCAACCTCTGCTAGCTTCAGACTTTTCTTTTGCAGCTTCCTCACCTCTCTCAACCTTCATATAACTGAAGAGAGTTAAAGTCTTGCTCTTTGTTTTAAGGGAATGTGTGGCTGGTTTGATTTTTCTATCCAGACCACAAAAACGTTCTCTTACCAGCAGTAAGGCTGTTTCTATTTCTTGTGATTCATGTGTTCACTGGACTAGTACTTTTAATTTCCCTCAAGAACTTTTGCTTTGCATTCACAACTTGACTGAGTATTTGGTGCAAGAGGCCTAGCTTTCAGACCATCTCATCTTTCCATATGCCTTTTTCACTAAGCTTGATCATTTCTAGCTTTTGATTTAAAGTGTGAGAAGTGCAACTCTTCTTTCCACTTGAACATTTAGAGGCCATTGTAGGGTTACTCATTGGCCTAATTTCAATATTTTTGTGTCTCAGAGAATATATGGAGGTCCAAGGACAGTGGTGGCAAGAGAGAGAGAAGCAGAGAGAGGTGAAGGCAAGGCTAATCAGCAATGCGGACCAGTCAGAATACACAAAGGTTCAGAGTCTTATAGGGGTCCAGTTCGTAGCACCCTCCCAAAACAATTACAAGAGTAATGTCAAAGATCACTTGTCTCAGATCACCAAAACAAATATACTAATAGAAAGATTGAAATATTTTGAGAATTACAACAATGTGACACAAAGACACAAACTGAGCATATTCTGTGGGAAAATGGAACCGATAGATTTGTTTAAAGTAGGGTTGCCACAAGCTTCAATTTGTAAAAAAAAAATATAATACCTTGTGCATGGCAAATGTATCTCCCTTTGCCTGTATGACCAGCATCTCTAAAGATTGGCCTTAGACCATACTTTTTAAAACCTCCCCATGAAACACTTGATCAGTAGGTACTATTTTGGTTTCTTGGTCAGAAGGTATACAATGTAGGCAATCAATAAACATTTGTTGAGTGACAGAGACAGTAGATTTGAAAGTATTAATAGTCTTTATTATTCCAGTCCTCAGATTTAATTTATATTGATTTTATCTTTGTTAATCTAGCACTATTTTATTTTGTTATATAGAAAGGACAACTAAGAAGAAGATGTAGGATTTACATCTTAGGAAGGTATTTTCTTGTACTTCAAATACTCATTTTACAAAATTCCATTAGACTATTAGCAGGGTGTTACTTTGTGAGAATCACACCCATCATATCAGTTTCCTTTTGCTTGATACTATTATGGCACAAAATAGGATTGCTCTCTTTGGAAGACCAGGGTTAGAAAGTGGTTGACATGGTCTTACTTGGAGCATTTCTGGGATCTGTGATTTCACAGTAGTATCTCATGTTTGATGATATAAATATATCTTCTTTTTCCTTCTCCTCCTTTTTTTCCCCATTCAAATCCGAGATCTTAATTCATCCAAAACAAAAATAATGTGATGCTTGAAATTTCTTCAGCCTTGTTTCCCCTAAATATTTGCCAACAGAATTTAAGAATAGCACAAAACAAAATAAAAACATCTCTTCTTAGGGCCTCTTCAGTAGCACTTTAATTTAGCACAGTAGTAAATGTGAATGTGATGAAAACTGAGGTCCTCTGGTAGTTCTGTTCAGCTGTCTCAGTGCAGCTGTTATCATGATGAGCTGTAACACTATTCATTAAACCTTGTGGTGATAAACTTCACTTTGCAAGTCTTCTCTACCTGTATGTGTCCAACTCCTTTACTTTTCCCCTCTCATGACAGTCCTCTGCTAACAGTTCTCTGTGAACCCATCCTCTAGGCCGATATACTTAGGAAATCTCTGTGGTTGCCATACTAAGACAGATCTCAATATTTACCCTATTCACACCAGGACCAGAAATCAGAAGTCTCTTCACTTTGCACTCACTTGTCTCTGCTTAGATAGGCCAAAGCCTGACATTTTCAATGGTTACTAGATATTTTGTCAGTTACCCTGAAAAGTCTTTAAAACAGTCTTTATAACTATCAAATCTGTAAGGCAGCCTTCGGCCTGAAAGATGACAATCCCATTCACGGTCCTCTCAGCATGATTCCTTACAGACAGTTGTCATAGCCATGTGTCGTTCACGATGACAAAGTGAATGGACGTGACCTTCAGAGAATGTCAGAGTTTAAGAACATTAAGATTTCAACACACTACATTCGTGAATATGCAAAAAGCATCTGAAGTCCAATGACAGAAATTCAGTTGCCTTGATCCTGTAGAACAGAAGCCTCTCTTATAACTTATTTCCCATTACTCATTCGAGACCTAAATACTAAATATATTCAAAAGATATAATATATAGTTTATATTGAGTATGCTAGTATAATATTGGGTTGGCCAAAAACATTCTTTCAGTTTTTCCATTAAGATTTACAGAAAAGTCCTAATGAATGTTTCGGCCATCTCAAACAGTTAAGTTCATGCACATGCAAGATATCTACGTATATCTTTTAGTATAGTGTAGCTTTTCTATTATCTAGTGCTGTTTCAACAATCATTTTACATCTTTATTTTCAGTTAGCTTATTATGTGGTTCTGTGCCCATGATGAACAGATACTGTTCATTTCTTTCTCTTTGTTCATAGCAGATATATTACAGATGTGCTCTGAGTGATCTTTCTGAAGGGTAAAATCATGACCCAGTGCACCAGTAATGCTCATCATTTAAAGCATGGCCAAGCAGTGTTCCTGGCTGTAGCACTAGGTAACCAAGGTCCTCAAGCTGGCAGCTAGCAAGATTCTCCAGACCATTCTTTACCAAGCCAGGGATGTCTGGTCACAGGGTTCATGTGGGATTATACAGTGGGGTGAGGAAAAAACCAAAACTACATTCATATTTATTTTATAATATCATCCAAAATTTCCCCCAAATTTTGCATTATTTTCTATAAATTTTAAAGCCTTTATTGCTTACTAGCATGGTAGTTTATATATTTAAAATAAATTATATATTTCGGGAGCATGCATTAAATTAAAATAAAACTGGTAAGAATAAGTTAGGAGACTGCTGGTACTTTTCAGATACAAAGTTTCAGTCCCCTAGGTTTGACAAAACAACATAAATCCTATAGGTTAATATATGCTAATAATTCTGCTATTTTTCATTTAAAGTATTTGTTAAATATTGATGAGATTATAAGTGTGCTATCCATGAATAAAAATTAAGTGAATATAGTCATCGATTTCTTTAAGCTTTCAAACAAGAGAAAAACATGTAACCATAATGGATGCTTTGTCCTTGCAATTCCCCTTGTCTAGCGCAACTTTTTCCCAGTTGCTATTTACTAACTTGTATTATGTTTGCCCTTTAACAACAACCTGAATGCCATACTCCCTGGGATGCCTTCTTTTCCTCACTGGAACTGGGTTAAGTATACCTCCTTAAGTGCTCAGGCACATGTCCTTTGATACAAAACAGCATCTCCAGCTGAGCTACCAGCCCGGAAACAATATTGCAGCACAATATTCTTGAGTCCAGATTTGCTAAAAATCAATAATATAGTAGGGTACCTTAATATCTACTACACTGGAAACCAAATATCTGACCATGTCTAAACTGGAAAAAAAAAGGAAAGATGACTAGACTATGAAATATGGTTCTCAAATATGTCATGGGAATTTCCCTCGTGATGCAGTGCATTAAAAAAAAAAAAATCTGTCTACCAATGCAGGGGACATAGGTTCAATCCCCGGTTCAGGAAGATTTCACATGCTACACAACAACTAAGCCCATGCATTTCAACTACTAAGCCTGAGCTCCAGAGCCTGTGAGTGGCAACTACTGAGTCCACTGTCACAATTACTGAACCCTTAGTGGCTAGAGCCTGTGCCTCACAACAAGAGAAGCCACCTCAATGGGAAGCCCTCGTGCTACAGTGAATAGTAGCCCCTGCTCACCACAACTAGAGAAAGCCAGAGCAAACAATGAAGACCCAGAAGAGCCAACAACAACAGCACTATCATGGATCAGAACACCCTGGAGGGTTTATTAAAACACATTGCTGTACCTCATCCCCAAAGTTTCTGATTTAGATTCTTATTGAGGAATAGGCTGATATTTTGCAGTCTTATAAATTTTCAGTTGATGTCCCAAGCACAGTCCAGAAACTGAGCTTTGAGAACCACTAGTCTTAGGGACTGGTGAGAGGGATTTAAAATTTTCTCTTCTTGATCCTGACTACATGCAATGTAATACAATCATTATTGACAATTGTTTTTCTTTTTACCAATAGACTTGGGATGCTTATAATCTCAATTGTGGGATTTTTAAAAAATGGGTCTATTCATCAGCAAACCACAATATTACCCATGGCAACCCACTCCAGTACTCTTGCCTGGAGAATCCGAGGGATGGCAAAGCCTGGTGGGCTGCCGTCTATGAGGTCGCACAGAGTCGGACACGACTGAAGTGACTTAGCAGCAGCAGCAGGAGGTATAGCCGGAGAAGGCAATGGCAAACCACTCCAGTACTCTTGCCTAGAAAATCCCATGGATGGAGGAGACTGGTAGGCTGCAGTCCGTGGGGTCACTAGGGGTCGGACACGACTGAGCGACTTTACTTTCACTTTTCACTTTCACACACTGGAGAAGGAAATGGCAACCCACTCCAGTGTTCTTGCCTGGAGAATCCCAGGGAAAGGGGAGCCTGGTGGGCTTCCGTCTATGGGGTCACACAGAGTCGGACACGACTCAAGTGACTTAGCAGCAGCAGCAGCAGCAGCAGCAGGAGGTATAGCAATAAGCCAACATCCTGAATCAGCAAACCTACAGTTAGAAAACAATCTTGAACATGTTCATTAATATATTTTATTTTTAAATTTCAGTAAGGTTACCTTGATATCTACTGACTTAATCTGCTATACAACATGTAACTAAAACAATTCACACTCTGATTAGAAAGTAATCTCATCTAATGTCTTTCCCAAGCTCCACATGGAGGAGAAAAGTTGTTGAATTCACAGCTGATAAAAATAGGATTCTTTGGCGCTTTATTAAGTCCCAGTTATAGGGTCAATTGTGGGAAGATTCCCTGGAGAAGAGAACAGCTACCCATTGCAGTATTCTTGTCTGGAGAATTCAATGGACAGAGGAGCCTGGCAGGCTACAGTCCATGGGGTCACAAAGAGTCGGACACAACTCAGCGACTTTCACTTTTATAGGGTTAGTTGTAGTCCTCTTGTTACAATACCTTCAACTTACTGAAGTTCATAGTCGGCATATTATATGTTTCTTAGATCAAAGTATACCAAAGTGCTGTGAGGATTTAATCAAGACTGTAGAAAAATTATCAAATCACTATGCTGTACACCTGAAACTAATATAATATTGCAAGTCAACTATACTTCAATAAAAGAAAAAGAGACCAGAATCCAGGAGTGATCTGTTAATGTACTGATTGGATGGCATCACCAACTCGATGGACATGAGTTTGAGCAAGCTCTGGGAGTCGGTGATGGACAGGGAAGCCTGGCTTGCTGCAGTCCATGGGGTCGCAGAGTCAGACACAACTGAGTGACTGAACTGAACTGAAAGGCTTCCCTGTCAGGGTGCCTGAATAGAGGAGAAGGAAATAGGAGGTTCTCATTGTTTTAATCAAGAAATTCATACTAGAAGCAGTCAAAGTGCTTCTTTTATATACTCATAACTCAATCAACAATAGACAGTTTACAAATGTTAATTACTGATGTAATTAAAAGCACTCTAAAATTTGGGGGAGAGGATGAAGAAGAAGAGGTAGAGCTATTATATGTTCATCTTATGACATTTATAAATTTAAAAATTGCTTTTTTTCTCTTCTTTTTATTGTATCTATAGGAGATGATAGATGTTAACTAAACCTATTGTAACCATTTCACAATATATGTAACTCAAGCCATCATGCTGAAAACCTTGACAAAATGGACATTATTAATTAGCATACTGATTGTCAAAGATGAGATTTTGTTCATAAAAGTGGTAGCTTGTTGACTAGCATGATTAATATTAGAAATGCTCTATCATTGGGACACTAAAGTTATTCCAGATATGTGGATTAGCTAAAGATATTCCATAAGTAGTCTCCATTCTTTCATCAAAAGGCAAAAAGCTTAATAGACCTTGTACCTTTTACATTTGGGCTTCCTTGGTCGTTCAGCAGTAAAGAATCTGCCTATAATGGAGGAGATGTGGGTTTGATCCCTGGGTTGGGAAGTTCCCTTAGAGAAGGAAATGGCTATTCACTCCAGTATTCTTGCCTAGGAAATCCCAAGGACAAAACTGATGGGCTATACAGTCTGTGGGATCACAAAGAACTGGACACAGCTTAGAAACTAAACACAACAACAATAACCTTTTACCCTTAGGGATGATGTTCTAGATAAATCCCTAAAAGGTCCTATGTCTAGCCAATCACCCCAGAGAATTCTATTAGCTTGGTACTTGCCTCGTAACTTACATTTATCTCATAGGAACTTTTCATGCAAGATGATGATAAGGATTTAATAGTAAAGGGAGAAGGTGCTCCGTTGAATCCTCAGAAGGACCTGTATCTTCTGTGTGCACGTGTATGTTGTATGTATGTGGATATGGGGAGGGATCTTAAGAGTCCTTTTTTTTTGGATGCATATGACAGAAGGGAGCAAAACTGGGAAGTGGCATATCTTTTCAGTTTTCCAGCCTACTCAGAATTACTGGTGAGTAGTACCAAAATCCGGAGAAGGCAATGGCAAGCCACTCCAGTACTCTTGCCTAGAAAATCCCATGGATGGAGGAGCCTGGTAGGCTGCAGTCCGTGGGGTCGCTAAGGGTCAGACACGACTGAGCGACTTCACTTTCACTTTTCACTTTCACACATTGGAGAAGGAAATGGCAACCCACTCCGGTGTTCTTGCCTGGAGAATCCCAGGGATGGGGGAGCCTGGTGGGCTTCCGTCTATGAGGTCACACAGAGTCGGACACGACTGAAGTCACTTGGCAGCAGCAGCAGTACCAAAATCTCACCAAGAAATTCTTAAATACTTTTTCATATGGGAAGTGACCACAAACTTAGGTCCTCTGAAACAGCTCCCTATGAGAGACAAGGTTTGTTAGAACACAGGATGGAGGTGAGGAGGTAGTATGGCAGATATCTCTGGAACGGAAGGGATTGAGTGGGTGATGACTGCAGCTCTAAACACCCATTTTTAGTGGCAGTATATTCATTCATTTAGTCTAGACCTCCTAGTGAGAATAACTTGTATAATTAGACAATTTGTTTTCAAAATGCTTGAAAGCATCATATAGCTAACAAGATAGTGAGGAATTACCAGATTAAAATCTGGGACAAGACAATTTTGGGGATGTGAACTTGGGTTTTGGCACAATTTTCTGTTGTAGGTGTGTGTTGATGTAGGTTGCAGCAGAGAAAGACTGAGACACAGAATAGCACTTTTGATCACCTGGCAGAGTTAAGAGAAAAGGGAATAGAATCCAGAGCTGCCACATAATTTTTTGGTGAGTCTGTCTCAGTTCAGTTCAGTTCAGTCGCTCAGTCGTGGCCGACTCTCTGCGACCCCATGAATCACAGCACGCCAGGCCTCCCTGTCCATCACCAACTCCCGGAGTTCACTCAAACTCATCTCCATCGAGTTGGTGATGCCATCCAGCCATCTCATTCTTTGTCGTCCCTGTCTCCTCCCACCCCCAATCCCTCCCAGCATCAGAGTCTTTTCCAGTGAGTCAACTCTTTGCATGAGGTGGCCAAAGTATTGGAGTTTCAGCTTTAGCATCAGTCCTTCCAATGAACACCCAGGATTGATCTCCTGTAGAATGGACTGGTTGGACAGCATGTGGTCCACTGGAGAAGGGAATGGCAAACCACTTCAGTATATTTGTCTTGAGAACCCCATGAACAATATCAAAAGGCAAAATGATAGGATACTGAAGGAGGAATTCCCCAGGTCGGTAGGTGCCCAGTATGCTACTGGAGATCAGTGGAGAAATAACTCCAGAAAGAATGAAGGGACGGAGCCAAAGCAAAACAAATACCCAGTTGTGGATGTGACTGGTGATAGAAGCAAGGTCCGATGCTGTAAAGAGCAATATTGCATAGGAACCTGGAATGTTAGGTCCATGAATCAAGGCAAATTGGAAGTGGTCAAACAGGAGATGGCAAGAGTGAACATAGACATTCTAGGAATCAGCGAACTAAAATGGACTGGAATGGGTGAATTTAACTCAGATGACCATTATATCTACTACTGTGGGAAGGAATCCCTTAGAAGAAATGGAGTAGCTATCATGGTCAACAAAAGAGTCCGAAATGCAGTACTTGGATGCAATCTTAAAAACGACAGAATGATTTCTGTTAGTTTCCAAGCCAAACTGCCCCAACCAGTAATGCTGAAGAAGCTGAAGTTGAACAGTTCTATGAAGACTGACAAGACCTTTTAGAACTAACACCCAAAAAAGATGTCCTTTTCATTATAGGGGACTGGAATGCAAAAGTAGGAAGTCAAGAAACACCTGGAGTAACAGGCAAATTTGGCCTTGGAGCACGAAATGAAGCAGGGCAAAGGCTAATAGAGTTTTGCCAAGAGAACGCACTGGTCGTAGCAAACACCCTCTTCCAACAACACAAGAGAAGACTCTACACATGGACATCACCAGATGGTCAACACCGAAATCAGATTGATTATATTCTTTGCAGCCAAAGATGGAGAAGCTGTATACAGTTAGCAAAAACAAGACCAGGAGCTGACGGTGGCTCAGATCATGAACTCCTTATTGCCAAATTCAAACTTAAATTGAAGAAAGTAGGGAAAACCAGTAGACCATTCAGATATGACCTAAATCATATCCCTTATGATTATACAGTGGAAGTGAGAAAAAGATTTAAGGGACTAGATCTGATAGATAGAGTGCCTGATGAAATGTGGATAGAGGTTCGTGACATTGTACAGGAGACAGGGACCAAGACCATCCCCATGGAAAAGAAATGCAAAAAAGCAAAATGGCTGTCTAAGGAGGCCTTACAAATAGCTGTGAAAAGAAGAGAAGCGAAAAGCAAAGGAGAAAAGGAAAGATATAAGCATCTGAATGCAGAGTTCCAAAGAATAGCAAGGAGAGATAAGAAAGCCTTCCTCAGCGATCAATGCAAATAAATAGAGGAAAACAACAGAGTAGGAAGACTGTTGGGTAAGACATCAAAATATAAAATCAGTTCTATCTATATACTGTTGAAAAAGGATCTTTAAAAAGTACCATATCTGGTATAACAAAATATTTTTAAGACCTCTATGCATAGAACAATAAACTATTATTGAAAGAACATTCTAAAAATACTTAAATGGGTATATGACAATGGATTGAAAGATATTAAGATGCAATTTCAACTAAAACCCCGGTTGGTTTTTGCACGGAATTGACAAAGATAACTAATTTGCACAGGTGTTGAGTAAATGTAGGACTAAAGATGGTATAAAGTATTTAAAAATATTCCCAGCAATGATATATAAAACAGTCCACATGTTATGTAAAAATATAAAAAGTAAATTGTAACATACGTTTGCAACTTCATACGATCCATTTAATATCTGTTCCATGTAATGATTTAGATCTCTGAACCTTTTGTAATCTGAATTTGTAAAAGGTAAGTGCCACCAATGAGGAAACCTGTTTTAAAAGAAAAAGAAGTATATTTTCATTAGTTTGAAAATTGGTGTCTGTATCTTAGAATTGTTCATGGAGTTATAGCTGCATCAGATGGAAGAGTCAATGAAAACATTTTTTATAAAACCACAGAAGGCATGATTAATTCTGAGAGTTTTATTAACACGGCTGTGGACATGTGCTATTTTAACCATCATTAATATTAACACTGATTTAATTTAGCACACTAAACTAATATATATTTTCCCTAGTACTGTATTTATGGCAGACCACACATTTTGTCTTTTAATAAATACTTTCTGAAATTTAATGATTCATAATTTTCCCAAAAAGTCAGATGATATTGTTGCTTCTGGGTTCACTAGAGACACTGCTGCTGCTGCTAAGTCACTTCAGTCATGTCCGATTCTGTGTGACCCCATAGACGGCAGCCCACCAGGCTCCCCCGGCCCCGGGATTCTCCAGGCAAGAACACTGGAGTGGGTTGCCATTTGAGACACTGCTGCTGCTGCTGCTGCTGCTGCTGCTGCTAAGTCGCTTCAGTCGTGTCCAACTCTGTGCGACCCCATAGACGGCAGCCCACCAGGCTCCCCTGTCCCTGGGATTCTCCAGGCAAGAACACTGGAGTGGGTTGCCATTTCCTTCTCCATGAGACACTGCTACACTAGCTAAATTAAACCTTTCACCAAGTGACATATGCTTCCATCTGGTCTTAGTCTTTTGGAACAAAGTATCACTTTCCTCAGAGGTCTGACTTGCAGAATTTCCTCTTCGCTATCTGATGATTCATCTTGATGGGTTGGCCATTGATTACAAACAGTTATTGGGTGGCATGACCTGTTAAAGGCAACAGGTTTTGCTGCTTACGGGCTTCCTTGGTAGCTCAGATGGCAAGGAATCTGCTTGCAATGCAGAAGAATCAGGTCTGCTTCTTGGGTCGGGAAGATCCCCTGGAGAAGGGAATAGCTCCCCACTCCAGTATTCCTGCCTGGAGAACTCCATGGACAGAGGAGCCTTGGAGCCTCAGACACAACTGGGCGACTAACACTTTACCTTTTCTGGTTAAATGCATCGTTTTAGGAACTATCTAGTAGCTCACTCTGACTGCAGTCTTGCTGTTGCCTCCTTCATCTGCTTCTTTGGTTTAGACCATCCCCTGGGCAAAGGAGCATGGGGGATGGTAAAGGGTTACCAGTGAACATACTGAAGTATGTGACAACCGCAGGACATCCTATCCATTGCTTCTTGTCGGAAACGTCAGGGAAATCCAAAATAATATGTCTGTGTCTTTAAATAATTGATATTTTACTTTTTTATTTTTGCATTTTTAAGGCTTAAAGTATTAAAAGTTTTCATCCATATTTAGTTATAATAAAACTTAGTATCATATATAATTAATCAAAGCACAGAAATACATTTGGTAAGTAGATAGATTTTGCTGGTTTTAAATATTAATTTGTTTATTTGTGGCTGAATTTTCTTTATTGCCAGAATAAAATGGAGTTCAACATTAGTTCTATTCCATTTTTATAGATACATGTACTAAAAAATATTGCATGTAAATAAATATATGAGAATTAAGGAATTCAGCTCCAGTAATGTCCTTCAATTGTTTGAAATGTTTTTGAGTTATATGTCAAATATAACATGGTAATAGTTCTTGAAAATGATTTTTTAGGATATTTTATCTGATGGTGCTGACAAGTCCTCTCTCAATTCTGTTCACACCCACAGGTTATGAAAAACCTGACCTGCAAACAGATTTGATATCCAATTATTAGAATAATTCATTTTCTCAGTACCAATAGCAATATTTTGGTTTGCTCTTTATTTGAGCCTCAGAGACTTTGTGTATCAACATAAAATCCTGGATGGCTGGGAGAAGAGCGATGGTGAAAGTAAGCGAGGGAAAGGAAATCAACCTTTCTCAAGTAGATGAGTTTTATTTTTATTTTATAATTTTATTCATTTATTTTTTGCTGCGCTGGGTATTGGTTGCTGCGTGGGTTTTTCCTCTAGTTGTTGTGAGTCGGGGCTCCTCTCAAGCTGCAGTGCGAGGGCTTCTCATACTTGTGGTTCACAGGCTTAGTTGCTCTGCGGCATGTGGGATCTTCCCGGACCAGGGATCAGACCTGTGCCTCCTGCATTGGCAGGTGGATTCTTTTCCATTGAGCCACCAGGGAAGCCCTCAGGCAGGTGACTTTAAAGAAGATGATTAATTTCAAGGAAGATTCCTATGTCTGTGTATTCTCAGAAGGTACCAAAAAGTACAAACAGCCTGATTTGAAGACCTCTGTTTTACGATATGTCTAATTTGAACTTTCTGATCGTACTTTCTAGATTGGATTTGCTTAATTTGCATAGAGCTTCTCTTAGTAAATTTAGGAGTCAGAGGAAATTGTGCCCTCATCCTTCATCTATATGCATTGCTATAAGCTTGAGCTCCTTTGGGACTCAAATATTGTTCAGGGCACAAAGGACTAAATATTCCTCCCTTCCACATGTTGCTTGAATGGTTTTAAAATCAATTTAGGTCCCATTACCTGGCAGGAGTTGTTGAGCAAAGCAGAATCCTTTTTTTTTTTCTGCAAAGCAGAAAATCGAGACGAGGCACATGGAAAGAGATTACTGACATTTTAAAGTTTTACAGGTTATATACTAATATGTATTGAGGAGAGAAAAGAGTAGAACAGACATTTTTGATACCTAAAGGAACAACCATTTATAGAAATGAACGAACATATTTCTAAATCATTAATAAGTAAGATACAATGGAAACCACTAATGTTGAATTCAGTATTTGTAGTTGGACTTTAAATTTTTTGGCCAGTATTTCCTTCTCCTCACTTATCATATTAGATGTTTTTCAATAATTCTTAAAGCTGATGTTGTCTTTAAGTTTTCACAATGACATTCCTTCCCTGTAAGTCTCTGATGACTTTCTGATTTTTAAAGCATTTGTATTTCAAAATTTCTGAGATATCTGCAAGTATAGAGTTTCATGAATGTAAACTACTCAGTCTTCAATAATGCCCACTATCTTTCCATCCACTGGTGATGTTTCTTAGATTTATACTTTGGTAAGTGACTAAACCCTGAAAGTCTAATGAAAATCCACATGTACCAAGTATGTCAGGTCAGGTATGAACATTCCTATTGTTAGAGGACCATTTACTCAAGAAAAATCCTGGTACATTTGGCTCTCTCTATCTGCAGGTTCGACATCTGCAGATTCAATCAACTGTAGATCGAACTATTAGGAAAAAATAATCCAGAAAGTTCCATGCACCGAACCTGGCTGGTGTACTGGGATGAACCAGAGGGATGGGATGGGGAGGGAGGTGGAGGGGGTGGTTCAGGATGGGGAACACATGTACACCCAGGGCAGATTCATGTCAATGTATGGAAAAACCAATACAATAATGCAAAGTAATTAGCCTCCAATTAAAATAAATAAATTTAAAAAAAAGTTCCAAAATGCAAAATTTGAATTTGCTGCATGCCAGAAAATATTTTACATAGCATTTACATTGTATTTACAACTATTTACATAGCATTTATATTGTATTAGATATTATAAGAAATCTAGAGGTGATTTAAAGTAAGAGGAGACTGTGGGTAGGTTATATGTAAACACTACGCCATCTTATGTGTAAGACTTGAGCATGCAAGGATTTTGGTGTCCACAGGAGGAGGGTCCTAGAACCAGTCCCTTGTGGATACCAAGAAACTACTCTGTAGGTAACATTTGATATGCCTAAGTGCACATATCATAATTTCTAAGAAATTCCTTTTAAAAAAGTCAAGATATTCCACATACTCAAATCTATAATCTAAATTTGGCTAGTTCTAAATGATAAATTTTAGAAGATTTATTTGATCAGAAGTTATTTTGAATTATTCCCTTTGTTTATGCTTAATATGTTTTTGCTATAGCATGAACTGAAGCAATAGTTCTCAAGACTGCAAAATGAAGATAATAACAAGTTAAATTTAGATAACCCAAGTTCAAGTTAATGTGTGTGCTCTGCGCTTAGTCGTGTCCGACTCACCCTATAGACTGTAACCTGCCAGGCTCCTCTGTCCATGGGATTCTCCAGGCAAGAATACTGGAGTGGGTTGCCATTCCCTTCTCCAGGGGATCAAAGTTAATAGTTAATAACAAAAATTAATTGATGTGAATAAATTTTACTTGTATACTAATTGATACTGATAAAATTTTCTTCTACAGCAAATAAATATATCAGAGTTTTTGTCACCATTATTTGCTGAAAGAGAAGTTATATCCAATTTCGTTCTGCATTTTCAATTTTACTTTAACAGAAAATTCTAGAAAAAGATTAAATTAAAAAACAGGCAAAAAAAATAATTTTGCTGATAATTGATGAAAAATGAAATTAGTTCTGATTTTTTTGCATACAACACCAATGCCTGAAAGCAGACAAAATTAAAAACCTTTTTCTGTTTTATGAGACAAAAGGTTCTTTATTCTGAGGGCAATAGAGACTGCTTGGATAGGTGCAGCGGAGCTAGAATCAGAATGCTGTATTGTTCACAAATAGAAAACCCCATAACCATAATTTCTCCTTATGTTCAAGGGCAAGTACTGAATGCAAAACCCTAGGGAGGATAATCCTTACTCTGGGAGGGTCAGTGATGCAAACTGCTTTTGAAGTTGGCTGTGAAGTTTTGCAAACTGGTCAAATGACTTTTCTGTCAGGCTTGTTTCGTTGTTACTGTGAGTCACCTGGATTAGATACAGCTGCAGAAAAGAAATAGACAAAATAAAAAAATGGCAGTATCAACCTTCAATACATTCTAAAATCTGGCTCTGTGTAAACTAAACAAAGCAAGAATTTCTGCAAAAATAAAATCATCACAAAAGATAAGAGGTGCATTTTGTAAAGGCAAAATTACCTATAAACACACGGTATAGAAAGATATCATGATCTTAGGTGCTGGGAACAGACTGCCTAATTTCTGTTCTTCTTTCCTTGTGGACATTTTAATTAGTTCTTGATTTATAGTCTACCACAAGGCAGGAACTGTTCTCTTTGATGATTCTCTACTAACAGCTCTGGTTGTTATGATTTCTCCTTGGAACATCCTCCTTAATGGCACTTCTACTCAAACTGTAACTGATTTTTCATATGCATGGTAAAAAAAAAAAATAAGCATGGTATCAGGAAGAATGTGTATAGTGAAGCAAAGTGGGAGATGTAGTCAAATGATATATAAGTCAAGATGACAGACTTGAAACTTACATGGCTGGTTTTCTTGCTGAACCCTAAGACTGTTGCTCTTTGGATTGACCGGCTTGCACCTGGCATACAGGATTCCTGGGAAAATGTCTGTGAAGTCGATTTGGCAGGGCTTATGGCTGTCATTTGTGCAAGTGTGTGGATCAAGTTATTCAATTTCACAGGGAAGCACTCCAGACTTTCCTTTATTTTCCTAGAGAAATGAAAAAAGATAAGATAGTGAGTGATGTTCCCCCTGAGTTGACCCATTTCACTTGAGTCATTTCCTTGTGTTAGATGTGGATGGAAAAGTCAAGGACCATGCCTTTTGATTTGGAGTACAACTATTAATAGTAAACATTATTTCTATCAACGTCAAATTCACATCTTGAGCTGTTAGCAAATATAAGAGAAACTTCTGTGGTGAAATATAAAACTAATTGCAGTATTTCTATTTTGACTTCTTTAAATTTTTCAAAAATAGAAATTTTTAAATTTCTATTTTTGTTGTTGTTCAGTACTATGTCATGTCCAACTCTTTGCAACCCCATGGACTCCCCTATCCTCTGCTAACTCTTGGAATTTGCTCAAACTCATGTCCATTGAGTCCGTGATGCCATCCAACCATCTCATCCTCTGTTGTCCCCTTCTCCTCCTGCCCTCAATCTTTCCCAGCATCAGGGTCTTTTCCAATGAATCAGCACTTCCCATAAGGTGTCCAAAGTATTGGAGCTTCAGCTTCACCATCAGTCCTTCAAATTAATGTTCAGGGTTGATTTCCTTTAGGATTGACTGGCTTGATCTCCTTGCAGTCCAAGGGACTCTCAAGAGTCTTCTTCAACACCACAGTTTAAAAGCATCAGTACTTCAGTACTCAACCTTCGTTATGGTCCAACTCTCACATGCATACATGATTACTGGGAAAACCATAACTTTGACTAGGCAGACCTTTGTCAGCAAAGTGATGTCTCTGCTTTTTAATACACTGTCTAGGATTGTCATAGCTTTCTTCCAAGAAGTAAGCATCTTCTAATTTTATGACTGCAGTTACCATCTGCAGTGATTTTAGAGCCTAAGAAAATAAAGTCTGTCACTGTTTCTATTTTTCCCCCCTTCTCTTTGCCATGAAGTGAAGGGACTGGATGCCATGATCTTAGTTTTTTGAATGTTGAGTTTTAAGCCAGCTTTTTCACTCTTCTCTTTCACTGTCATCAAGAGACTCTTTAATTCCTCTTTACTTTCAGCCATTAGAATGGTATCATCTGCATATTTGAGGTTGTTGATATTTTTCCCAACAATCTTGATTCCAGCATACATATAAGTTAAATAAGCAGGGTGAAAATACACAGCCTTGACATACTCCTTTCCCAATTTTGATCCAGTTCTCTGTTCCATGTGCAGTTCTACATACACAGGTTTCTCAGGAGACAGGTCTGCATACAGGTTTCTCAGGAGACAGGTAATGTGGTCTCAGATTTTTGTATTCTATTTTTTAGGAATAATTTAAAACATCAATTTGTTTAAAATATTTAATTCCAGAAGTTATATCTATCAAAACCGTGTATATTCCAAGAAGCCCAACATCTATCCCTAAACTCTCTATACTATTCCCTTCTTCCCGCTATATTTAAACATTTTTAAAAAATTATGATTTAACTTTCATTGTTTTATTTTCAGATATATTTGATTTCCTCTGTCAACTATTTTCTAAGAAGTTGTATACCATAATACTATGTTTAGTATACACATATCTTACGTGGAATGCTTTTCACTCTGGTCTTTATTTTTTTTGGTTTGGTTTTGGATCATCTCTGCTTTATATTTAAGAAGATTTGCAATTGTGTCCTAATGGTATATCTTCAGATAATACCCTTTATCCCCTATGCCCTTTTTTTCCAGTATATGATTGCAGTGTTATCCTTTTTAGCCTAGTTCATATAATAGAGCGATCTTTATGCCTACTTCACTTTTCATATGTGCTTCCTATTTCACTCCCATTTTTTACAGAGCTGTTCTATCTGCATCATATGGTATCTATACTATACATATTACACATTCCCTCTTCTAACTATCATTAAATATGATATACTCTACCAGTCCTATGTCACATCCCTCCGTCATTTCGACTCAGTTTAGTTCAGTTCAGTTCAGTCGCTCAGTCGTGTCCGACTCTCCGCGACCCCATGAATCACAGCACGCCAGGCCTCCCTGTCCATCACCAACTCCCGGAGTACACTCAAACTCATGTCCACAGAGTCGGTGATGCCATCCAGCCATCTCATTCTCCGTCGTCCCCTTCTCCTCCCGCCCCCAACCTTTCCCAGCATCAGAGTCTTTTCCAGTGAGTCAACTCGTCGCATGAGGTGGCCAAAGTATTGCAGTTTCAGCTTTAGCATCAGTCCCTCCAATGAACATCCAGGATTGATCTCCTTTAGAATGGACTGGTTGGATCTCCTTGCAGTATAAGGGACTCTCAAGAGTCTTCTCCAACACCACAGTTCAAAAGCATCGATTCTTCGGCGATCAGCCTTCTTCACAGTCCAACTCTCACAACCATACATGACCACGGGAAAAACCATTGCCTTGACTAGACGGACCTTGGTTGGCAAAGTAATGTCTCTGCTTTTTAATATACTATCAAGGTTGGTCATAACTTTCCTTCCAAGGAGCAAGCGTCTTTTAATTTCATGGCTGCAATCAGCATCTGCAGTGATTTTGGAGCCCAAAAAAACAAAGTCTGACACTGTTTCCACTGTTTTTCCATCTATTTCCCATGAAGTGATGGGACCAGATGCCATGATCTTTGTTTTCTGAATGTTGAGCTTCAAACCAACCTTTTCACTCTCCTCTTTCACTTTCCTCAAGAGGCTTTTGAGTTCCTCTTCACTTTCTGCCATAAGGGTAGTGTCATCTGCATATCTGAGGTTATTGATATTTCTCCCAGCAATCTTGACTCCAGCTTGTGCTTCTTCCAGCCCAGCGTTCCTCATGATGTACTCTGCATATAAGTTAAATAAGCAAGGTGACAATATACAACCTTGACGTACACCTTTTTCTATTTGGAACCAGTCTGTTGTTCCATGTCCAGTTCTAACTGTTGCTTCCTGACCTGCATACAGGTTTCTCAAGAGGCAGGTCAGGTGGTCTGGGATTCCCATCTCTTTCAGAATGTTCCACAGTTTATTGTGATCCACACAGTCAAAGGCTTTGGCATAGTCAATGAAGCAGAAATAGATGTTTTTCTGAAACTCTCTTGCTTTCTCCATGATCCAGCGGATGTTGGCAATTTGATCTCTGGTGCCTCTGCCTTTTCTAAAACCTGCTTGAACATCTGGGAGTTCATGGTTTACATATTGCTGAAGCCTGGCTTGGAGAATTTTGAGCATGACTTTGCTAGCATGTGAGATGAGGGCAATTGTCCGGTAGTTTGAGCATTCTTTGGCATTGCCTTTCTTTGGGATTGGAATGAAGACTGACCTCTTCCAGTCCTGTGGCCACTGCTGAGTTTTCCAAATCTGCTGGCATATTGAGTGCAGCACTTTCACAGCATCATCTTTCAAGACTTGTAATAGCTCAACTGGAATTCCATCACCTCCACTAGCTTTGTTAGTAGTGATGCTTTCTAAGGCCCACTTGACTTCACATTCATTTCGACTATCTGATACTAATTTTCTGGCAAGTTCCGCCAGAAGTGCTCAAGGAAGTAAGTTTCTGAGTTCTAGGTGTTGATAATAGTTTTTCTGTAGACTTTATGCACGAAAGTCAGTTTTACTGGCTACAACATCTGTGGCTCATGTTTTCCTTTTTGGGGGTCATAAAAATATTATTTAATTTTCTTCTGGAATAAAGGATTATGACCCAAAACTCTTATGACAGACTGAACTTCTTTCCCTTACAAATGAATTGATCTTTTTGCCTAGTTGCTTAAAGGAAGTTGTTTTCCCCCCTTCAAGTCCAATACTTTTCCCAAAAATATGTTTCAGGTTGGTTATTCTGGGTAACTTTCTCAATATGCAAAGTGTCCTTTCCATATGAAATTTCAAGTCTTTTCATTTTTCTGAAAACTTCTTGAATTATGATGTTAATATTTATTAAAATACTAAATATACAATTTAGTTTTGATATTGTTTGGATATATTACTTTGGTTTTCTTCTTCAGGGACTTTATTAAAGTATGTTTTATTTTCTAATTTTTGGGAGGTTTCATCATTTCATTTTTGAGTTTTCTCTAATTATAATTTACATTGCTCATTCATATCTTTATCATTTTATTAATTTATTTTAGCTCAATTTGAAATATGACAGTTTATCCCTTTGTTAGGAATGCCTTTCTGGCATACTTTCATTGAAGAGATTTTATTTGCATCTTATTTCTTTTTTAAAAATTCTAATTTTGTATGATATTCAGACATGATCCATCTTACTTATTCATTTTAAGATGAAATTAAACTTTCAGGAAGGAGTAGAGGGTTCTCAGGATCTTAAGCCCTCTTTTCTGTTGCTGTCACAGTGGTAAAAAAAATACTGTTTCAAATTTTCTGAGATATGCTGCTTTGGCTTGTCCCTTTGCCCCCAATTTTTTTTGGATTTTGTTTATCCTTTGCTCCTACAATCTTTCTCCTTTCATTTGGATTATACTTACAGCAGTTTGTCTTCAGCTTAGGACTTTTTCTAGGGAGGAAGTGCCAGTTACCTTTGAGAGTTTATAGACTTCTCCAGCCTTTTCAGATTTTCCACGGAACCCCTGCCCTTCCTTGTGAACTGGAGTGTGTAAAAGTCCTTCCCTGTTTCAGCTGCTTCATAGCTTATCAAATTGGCCCACGCAGCTTTCCAGTGAGTACCTGTGAGCTCTGTGGAGCCTTGTTCTCAGGTCCATCAGATAACCTGTGGCTTCCTTAGCTTCCTCCCATAAGATGCTGTTACACCGGTCTTGTAACTTCATGATCTGCCCTTCCCTGCTTGTTCTTAGGAATACCTTGTTATTTAGTTTTGTTTTGGATGCAGTCCACAGTTTTGGGGTTTTGCTACCCTATTTGATCTGTTTTATGAATTATGAAAGAAATTCCAGGCACACTAAAATATTTGCTTTTTTTAAAAAATAAAATGTAATTCAAGCCACACAGTAAAATATTAAGTAAAATGTAAAAGGTTTGCCTCACCCTTCTTCCGTTACCACTCTCCTCCCCTCAGATAACCAGTATGAAATGTTTTGTGGTTCCTCTATACACTTGTGCAAACGAACAGACACACAGACACAGATGACACTCACACTATTTTTACTCTTGTTATATGCCAGGTGCATACTGGGATATACCAATGAGAAAACCAGACAGAAATGTCTCCCCTTATAAAGTTTCTATAATGTGAATATAAACTATCATGAAATAAACATAAAAATATAGGATTTGAGAAAGTAATATAAACCATAGAAGAAACTAAGATAGAAATTGGGGAGAGGGAATATGGGGTAGGAAACAGTTGCCATTTTAAGCAGGATGAAAGTGAAAGTCGCTCAGTCCTGTTCGCCTCTTTGTGACCCCATGGACTATACAGTCCATGGAATTCTCCAGGCCAGGATACTAGAGTGGGTAGCCTTTCCCTTCTCCAGGGGATCTTCCCAACCCAGGGATCAAAGCCAGGTCTCCCACAATTTCAGGTGGATTCTTTACCAGCTGAGCCACAAGGGAAGTCCAAGAATACTGGAGTGGATGGCCTATTCCTTCTCCAGTGGATCTTCCTGACCCAGGAATCGAACCAGGGTCTCCTGCATTGCAGGAGGATTCTTTACCAGCTGAACTACCAGGGAAATCCCTTAAGCAGGATAGTCAGGGATAATCTCACTGAACAGATGGGCGGAGTGATTTGATGAACTTAATTTGCCAAGAACATAGACCATGGAAATTTCTGTTGGAGGATATTCTAGATAGAAACAACAGCTCGTCCAGAAGCTCAGAGGTGGATGGATGACTGGTGCTTGACAGACAGCAAAAAACTGCAGTGTGGCTGACAGTGAGGAGGGGGAAAAAGGAATCAGGCAGATAAAGGAAGCATGTTTTTGTAAGAATTTTGAGGTTGTGTGAGATGGAAGTAAAAAAGGCAAGAGTCAAAAATCACAATTATTTGAAATGTAATCTGCTTTTTTAACAGTAATGTATTTTGGACATGAACTTGGGCAAACTTTGGGAGATGGTGAGAGACAGAGAGGCCTGCCGTGCAGCAGTCCATGGGGTCACAAAGAGTCTGACGTGACTTCATGAATGAACCACAACAAATATATTTTGGAAGAAAAGTTTTACAATAACTTGTACATAGTAAGTAACTTCCAAATATTTGTTAAATGAACAATCTATTTCATAAAATAGAGTTAACTTTATTTTTTAAAAAATAATCTATCTGGAAGTATAGATATACAATGATTAGTTTAACCATTTTTTTTTTTTTCCATTGCAAAGACCATTCTTTCCTCACTGATTCAACTTTTGTCCAGCACTGATGGTCTGCATACATATAGGCTTGTTCTTGGCCTCTTCATTTGCCTATCTCTGTGTTAATACTACATTTTCTTAAATAGCTAGAATTTACAATAAGTCTTGAAAATCCTTTTACCTTGTTCTTCTTTAGGTGTTTTTTTTCCCCCATTATTTTATGTCCTTTGACCTCCAGAATATATTTTAGAATCAGCTTATCAAGCTTCTGTTGTTGTTCAGTCACCCAGTCATGTCTGACTCTTTGGGACCGCATGGACTGCAGCACCCCTGTCTTCCCTGTCCTTCACCATCTTCTGGAGTTCACCCAATTCATGTCCAGTGAGTCAGTGATGCCATCCAGCCATCTCATCATCTGACACCTTCTTCTCCTTCCGCCCTCAATCTTTCCCTGTGTCAGGGACTTTTCCAATGCGTTGGTTGTTCGCATCAGATGACCAAAATACAGGAGTTTCAGCTTCAGCATCAGTCCTTCCAATGAGTATTCAGGGTTGATTTCCCTTAAGATTGACTGGTTTGATCTTGCTCTCCAAGGGACTTTCAGGAGTCTTCTCCAGAACCATAGTTCGAAGGCATCAATTCTTTGGTGCTCAGCCTTCTTTACAGTCCAGCTCTCACAACTGTACATGACCACAGGGAAGACCATTGCTTAGACTTTATGGACTTTTGTGGTTTGTCATACCTTTCCTGCCAAAAAGCAATCGTCTTCTGATTTTAAGGCTGCAGTCACCATCCACAGTGATTTTAGAGCCCAGGAAGAGGAAATCTGTCACTGCTTCCACCTTTTACCCTTCTATTTGTCATGAAGTAATGGGGCCATGATCTTGGTTTATTTTAATATTTAGTTTTAAGCTGGCTCTTTCACTCTCCTCCTTCACCCTCATCAAGAGACTCTTTGGTTCTTCCTCTTTGCTTTCTGCCATCAGAGTGGTATCATCCACATATCTGAGGTTGTTGATGTTTCTCCCACCTATCTTGATTCCAGCTTATAAGTCATCCAGCACAGCATTTCTCATGATGTGCTCAGCTTGATGTGCTTATCCAGCTTACCCATACACAAAATAAATGAACAATCATCTGAGTGGCATTCATTAAACTATAAATTAGTTTGGGGAAAATCAACATCTTCACAGTATTGAAACATACAACCACTAAACATGGCATATTTCTCCATTTAATTGAGTCTCATTTTACATCCTTCTGTACAATTTTAGAATTTTTTTCCTGTGGATGTTTTGCATATCTTTTGTTAGATTTATCACAGCTTTTAAATTCTAGTTTTTTCCTTAATTTTAACTAATAACTGTCAATGTATGAGTAGTTTTTAAGTCATTATTTCAAACAATATACTGTATATTCTTTTGCAATTTGAATGGACACAGTCATGTTATATGAAAACAATGACAGAGTTTTCTGTTACCTTTTACATTACTAAGATTTCTGCTGCTACTGCTGCTAAGTCACTTCAGTCGTGTCCGACTCTGTGTGACCCCATAGACCGAAGCCCAACAGGCTCCCCTGTCCCTGGGATTCTCCAGGCAAGAACACTGGAGTGGGTTGCCATTTCCTTCTCCAATGTGTGAAAGTGAAAAGTGAAAGTGAAGTCGCTCAGTCGTGTCCGACGCTTAGCGACCCCACGGACTGCAGCCTACCAGGCTCCTCCATCCATGGGATTTTCTAGGCAAGAGTACTGGAGTGGCTTGCCATTGCCTTCTTTTACATTACTAAGATTTCTAGTTCAGTGTTAAATGAAAATAGTAATAGCAGGCTTTTTGGTTTGTTTGATTATAGGGAAAAGCTTTTAATGTTTTACCACTAAGCACAATGTTTTCTATAGTTTTTAGCTACAGGTTATCAAAAACCTCAGATATGCAGATGACACTATCCTTATGGCAGAAAGTGAAGAGGAACTCAAAAGCCTCTTGATGAAAGTGAAAGAGGAGAGTGAAAAGGTTGGCTTGAAGCTCAACATTCAGAAAACGAAGATCATGGCATCTGGTCCCATCACTTCATGGGAAATAGATGGAAAAACAGTGGAAACAGTGTCAGACTTTATATTTTTGGGCTCCAAAATCACTGCATATGCTGATTGCAGCCATGAAATTAAAAGATGCTTACTCCTTGGAAGGAAAGTTATGACCAACCTAGATAGCATATTAAAAAGCAGAGACATTACTTTGCCAACCAAGGTCTGTCTAGTCAAGGCTATCATTTTTCCTGTGGTCATGTATGGATGTGAGAGTTGGACTGTGAAGAAAGCTGACTGCCAAAGAATTGATGCTTTTGAACTGTGGTGTTGGAGAAGACTCTTGAGAGTCCCTTGTACTGCAAGGAGATCCAACCAGTCCATTCTAAAGGAGATCAATCCTGGGTGTTCATTGGAAGGACTGATGGTAAAGCTGAAACTGCAATACTTTGGCCACCTCATGCGATGAGTTGACTCACTGGAAAAGACTCTGATGCTGGGAAAGGTTGGGGGTGGGAGGAGAAGGGGACGACAGAGAATGAGATGGCTGGATGGCATCACCGACTCTGTGGACATGAGTTTGAGTGAACTCCGGGAGTTGGTGATGGACAGGGAGGCCTGGCGTGCTGTGATTCATGGGGTCGCGGAGAGTTGGACACGACTGAGCGACTGAACTGAACTGAACTAAGGACACTTCTTTCTATTTTTAGACATTTAAAAAAACAGTGATTCTAAATTTTAATAACTGCATTTTCTGTATCTATTTAGGTGATCATATAAAGATCCCCCTCTATTTTTTTCACTACTGACTCTTGAATGTTTATCTTGTAACTACTTACTATACTAAATTTTCATTATTTCAAAAATTAAAAGAAAATTATCTGGAATTGCTTTGTTTTCTTATTCAAGTGGAAAATAACAATATAACAAATCTTAAATTTAGAGCTTTACTATAAAGATAGAGGCATTATTATATTTTTCCTGACATTAATGACATTAATGTTTATAGTTTTTACTTTAAAATACATGTTTATCTAATTTTTCTTCTATTCTGAGCTTCCTAAAACTTTCCAAGAGGAATAGATGTCGAATGTAATCAAACACTGGTTTTCTGGGTTGGCATCCATCAAAGTTATCATGCAGTGATTTCTTTATGAAGAATCAGCCATGTCCTTGATGTTAAAAATATAAATCAATAATGTTTAACAATTTCCCCCTCGTTTTTTATAAAACTTCAAGTCCATTTATCTTGTTCTGGTATTAGGTTTAAAAAAAAAATCCAAATTTTCCCATTATTATATATCAATCTTGGCCAAAATTTGCTAAGAAAGTTAAAATATGACCCTGATCATTATTCATTTCCACAGTGTTCATTATTTCTAAAGATGTCCTTTGACTTTATGAATTTATGAGTAGGTAGTACAGGATAAAACATTAATTTCTTTCCTCATCAGCAGTTTAAAGACATGAAGACAATAATAATAGTAAGAGTATAATAGTAATCATGATTTATGGAGATCTTACAATTTATTAATTCATTCAATAAATATTTACTGGGCACATTTTATGTATTGGGATGGAAAGCTTTACGGTAACAGCATTTACTCACTTCTCATGAAAGTAGGACTATGAACCATAAATCTTGAGTTCTGATGTACTCATACTCACATAATCTCAACCACACACATCCAGGCCTTATTCTTACATTTCCCAACAGTCAAGATGCAAGAGGACTAATGGTGAAGGATACACTCTTATGATAAACCTAGAGTTTTAAGGCAACTTTCACCTAAATCCATCTCCAGTTTCTCAAGTGTCAGATTTAATAGGTCAGATAAACTAGTATTGTTAAATATGATGCAATTTATGACTGGGGACATCAGAGCAGAATTGGACATGACTGAGCGACTGCTGCCATGAAATTAAAAGATGCTTGCTCCTTGGAAGGAAAGTTATGACCAACCTAGGCAGCATATTAAAAAGCAGAGACATTACTTTGGCAACAAAGGTCCATCTAGTCAAGGCTATGGTTTTTCCAGTGGTCATGTATGGATGTGAGAGTAGGACTATAAAGAAAGCTAAGCGCCGAAGAATTGATGCTGTTGTACTGTGGTGTTGGGGAAGACTCTTGAGAGTCCTTTGGACTGCAAGGAGATCCAACCAATCCATCCTAAAGGAAATCAGTCCCAAATATTCATTGAAAGGACTGATGCTGAAGCTGAAACTCCAATACTTTGGCCACCTCATGTGAAAAACGGACTCATTTGAAAAGACCCTGATGCTGGGAAAGATTGAAGGTGGGAGGAGAAAGGGATGCCAGAGGATGATATGGTTGGATGGCATCACCGACTCAATGGACATGAGTTTGAGTGAACTCTGGAAGTTGGTGATGGACAGAGAGGCCCTTTGTGCTGCAGTCCATGGGGTTGCAAAGAGCCGGACACAACTGAGCAACTGAACTGAATGAAACTGAACTGAGCAACTGAGCACAAGCCAGTAGATTAGTATGGAATTCCTAGGTGGGATAAAGGCACTAAAACAACGTCCCTTTAGTTTTTATATAAAAATAACACTTAGAAAAAACTTTAGTATTTCTTGGATCTAGGGAACATAGTCCAAAGGGACATAAGATAAAATTTTTTAAGCGATAGGTTCCATCGTTAACATATGTACAAATTCTTTTCTACTTCAGAACAAGTGTACCTTTTTATGTAAATATTTTAAATCGTTTATTATCAGAAACAACTGCTACTAATAGGTTTCCTAGCTATGTGTGAATAGGCAATTGAGTTTATCAGTATCAGAAAACTGTCAAATTCAGGTCTAATCTTTCATGTCAAGTTTCTTTTTTCTTCTCAGGTTAAATACTGTATTTTTTGAACTCATAATTTTACTAATATAGATTTATATTAATAAAATGGCAAAATTTCTAATTGCTTCATAAACTACATTGGAGTAACCACTGAAGCTTGTGTGCATGTTTCGTCACTCAGTCATGTCTGACTCTTTGTGACCCCATGAACTGTGACCTGCTAGGTTCCTTTGTCCATAGGATTCTCCAGGCAAGAATACTACAGTGGATTGCTGTTTCCTTCTCCAGGGGATCTTCCCCACCCAGGGATTGAACCCAGGTCTCCTGCATTGCTGGCAGAGGCTTTACCATCTGAGCTACTAGGGAAGGCCAACCATTGAAGGCCTAAAGGTGTAGTTTAGGCGACTGAGTAAAGTTCTCAGGCAACTTGATGGGAATTTCAGCATATTTCTACTGCTGAAGTTTGATGTCATTTTGTTGTTTCATAGAACACCGATCTATTTTACTGATCAGTCTCTTTAATAGTCTCAGGGAAAACTTCTCAAATGACTTTTCTGTGAAGGAATTTGCATGAGAATGTTCTTATTTTACCATCAACACTGTAATTTTATCATATGTAAACAATTTCAACTCACATTCTCCATGAACAAATTTCTTCATTTAACTCTCAATAAAATACACTATCGTGATAATTCCTATATCGTTACAAATTTATATTGGACCAATAAGTATTCAAAAGTATTCAAATATTTTTAACCAAAAAATTATTATTCTGAAATGAATTTTAATGAATAATCATTGCTGATGCAGTCTTGGTATACCATTTAAAAAAAAATTCCTCTCTATGCACTTTTATTTTAAAAATTTCAAGATTATCTGACATTAAAAAGAGAGCACTTGATGATTTGAGGCCTGGTGGGCTTCCGTCTGTGGGGTCGCACAGAGTTGGACACGACTGAAGTGACTTAGCAGCAGCAGCAACATGTATATATATTTGTGTGAAGATAAAAATTTAAGCTTCATGGTCTAACCTTAAAAAATTAGATGCTAAAAATGGGTATCTCATGTTAATCTCATATAGTTTTGATGGCATGGTACCCTAATTTGAGAAATGCGGCTATAAACATTTAGTTTTTTTTTTCTCTCACTATATTATTTCAACTAATCCAAAGACACTACAGTTAAAGCACATCCATATTATCTGAGATTATCAGTTTCCTATGTAGTTTTTTTCCCACATAATTTTGTTTAGAGTCCTGGGAAGAGCACCTATTATGCAAGAAATCAGTTTTGTTCTCTTTTGAACTCACTTATCAGTTCCGCCTGTAATCTCAAGAAAGTCAGTTAGCTTTCACAAGACTCAATTGTTACCATCTAGAAATATAGTTGATGACTAAACCATGCCATCCTTTGGGACTATTGACAGAATCAAATGAAGTAACATATAAAAAGTTATTAGAAATAGAATGTATATGTGATAAGTAGCTTGTCTTATCTGACTCTTTGCGACCCTGTGGACTGTAGCCCACCAGGCTCCTCTGTCCGTGGGATTTTCTAGCAAGAATACTGGAGTGGGTTGCCATGCCCTCCTCCAGGGGATCTTCCCTACCCAGTGATCAAACCTGTGTCTGTTATGTCTCCTGCATTGGTAGGCAGGTTCTTTACCACTAGTGCCACCTGGGAAGCCTTATAAATTTTATTTAAGAAAGCTTACAACTAAATTGGAGAAGGAAATGGCAACCCACTCCAGTACTCTTGCCTGGAAAATCTCATGGATGGAAGAGCCTGGTAGGCTACAGTCTGTGGGGTCGCAAAGAGTCGGACACGACTGAGTAACTTCACCTCACCTTACCACTAAATAAGTAAAAAAATGAATATATATATGAGCCCAAAGGCAGTAAACTAGTAAGACAGATACAAGGGAAAACAAATGTACAGATTTATGGTTCTGTGGAAACTGACTTATGGTAGACTCTTGAAATCCTATAAAAGAGATGTTAGATAGGGATTAAAATAAGAGGGAACTTTAGAGTTACTTATCTTTTTCTCTTTTCTCCTACCTCATAGTTTAGAACTTAGCTTTAAGAATGAAAAACTGCTCTCCTCCAAGTCCAATCTTCAAATATTCAGAATTCATCTACAAGGTCAGCAAGTGTTATGCAAATTTCATCAAAGGCACCTAATTGCATACAAACAAGAATTCCAGGCTCCATGGCTTTTAATACAATAAGTAATTCTTACATTTTCTTATGGAGGCTTCTTACAAAATTTAGCCAAATTAGAGCAAATGGAATTTAAAAAAATAGGGAAATATAGATGGACTAGTCTTATGTACAAGTACTATGCCAGCAAATTGGCATTCCAGGTTTCAATCCCCACCTTCCCCTAAAAGCTAGTTTTTCTTTTTTTTATTTATTGTAAAAGCTATCATATGTGTGTGTTCATTCACTAAGTCATATCCAGTTCTTTTCGACCCCTTGGGCTGTAGCCTGCCGGGCTTTTCTGTCCTTGGGATAGTCCAGGCAAGAATACTGGAGTGGGTTCCACGTCCTACTCCAGGGGATTTTTCCTGACTCAGGAATCAAACGAGTCTCCAGCATTGGCAGGCCGATTCTTTACCACTGTGCCACCTGGGAAGTCCCTCTAAAAGCTGTCCTATTTGTAGTTAAAAAAATAGTAGTTTTTTTAAAAAATCAATTTACTTCAGATTAGTTCTTACAATTACATTTTTTTTTTTAATGGAAGACTTTTTTGGGGAAATGCCAGTTTAATTTTCATTTCCCTTTGAATTTTCTATCCTAATTTAAGGCAAGTTGGAGGTCATAACTATTTGTTCCTCTAACTCCTGTTTTTTATTTGTTTTTTCTTGGGAGCATTCATTTCTGAAGGTATCAACAATTAAGCTAAGGCAAAAGAAAACTTTGACCTGTATTTGTGGAATTCAGCAATCCATGAGATGACACCTGATGCGAAGAGCCGATTCATTGGAAAAGACCCTGATGCTGGCAAAGATTGAAGGCAGGAGGAGAAGGGGACAACAAAGGATGAGACGGTTGGATGGCATCACCAACTCACTGGACATGAGTTTGAGCAAACTCTGGAAGATAGTGAAGGACAGGGAAGCCTGGCTTGCTGCAGTCCATGGTCACAAAGAGTTGGACACTACTGAACAAAACTGAACAATGAGATGACAATTTGCAAAGTCCTAAAAAAATAAAATCAAGAAATTTTAATGATAAAAGAGCCCAGGGATCTGCATTCCTGTCCCATACTCTGTTTCTTGGTTTTGAGGAGAAACCAGGTAGAAAGCCATTGAACTATGTTTTGAGACATTTGAGCGTAAGGAATCTTGTCTCACCTTATTAGGTTAGGTGTGCAAGCTCAGTTCTGTTTGTCTCTTTACAACTCCATGAACTGTAGCCCACCAGGCTCCTCTGTCCATGGGATTCTCTAGGCAAGAATACTGGAGTGGGTTGCCATTTCCTACTCCAGGGGTTCTTCCCAACCCAGGGATTAAACCTGAATCTCCTGCATTAGCAGGTGGGTTCTTATCACCCGTGCCACCTGGGAAGCCTATAGCCATGAAATAAACAAGAAAGAATGCTGGGGACACTGGAGATTTCTGGCACTGTGTCTGCATACTTTGTCAGCTAAGGGACTCTGACTCCTGTGTTTGTGATGTGAGGCCTGGGAGTACTCTTTCGAGATGCCATCAGCATTTTCAGCAGCTTCATGTTTGTACTTGTTGGGACAGTCATTGTGCCTGTACTACCCAATGACCCCTCATTATGAAGATTGTTCCTTCTAAAGCCCAGAGTTCAGAGAAGAAGCTCCAGGCTGTTCTCTGTGAAGGGGTGGTCCATGGTGAGAACAAGAATGAACAACTGAATACATGATGGCTTTGCATGAAGGACCCTGTCCAGTAGGAATAAAGGCCACTAGTTAAGTCAATTAGACAGTCTGTCTCTGGAATTTATATGAGAGAATACTGGCCAACAGGCAAAGAGAAGTAGTATTTGCTAGGTAGAGATAAGCAGAAGAGAAGGCCTTCGTTTTCAATAGAAACTGGCCAGGCATATCGGTTTCTGGAGTTTGTTAGTTGACAGTGTGAGTCCATGTATACTCTTCTCCCCAAAGATACCAGATAGAATCTAGTTCTTGCTATCAAAATACCCCACTGATGCAAATAATTGGTTATTTTGAAGTCTGGGTTTCTGTTTTGCTTCAAGCTGCCTTCAGTTTTAGCTGAAGAGCAGGAGATCTTATACTTACTAAACCAAAGAATCTGCGTGGCAGGCCAAATGGATTATCTGGGAAGACATGGAAAATGTCTTCTCATATTTCTGGAGGAGGAAATGGGTAAAGTGAAAAGCAGGATCTGAGTATAGGAGGGAAGGTAGGCCGGGAAATTTATGCTTGATGATCCCGGTCTGGCCTGTGAAAGGTTGCCTGTTTCTAAAGGACAGCTCGCCTGAGGTTTGAGAGTGACTGAAAATTCTCAAATAATCCATTCCGATGGCACTTTAATGGATGGTTGCCTTTGTTGCCTAGCAGTGGGCTCGGCAGAGATATTACATGAGAGTATCAATTTGCAGGGACTGAGTTGTGATACTTTGCTGATTCTATTCAACAGAACCCAGCTGTAAGGGGAGTAAAACAAAAAGAAGTAAGGGAAGCAGAGAGAGGAGTTGGCAATGAGGTAAAAAACCTTTGTGGCCGGTAAACCAATTTTATTTTCATTTTTCTGTAAATGCTGTTCGTTGTAATATGATTTTTTAATGTCACACAGCCTCTGAAGCTCTTGTGATCATTTCTTAACCCAGAATGTGAATACCCAAGAGTGAAGCAGGATCCTGTGTTGTTCATGAATAGAGCTCCCTGAGAGACAGGAAAATCCATTTCTTTCAAGTCTCGAAGAGGGTCAAGAGGGGCAACCCCTTAATGCTAATATCATAGTCAGGATGAGGGCACTTAAGGTATCCACACCTGCTGTGTCTCAGATGCTTAGTCCTCATTCATGACCCAGATCTCTGAGTTTAATAGTGGTGGTGGGAGAGGGTTGATTTTCATTTTAGTTTTATCTGTATCTTAGTAGAGATATCAGAATAAAAAGTAGTACAAAATACTTCTAGCTTGTGGGGGTTTAAATATACCAGGCCTCTCATAAGTATACCCAAGTTAATGACACTCATTGAGGACCAAGGCCTCAAGACCATTGCTGGATCCATTACTGAACTTGGTTTCCTTTTTGGTAAATTATGTGCTCTGTCATCAACACTTCAATTTTTTACTTAAGCTTTGATATTCATATAATGTCAGAAAACATAGCTTAAGATAACAGTATTATTTATGCAGACAAGTAAACAAGCACACAGAATTTTTTAAGGCTTCCTTATTGTTTTCAATTCACTGCCTTGCTTTGATAAATTCACTGTATATGTTAAGCATTAACAGAAGAATATTGTATAATTTCCTTTAAAATTTTAAATGTCTAAATAATAGAGAGTTTAAGTAACTTTTTAACTGGTAAAGAATCATAGTCACATTCAATTCAAGGCTTCTTGAACCTTGATAATAGGTTCCTCAAAGTGCTGGATCTAAAATGTGATAGGAAAGACTGTAAACATTTGATCTACAGGTACTGACCAAGGAACTTAAAGGAGAGTTGAAAAGAAAATCTCAAAACATATTAAATCATATGTAAAAAATAAAGGTACATAATTGAGGTTTTAGGACAAAAGATACTACTGGGATAGGCTCTTGGAAATTAATAGGAGGGTGAGTCTCCTGGAGATTTCTCTGAGAAGAAAAGTAGAAAAAAATAGAGGTTCAAGGCATCTGGTAATGTGCCAAAAGTGGGAAGGCAGGTGGTAGTCTTGGCATCAGTAATCAAGTCATCCCATAGGGATCTTGCAGGCCAACCACTGTATCAGCGTGTGTGTGTACTTTAGTCATGTCCGACTCTTTGTGACCCCATGGACTGTAGTCCGCCAGGCTCCTCTATCCATGGGATGTTCCAGGCAAGAATACTGGAGTGGGTTGCCATTCTCTTCTCCAGGGGTTCTTCTGAACCCAGGGATCAAACTGACATTTCTTATGGGCAGGTGAGTTCTTTACCACTAGCACTACCATCCTGAACCAAACACCTGGGGGACCCCTGATGGTGGCACAGTACAGAGCTAGAATCATAATTCTGGGAAGGATCTCGGTCTGCCAAGGCTCGGGAATGAAGATAGGTGCCCAGGAAAGGTTACAATATCATCCTGCAGCCAGCATTGGCTGTGAAGAACCTCAAGAGAACTGTGGTCTGAATTATGAAGCAGCGCAACTCCAGTAGCCCTCACATGTGAGGGGAGCATCTGAACACAGTAGAACTTAAGACCTTGCACTATGGGGCATGAGACCCTGGATTCGAATCATGGCTTTGCCTCCTGTTGGCTGTATCCTTTGTCAAGTCATTTTCTTTCTCTGGGGTCCCAATTTCCTGATCTAAAAATGTAGAGAAAAGTGATACTGCCTCATAGACTTGTCGTGATGATTAAACAAGTTGCGGTATGAAAAGTACTTAGAGCAAGGTTTGACATGTAAGAAGCACTGTATTAAATATTAGCCATTATTATATGAGTTTTATACACTTGATGTTTCATATTAAAATTGTATTTTCTGTGAAGTTAAACTTTTTAATATATTTTAAGGGACTAGAGCTTGTTTCACATTCAGATACTTTTGGAAGTGGAAATAAGTCCTCTGCTTTACTTGGGAGAAACTGATTAAACCAACCAGCAGATTAACTTAGGTTATCCATTAGATAGTATAAAATTCAGTAATAAATTAGGCATATCATGAAATAGTACATGTTCTGTAGAGTTATAGAAGACTAGTCAGTATTAAAATAATCTGAAAAGGCTTTGTGAATGATGTCCAGAATCTCAAGGGATGGATAGGACTACAAGTTAGATCAGACACCCTCCTCTTTTCTAGTAATTTTATGTTTCTTAGGGAGCTGTTTTTGATGAGGCTGTACACACAAGTTAAAAAGACAAAGCAGGAATGAATACATGCATGCTCAGTTGTATCCGATTCTTTGTGACTCCATGGACTGTAGCCCACCAGGCTCCTCTGTTCATGGGATTTCCGAGACAAGAGTACTGGAATGGGTTGCCATGCCCTCCTCCAGAGAATCTTCCCAACCCAGGGGAAGACTGAACTGGCATCTCCTGCTTCTCTTGCATTGGCAGGTGGATTTTTTTATCACTGAACCACCAGGGAAGACCTGCAGGACTAAATGTATATAGACAAATTGATCTACCATGACAAGAATTCATTTGGGAATAACAGAGGTGGTGTGGACAAACATCAGTAAAGACAATCAAGTTATAAAGTCCTCAAAAGTAAGAGGTAGGAAATGGCGAGTCAAAGACAATTACTGAACAGAATAATAACGTGCTGTGGTTTAGATGACCAGATGCATTTTAAGTCTCCCAAGGAGAACAAGTTCTTGACTATAAAGTTGTAGAAAAAAGTTTAATTAACTGAATGTACCACATAACATCTGAAAGTGAGAAAATTAGCCTGGCAGAGAGATGCAGGCAGATGATGAGATCTAGCTCACTGCCAGAAACCTACTGGCTTCAGATCCACTTCCTTTGTTTGTTCAGATCCTCTCAATGGGAAGGGGAGATGAGTTGACATAGGCAAGCTCTCCCATCTCTACATTCCGTCCCTCACAGATCTAAGTACGTCAGATGAAGTTGGAGGATGTGGAGGGATGAGACTCTGTCAGACAAAGCTTATTTACCTTTTTTCTATGGCCTCGTCCTAAAAGAACATTCTTCATCTAATATATAGTTTTTCCAATTGTTCTAAATGGTAGCAGGGACTATCTGTGGACTGCAGCGTATAACTGCTTTGTTCAAGAATGACACATAAAATGCTGGTTGGAGCACAGTCATGTTTTTAACCTCCACCTTTTCTGGCCCTCTCTCCGTTCCTCCCCTGTCCTACCCTGTCTCACTGACATGCCAATCATTGTGCCTGCCCTGCTGCAGCCCACTTTAAAGAAGGGCACCCCAGTCAGATCCTGACGGAATAGCCTGAGGGGAATATTTTTAGTACCAAGTGAACCCATACACCTTGGATGGAGTTAACTGTAGCAAGGTCAGCAGCTCGAGTGAAAGGCTGATTCCTATTCATGAGGTCCCCAGAGCTGCCCTCAACACAAATCTGGAAGGACCTTCCAGGCCCTGTGATAGACCTTCTGTTATTCCTGAGGCAGGCAGTTAGCCAGTCCTTCCTTGGGATTTCTCATTAGTCCCTTGCCCCGACTAATTGAGGCAACTTGAGAGTCCCTCATCCTTGAAAATGAGGATCTGAAACACCTCTTCCAGTCTTCAAGCAAGTGTCTTTGGCCACAGTCAATTGTCAACTAATACTTGTAGTTTTCTAAGTGACACTTAGAAGTGAACTCCTTATTGCCAAATTCAGATTAAATTGAAGAAAGAGGGGGAAACCACTAAACCATTCAGGTATGACCTAAATCAAGTCCTGTATGATTATACAGTGGAAGTGAGAAATAGATTTAAGGGACTAGATCTGATAGAGTGCCTGATGAACTATGGATGGAGGTTCATGACATTGTACAGGAGACAGTGATCAAGAACATCCCCAAGAAAAAGAAATGCAAAAAAGCAAAATGACTGTCTGAGGAGACCTTACAAATAGCTGTAAAAAGAAGAGAAGCAAAAAGCAAAGGAGAAAAGGAAAGATATACCCATTTGAATGCAGAGTTCCAAAGAATAACAAGGAGAGATAAGAAAGTTTTCCTCAGTGATCAATGCAAAGAAATAGAGGAAAACAACAGAATGGGAAAGACTAAAAATATCTTCCAAAATATTAGCGACACCAAGGGACTATTTCATGCAGAGATGGGCTCAATAAAGGACAGAAATGGTATGGACCTGACAAAAGCAGAAGATATTAAGAAGATGTGGCAAGAATACACAGAACTGTACAAAAAAAATCTTCATGACCCAGTTAATCATGATGGTGTGATCACTCACCTAGAGCCAGACATCCTGGAATGTGAAGTCAAGTAGGCTCTAGGAAGCATCAGTACAAGCAAAGCTAATGGAGGTCTAGTGGAGGTGATGGAATCCCAGTTGAGCTATTTCAAATGCTAAAAGATGATGCTGTGAAAGTGCTGCACTAAATATGCCAGCAAATTTGGAAAACTCAGCAGGGGCCATAGGCCTGGAAAAGGTCAGTTTTCATTCCAATCCCAAAGAAAGGCAATGCCAAAGAATGCTCAAACTACCGCACAATTGCATTCATCTCATACGCTATAAAGTAATGCTGAAAATTCTCCAAGCCAGGCTTCAGCAATACATGAACCATGAACATCCAGATGTTCAAGCTGGTTTTAGAAAAGGCAGAGGAACCAGAGATCAAATTGCCAGCATTTGCTGGATCTTCAAAAAAGCAAGAGAATTCCAGGAAAACATCTATTTCTGCTTTATTGACTATGCCAAAGCCTTTGACTGTGTGGATCACAATAAACTGTGGAAAATTCTGAACGAGATGGGAATACCAGACCACCTGACCTGCCTCTTGAGAAGCAAGGTCAGGAAGCAACAGTAAGAACTGGACATGGAACAACAGACTCGTTCGAAATAGGACAAAGAGTACGTCAAGGCTATATATTGTCACCCTGCTTATTTAACTTATATGCAGAGTACATCATGAGAAACGCTGGGCTGGAGGAAGCACAAGCTGGAATCAAGATTGCCGGGAGAAATATAAATAACCTGAGATATGCAGATGACACCACCCTTATGGCAGAAAGTGAAGAACTCAAGAGCCTCTTGATGAAAGTGAAAGAGGAGAGTGAAAAGTTTGGCTTAAAACTCAGCATTCAGAAAACTAAGATCATGACATCAGGTCCCATCACTTCATAGCAAATAGATGGGGAAACAGTGGAAACAGTGGCTGACTTTATTTTTGGGGGCTCCAAAATCACTGCAGATGGTGATTGAAGCCATGAAATTAAAAGACGGTTACTCCTTGGAAGGAAAGTTATGGCCAACCTAGATAGCATATTAAAAAACAGAGACATTACTTTGCCAACAAAGGTCTGTCTAGTCATGTCTATGGTTTTTCCAGTAGTAATGTATGGATGTGAGAGTTGGACTATACAGAAAGCTGAGCACTGAAGAATTGATGCTTTTGAACTGTGGTGTTGGAGAAGACTCTTGAGAGTCCCTTGGACTGCAAGGAGATCCAACCAGTCCATCCTAAAGGAGATCAGTCCTGGGTGTTCACTGGAAGGACTGATGTTGAAGCTGAAATTCCAATACTTTGGCCACTTGATGGGAAGAGCTGACTCATTTGAAAAGACCCTGATGCTGGGAAAGATTTAGGACAGGAGGAGAAGGGGACAACAGAGTATAAGATAGTTGGATGGCATCACGAATTCATTGGACATGGGTTTGGGTGGACTCTGGGAGTTGGTAGTGGACAGGGACACCTGGTGTGCTGCACTTCATGGGGTTGCAAGAGTTGGACATGACTGAGTGACTGAACTGAATTGAACTGAAGTATCACTAGTGGTTGCCATGAAATTAAAAGACGCTTGCTCCTTGGAAGGAAAGTTATGACCAATCTTGATAGTATATTAAAAAGCAGAGACATTACTTTGCCAACCAAGGTCCGTCTAGTCAAGGCAATGGTTTTTCCTGTGGTCATGTATGGATGTGAGAGTTGGACTGTGAAGAAGGCTGATCGCCGAAGAATCGATGCTTTTGAACTGTGGTGTTGGAGAAGACTCTTGAGAGTCCCTTATACTGCAAGGAGATCCAACCAGTCCATTCTAGAGGAGATCAATCCTGGATGTTCATTGGAGGGACTGATGCTAAAGCTGAAACTCCAATACTTTGGCCACCTCATGCGACGAGTTGACTCACTGGAAAAGACTCTGATGCTGGGAAAGGTTGGGGGCAGGAGGAGAAGGGGACGACGGTGAATGAGATGGCTGGATGGCATCACCGACTCTGTGGACATGAGTTTGAGTGAGCTCCGGGAATTGGTGATGGACAGGGAGGCCTGGCGTGCTGTGATTCATGGGATCGCGGAGAGTCGGACACGACTGAGCGACTGATCTGATCTGATCTGATCACTAGTGGTGGACAACCCGACTGCCAATGCTGGAGACATAAGAAATGTGGGTTCAATTTCTGGGTCCAGAAGATCCCCTGGAAGAGGGCATGGCAACCCACTCCAGTATTCTTGGCTGGACAATCCCGCGGACAGAAGAGCCAGGTGGGTGACGGTCTATAGGGTTTCTAAGAGTCGGACACGACTAAAGCAACTTAGCATTCAAGTAGATATAAACCATTGCTTCTTTCAGAGGTAATTTTACTATTAAAGGGCATTTTTGTTGTTGTTCAGTTACTCAGTCGTATCCGACCTGCAGCAGACCGCACTTCCCTGTCCTTCACTATCTCCTGGAGTTTGCTCAAACTCATGTCCATTGAGTCGGTGATGCCATCGAACCATCTCATCCTCTTTTGTCCCCATCTTCTCTTGCCTTCAATCCTTCCCAACATCAGGGTCTTTTCCATTGAGCTGGCTCTTCACATTAGGTCAACAAATTATCAGGGCTTCAAATTCAGCATCAGTCCTTCCAATGAATATTCAGGGTTAAGACTCAAAAAATCAGACTTACATAAAGAATCACTAATGGTAGAATTTCAGAAACAAACCAGATAGCAGGAAGGTCTCTGCCTGGAGTTCCTTAATCATATCATATAGTTTCCAGTGTTGAGTGCTGATAAAACCCTAGAGCACTGGATCAAAGTCTTAGCTTTGGGCCCTAGTTTTAGCTCTAGTTCTTACTACTTCTTTTAATCATGGGCAAGCCCTTAATTCTTTGGATCTGAGTTTTCTGATTTGCATATTTATTGTCAGAATAAATAAATAAACAATAAGGACTCTTCTAGCTCTAATATTCTGTCATATTTCCACCACTCAACCACAAGAGCAGCCTATCCATTAAAGTTCATGAAACAGAGATTCCTTGCAAAAGTGAAATTCTCTGAGTGTTTAGGACATACATTCCTGGAACTCCCCCTAACCCCTTGGAATGGAGAGAGATTCTACACTGTAAAAGGAGAGAAAAATAATACCTGTGTGGGAAAGATTTTACTATCAGTAGTGTTATCTTTAAAAAGACAGAGCATGCATCCATTAAAAAAGTATAATTTGTGTATACTAAATGCCAGTTGAAAATATTATTATGTTAAAAATTAGACTCAAATAAGATTCAATATTGGGCTTCCCAGGTAGTTCAGTGGTAAAGGATCTCTCTGCCAATGCAGGGAATGCAGGAGATGCAGGTTTGATCCCCGGGTTGGGAAAAACCCCTGGAGGAGGAAATGACAGCCCACTCCAGTGTTCTTTCCAAGAAAATCTCACAGACAGGGGAGACTGGTGGGCTATACAGTCCATGGGATTGCAGAGTTGGACACGACAGAGTGACTGAATATACACACAAGATTCAATGTTAAGAAGTTACAGGAAAGAGCACTGTATTTCTCTACTTAAAATGTTTTCTAGGGTAATGATTACAGCTAACATTTATGGAACATCTAAAATCTGCTAGCAGTTTTGCTATCCTTTCAAAATTTAAAGTTCAAAAGATTTTTGTATTATAAAATGAACCACCCATTTGACAGATTTTGAATCTGATAATCAGTATATTGTGCCCAAACTCTTACCTTGTTATTCACTAGTGCTTTCCCAGACTTGCTTAATAAAAACTAGATTAACAACAGAAGATAGTCACCAAATATTCCAACATTTGTATTGTCTTAGAGATGAAAGTAGTGAGTCCATATTCCATCATAAATCTTTTTCCAAATTGTTTTTCAGGACATAGTTCAAGTAGAACAACCAATTTATTTCTGTCAGCTCTCTGACCTCTTTATTGAGTAATGTGTTACATGAAGAGGCTGGTTAGCAAACAATAGCTTTTGCTACAGAAACGCTGACTAAGGCCTCCTGCTAGACAGTCCGCATTGCTGCTTTTCTGTCCCTGGGGTAAAAGACACAAGCTTGTTGTGGAAATGACAGCTTTATACCCATGACTGTTCACCCTAAGATCATCTCAAATGTGAGATGTGTCTGTACACAAGAATACACGCACACTGAAACATTCACAGCCAGTCTTACTTGGTAAAATGACTTGTTGCTTCCAGGTCTGTATCTTGTGGACGAAGATTATTATACACATATTTCAGGTCTTGGATTCCGCTTAGCTCGGGCAATCCTGCATGTAACATCTTAGCAAAACAAAAACACACAAACAAAACAAAAAAAATCTCAATAAATGTAAATAAAATCTCCATTCTTGTTTTCTGTAGAAGAGGCATGTTCAGCAAGAGAAAACAGAAACAATAAGAGCTCTAGTGTCCGAATTTCTGGATTCATGATTTAAAATCCAAATGATCTTGAAAAAGGCTCTTAACCTCTTTGAATTTCCATTTTCTCCTTTTTAAAGTGGATATAAAAATACCCAACATGTTCTGGGAGAATCAACTAGTAATGATTAAGAAAGAGCTATACATATAAATTATAACACAAAAATTATATCACAATACCTATTTTTAAAAAGAAAAACTTAATCCCTCCAAATATGTAAGTGAATCATCCAGGTCAAATGGTGTGTAAGGAAAGAAAAAAACTCATCTTTCTGTTGCTCAATCTTACGCCCCATTCCTTTGCTTTTTAATCTTATGTTCTTTCATGAGTCAATGACTCTTACTATAATAACATATTTTTCCCTAGTTAAGTGGTGACTGAATTTATTAAAAAATATTAAAACAATGAAACAAAGATTAAGCCATACAAAGTTTGAGGTATTTTTTTGCCAAACTTTGGGAAAATGCTCTGTTTAAATTATAGTGCAGATTGAAGGGATAATACTCTCTTTAGTTATAGGCAAACATCTTAGAAAAAAATAGACCTTTGAGATAAATGTGAACTCTGAGAAAAAAAGAATGTCATCAGTATCTCATGACTAAAAGAAATTACTTCCTGCTCTGGAATAGAGGAAAGGAAGTTAAGAACAGCTGTGGGAAGTTAAGAACAATGCTGTTCATCCTAAAAATAAAGAAAAAACTGAGGAACTTCCTTGAAGGTCTGGTGGTTAAGGCTTTGCCTTCCAATGAAGGGGGTGCAGGTTTGATCCCTAGTTAGGAAGATAATATCCCATACGCCTTGTGGCCAAAATACCAAAACATAAAACAGGAACAATACTGTAACACATTCAATAAAGACTTTAAAAAGGGTCCACATTAAAAAAAAAAAAAATCTAAAAAAAAAAGAATAAACTGAGAGTGTGGCTATGGAGGATGGCTGAAGTTATGACTTGATAAAGTTCAAGTGAAAAAAAAAGGATTTGAAACTATTTTTCCTTCCTACTCTTTCCACACAGGCTGAGGGACCAGCATAAATAGATGGACAGAAGGAGAGCAAGATACCTTTCATTTGTTCACAGACAGAGATCCAAGATAAATTTCAGGAACATTGCTCATCCTGTGGGTGAGTGACAAGAGATGGGGCTGAAAAGGCTAGGAATGTGGGATGTTTTAGCAATAGGAAATATTCTGTACTTTATCCTAAAGGCAAAGAAAGCTTCTTTCATGTTTATATATGAGCATAAAAAGAATGAATTGTGTTTGAGAAAGATCATCATGGTTACATGTGAAAAATAAAGTGGTGCCAGACCAACCTAGATAGCATATTAAAAAGCGGAGACATTACTTTGCCAACAAAGGTCTGTCTCATCAATTCTATGGTTTTTTCCGTGGTCATGTATGGATGTGAGAGTTTGACTGTGAAGAAAGCTGATCGCTGAAGAATTGATGCTTTTGAACTGTGGTGCTGGAGAAGACTCTTGAGAGTCCCTTGGACTGCAAGGAGATCCAACCAGTCGATTCTAGAGGAGATCAATCCTATATGTTCATTGGAAGGACTGATGCTAAAGCTGAAACTGCAATACTTTGGCCACCTCATGCGAAGAGTTGACTCACTGGAAAAGACTCTGATGCTGGGAGGGATTGGGGGCAGGAGGAGAAGGGGACGACAGAGAATGAGATGGCTGGATGGCATCACCGACTCAATGGACATGAGTTTGAGTGAACTCCGGGAGTTGGTGATGGACAGGGAGGCCTGGCGTGCTGTTATTCATGGGGTCACAAAGAGTCGGATATGACTGAGCCACTGAACTGAACTGAACTAAGAGGCTAGATTGGAGACTATTGAGAAATGAAGAAAAGTTACTAGAGTTTAAATATACCTAGGGGATAGAATTGAGAAAACTAGGTGGTTGACTGGATATATTTGGCTGACTGGGTGGGGCCTAAAGCATAAATACAGATATGGGGGTTATTAGCATTCAGATAGCAATTAAAACCATGGGAATAGATTAGGTTGTCCTGGGAAGTTGTTAGCTGTCTTTCCCTGTGGATGATCCAGCATCTTAAATTCATGATATCTAAAGTTGAGCAATTTTCTTCTATAAACTCTTCCTCCTGCTTCTTATTTCATATCTCACTGCCACCATTGTCCAAATACAAGAAGTGAACATGTTAGTCACTCAGTTGAGTTTCTTTGCGACTCCAAGGACTGTACCCCATCAGGCTCCTCTGTCCATGGCATTCTCCAGGAAACGATACTAGAGTGGGAAGCCATTCCCCTCTCCAGGGGATCTTCCTGACCCAGGGCTCAAACCCAGGTCTCCCACATTGCAGGCATATTCTTTACTGTCTGAGACACCAGGGAATCCCATAGTAATAAGAAATTCATATCTTATTTGAGTTTCTCTTCTTCCTGATTCCCATTGATAATCCTCCATTGCAATTTTTGTTCCAGCTCAGCTCCCCATCTTCATTTGCTTAGAGAACTTGAATAGCTTTTTTTCTGGCTCTTCAATCCTTGTCTCTCTAACTACATAATTTCTAAGTTATCTGTCTAAAATCCAAGCTACATGGATTTTAGTATGATGGTACTTCCTTCATCAAAAACAAAGAAACTTCTAGGTTCTCACATGGCTATATCTCAGGTGGCTATATAAGTCCAAAATTTTCATCCTGGTCATAAATAACTTTCTTAATCTAACTGTGATCTAATACTTCAACCTTACTATCTACATAGGCCTCCACCTGTGCCACAGGCTGGGTGCACTTGATCACCTCCATTTCTAACACGTCATGCCCATGGTCTTTAAGCCTTCACACATACTTATGATTTTCGTTCAGTCAGGATTCCTTTCCTCTCTTCTCTTGTCTATTGAAATTGTTTTGAAGGCTCATCTCAAATACTTCTTCCTCCTTATCAAGAGCATAAGATTGATAAGATTTTATAATTTGCTTTCTTTGTACAGTAATCCTATTTTGATTACAACTCTTTCAAAGAACTTTTTGCTGCCTAGCTTTAACTACGTTTTGTTTGAGTGTATGTTTGTCACATTAAATTTTAAGTTCTTTGAGAACAGAAATTAAGTTTTTAGTCCATGTTGAATTGTCTGTATTGCATAACATGGTGCTTTGTAGTTAGAACTTAATGAATGTCTGAATTAATGAATGCGTGCATGAATGAAAAAATATCTGACCCTGTGAGGCATTGAAAACCTACAGATAGAACTTCAGTCCGAACTAATAAACTTAAAATCAACCATAGGGAGATACATTGCTGCTGCTACTACTGCTGCTAAGTCACTTCAGTCGTGTCTGACTCTGTGTGACCCCATAGACGGAAGCCCACCAGGCTCCCCCGTCCCTGGGATTCTCCAGGCAAAACACTGGAGTGGGTTGCCATTTCCTTTTCCAATGTGTGAAAGTGAAAAAAAGTGAAGTTGCTCAGTCGTGTCCGACTCTTAGCGACCCCACGGACTGCAGCCTACCAGGCTCCTCCATCCATGGAATTTTCTAGGCAAGAGTACTGGAGTGGCTTGCCATTGCCTTCTTCGGATACATTGCTAAGAGCAAATAAAACCTAGATTAGGTTCTATCAGTTCTGTAATTAAGAGTTCCAGAGACATGTGCACACTTATTGTGACAGTGTCCCCTTTAACACATGGTGACTATCTGTTTGCTGTGAACATCTAGAGCTGAATTCCTTTCTAGTTTCTCTGAATATTATGAATTCACACATGCTCCTTTTGGACTATGTCAAACATTTCCTTGGGAAGTAGACCTTATATTTACCCCTTCCTACACACGCACTCACACACACACAGACCACACTAGTGGTCTGCCAAGTGCAGATGGCTTCAGATCCAAATTCTCTCCCTTTCATGTGGCTGATTGAAGGAAGCAAGTGCTAACTTTGCCCTTGTTGATGGGCTTCATTCCTTAGAAAGAGGGCTTTTAGTGTTGCAACTCTGCCCATGAAAGTAAGGACGGTCTCAAACTTGGGTGCACTTAGCCAGGTCTGTTCACTGACCCACAGAGATGTGGTTCAAGTGCCTGCCAGCTTAGATTACATGGATCAAAACTTTAGTTGGGCTTCCCTGGTGGGCTCAGTGGTAAAGAATCCGCCTACAATGCAGAAGATGTAGGTTACATCTCAGGGTTGGGAAGATCTCCCGGAGCAAAAAATGGCAACCCACTCCAGTATTCTTGCCTGGGAAATCCCACGGAAAGAAGAATCTGGCAGGCTTAAGTTCATGGGGCCACAAGAATTGGACACGACTGAGTGACGAAATCACCAACAATAACCTTAATTGGGACAATAAGAAAGAGAAAGGGTGGCTAGTACAGACAAACAGATAAGTTCCTTCTTAAAACATGGGAACATTAACAAATTTTTTTTAATTCTGTTTTTCTCTTACTGAGTCCAAATCTATCTTGATAGTTTTGCTTCAGAAAGCAGACACTCTTTGCCACAATGTAGAGAAGTTAGAAAGATTTCTGCTGGGAAATATTGGATATAAAAATGGATGTGATAAACATTTTAAACTGGGTGAATGGTCCCTATGTTCTTTGGGAGCCTTCCATAATGACTGCTATTGATTTTTTAATAAGAGAAAAGCTGATGAAATACAGGCTTTTATGTTAGTGAATCCAGCCAGCAACACTCTTGGGTCTCTACAGATGTTTTGCTTTTAAGCAAGATGGGAATTTCATGGATTATTTTTCCCCAGCTTTTCCCAGGAGTAAACAAAAAGGACTGTGAATATCTGGAAACGGGCTGTTCTCTACCAGGGATGAGCAATGAACTCCACAGCAGACACCAAATATTTGTGTCTTATAATCCTTTGTTATTGACCATTCACGGAGGGCAGAATTTATCACTCATGTCAAGTACTTCTCAAGTCGTAACTAGGTTATGGCACAGTAGATTAAGTTCTTTTTGAGTAAGTTGACACAGAAAGAGTCATTTGAGAGAGAGTTGAGGGAAATATAGATTACACACAGAGGTAGAAAGTAACCCAAAAGGAGTCCTTGTGTAAGCCAGAATTGGAATGGAAAAAAAAATGGCTTGGGGTGAAGAGAATGTGATTGATATATACACACTACTATATATAAAGTAATAACTAATAAGAACGTACTGTATAGCAAAGGGAACTCAACTCAGTACTCTGTGGTGACCTAGATGCAAAGGAAATCCAAAAAAGAGTGAAAAGTCAGTGTTAGTTGCTCAGTTGTGTCCGACTCTTTGTGACCCCATGGACTGTGGCCCACTAGGTTCCTCTGTCCATGAGATTCTCCAGGCAAGAATACTGGAGTGAGTTCTATTCCCTTCTCCAGGGATCTTCTCGACCCAAGGATCAAAGCCCAGTCTCCCACATTGCAGGCACATTCTTTACCATTTGAGTCACCAGGGATGCCCACTAAAAATGTCAACAGAGTGTATATATGTATATAGATAGCTGATTCACTTTTCTGTACAGCAGAAACTAATACAACATTATTAATCAACTATACTACAATTAAAAAACAAACAAAAAAACCCCAGAGCTTGGAACTGGTACTGCAATTCTTCTGACAATGGATACTTCTTTTTCCAGTAGACTATAAACTCCATGGGGACAGAAATTCTGTTCATCCCTTTACAGATATATCTCCAGAGCCTAGCACAGTGACATAGATGCAGACAATCTTCAACAAATATTTGTTGAGTGATAGAATAAATAACTAAATGCTGTAAAACAATCTTCTGTAAATTTAAATCTGGTCTTTATAAGAAGCTCTCGCAGAGAAGATATGGTCTTGAAACCTTTACTGATGCTTTGTTTACCTACAGAACCCCATAAGAAAGAAATGTGAAAAGCAGAGAATCAAGAGGTAAGCAATCAGAAACAGAGATACAACATTGCTGTTTTACACATGTGTGTGAGGTCACAAAAGAGTCGGAGATGACTTAGTGACTAAATAACAACAATGTTCATTTGTCTAATTTGTCCGTTTCCCAGGTGAAGCTTAGTGATAAAGAATCAGCCTGCCAATGCAGGAGACATGGGTTCGATCCCTGGGTCAGGAAGATCCCCTGGAGCAGGAAATGGAAACCCGCTCCAGTATTCTTCCCTGTAAAATTCCACGAACAATGGAGCCTGGCACCAGGGCTACCGTCCATGGGGTCGCAGAGTCGAACACGACTGAGCACACATGCACACACTAATTGGCCCACATGGCATCTGATCTCTGTTTCAATTTCTGTAGAAGTCTAAATCTAAGATTATAAGATTAATCTGAATTAGTATCATTCACTGCCAACTTTTCTTCCTTAGCCTAAATGTCACACTTGAATAATTAAAACAGGGAATTTTTTTGCAAATACTATTTACCAGAATCCTTCATGTCTGATTTTAATGTTATTTTATGAAAAATTATTTGACTACTTGAATAAAATATCACATATCTACTTCTTTAGATGAAATAACATTGCATATACTTTTTAATTACTATTTAATATATTATGACTCACTTGCTAAAAGTTTTCTTTTTAGGTAATTGGAAATATTTATTAAACAAAAGAAAAAAGCCCACCAATACCTTTTAGAATCTTTTTGTTTTTCTTCAAAGGGCTGTTCTTTCACATTATTTTAACATGCTTGTCATTCAGCATAATTTTACTGTCACCTGAGAAACAGTATAACATGATATTTGTCCTTTTCTGCTTTGGGTTTATTTTTGAAATGTCTGTGACTAGTGGAAGCAGTTGTTAGAATGTGGTACTCTCTCTTAGTAGGCAGTTACTTACAGCACTTTAGACATTTAGAAAGGCTGGGTACCTAATTTGCTTGTGTACATGAATTTTGTCTTCCTTATTAAATTGAAAATTTTAAGACTGACAAGATCTCATATGTTAATGTATTCTCTACAGTTTCTGGCATATAATAAGTACTCAAGAGTTTATGGATTCATGAGCTAGACCCCATTAGAGTGCAAACATTGATATCATCTGGATATTTACTATGAGATGGAGTCAAGATCACAGACTCAGTCCTTGTAGAGTTTTACCTGTGGCTTAAATACAATGAACTATAAACCATCTCATGATTGTAATATGACCTAATAGAATTGGGAGATAGAATAAAATTCTACCAGTATGAATCACTGGCTATTACTGGAAAGTCAGTTTGACTCTGGAGATGGACAGAACCATACATATCCAGTTTACATGTGAAGTAACCAAAATGTCTTTCTATATGAAGGACTACATGTTTATATAATATTTAGAAATCCATATTTTCAAGACAGAGAGGAAAGAAGTAAAGTCCATATGTTGTCAGAAAAGTGAAACAAGAATAAAAATCCAATCTTCACTGCAAGAAGGTCAACATTTATTTAGTACTATGCAATAGAACTTTTCTGCTATGATGGAAATACGTTATATTTGTGCTGAATAGCTAGATGTGGCTGGTGAGTGAAATGTGAAATTTCAAGTGAAATGTGGTTAGTGAGACTAAGGAGCTGAATTTAAAATTTTATTCAATGTTAAATTTAAATAACCAAGTGATTAGGGGATACTGTATGGACAATGCTCTTATAGATTAACAAGGATCTAGTGTAATAATTGGATCCTACTATAGGACAGGTACTGTGCTGTTTGTATTAATTATCTAATAGGGCTATTATGAAATGTAAATCAATTTGTACACATAAGGCACTTCACATAAACACTTATGCAAAATATTCAGCATTAGCTCATTTATTTATCAGTCCTACAAGGTAGATGCTATTACCTTTATTTAATAGATGAGGAAACGAGAGTCTGACTGGAGTAAGTAACATATGCTGAGGAATATAGCCAATAAGAGGCCAACTTAGAATTCAAACCTGGGAATTCAAACCGACCCTTAACAGCATCTAGTAGAACTGTCATCTGATGGCTCTAAACCAGGTTTTTTCTAAATTTATTTATTTTTAATAGAAGGTTGGGGAAACAATGGAAACAATAAAATAATTTGTTTTTTGGAGCTCCAAAATCACTGTAGATGGTGACTGCAGCCATGAAATTAAAAGATATTTGCTCCTTGGAAGAAAAACTATGACCAACATTGACAGCTTATTAAAAAGCAGAGACATTATTTTGCCAACAAAGGTCCATCTAGTCAAAGCTATGATTTTTCCAGTGGTCAGGTATGGATGTGAGAGTTGGACTATAAAGAAAGCTGAGTGCTGAAGAACTGATGCTTTTGAAGTGTGGTGTTAGAGAAGACTCTTGAGAATCCCCTGGACTGCAAGGAGATCCAACCACTCCATCCTAAAGGAAATCAGTCCTGAATATTCATTGGAAGGCCTGATTCTGAAGCTGAAACTCCAATACTTTGGCCACCTGATGCAAAGAGCCGATTCATTAAGAAAGACCCTGATGCTGGGAAAGATTGAAGGCGGGAGGAGAAACGGATGGCAGAGGATGAGATGGTTGGATGGCATCACCGACTCAATGGACATGAGTTTGAGTGAGCTCCAGGAGTTGGTGATGGACAGGGAAGCCTGGCGTGCTGCAGTTAGAACTGAAAGATAATTGCTTTACAGAACTTTGTTGCTTTTTGCCAAACTTCAACATGAATCAGTCACAGGTATACATATATCCCCTCTCTTTTGAACCTCCTCCCATCTCTCTCCCCATTCCACCCCTCTAGGTTGATATAGAGCCCTGTTTGAGTTTCCTGAGACATATAGATAATTCCCATTGGCTATCTATTTTACACAGGGTAATGTAAGTTGGTGATGGACAGGGAGGCCTGGCGTGCTGTGATTCATGGGGTCGCAAAGAGTCAGACACGACTGAGCGACTGAAATGAACTGAACTGAACTGAATGTAAGTTTCCATGTTACTCTGTCCATACAGCTCACCCTAAACCGGTTATTTTTGATGATTGTACTGATTCCAACACCATTCTGATTTACAAAAGATGTATGTATCTCCTACAATTTGCTGCAGTTATTAGCGTGTATGTATGTGCCCATAGGAATCACCACATTTCCCTTCCAGGAGATATTTCTATCGGATCCCTGACATTTGGTTGGTCCACTGTACAGTGGAATGAAACATTAAAAATTCCTCTGTTGGTCAACAGAGAGCACCCAGGACTATGATGCATAGACTCAAATGTGCTACTCTAGAGCCGAGTTGCTAGCAAGTCATCTAACATTTTTGACTCTCAGTTTCTTCTGGAAAATAAGCAAGTGATCAAAGGGATTGGGAGGGAAACCAGGAAAAATCCTTGCTTGTTCATCATTGGGTTGCCATATGTGAAAATGAGATAATACTTTTTTAAATACTTTTGAAAAAATCCCAAAGCACTATGCAACTGATATAATATTCTAAATTACTGTCCTTGATCTTTAATCAAAATATACTGAGATACCCCCTGAATATATCAATATTATTGTGAAGAGAAATGTTTGAGACAATGACTGTGAACTAATGTTATGAATTGTTAAGAAACGTATTGGAAAGCTGTACAATAGTACTTTTAGTTTGTTCATTCCATTCCATTCTGAATAGCTCTTTGGGGAACTCCAAACCATTAGCAAAGATAGACGACTGAAAGAGGGAAATAAGTGAAGCTTATTATTTCTGTTAATTCCCCAAAGGACTTACCATTTCTAGCAGGTTCAAGAGCAGCCGGCTGTGTCTTCTGACAATATTATAAGCTCGACAGCAAAGCTCCACAAAATCCTGGAAATGCTGTGGATTTTTCCCACCCTCTGTAATAAAGTACTCCATCTCTGAAGTGAAAATAAAAGGGGCTCGGTCCCTATAAGCAAAAAAAGAAAAAGTAAAGCAAGAACAACCATAAGCAGGAAGAGAAATGGTTGGAAGAGTCAAATTCGCCAGTTATAACAACTTCTTTCCATTTGAAATTTTTTGTTATTTTTCCCTCCACTCTAATGGATGAACCTCCTTCACTGTAGCATGGTTAGAGAAACTTGCTAATTATAGGCTTTGAATAATGTAACTGAGCTGTAACAGAGAAGGAAATACAAAGTTGACCTATACTATATCAAATAGTAATTTCAAGTTATTTTTGATGTGACTATTATCCATTAAAGTCAATATCAGTTCAGTTCAGTTCAGTCGTTCAGTTGTGTCCGACTCTCTGCGACCCCATGAATCACAGCACGCCAGGCCTCCCTGTCCAAAACCAACTCCCGGAGTTCACTCAAACTCATGTCCACAGAGTCGGTGATGCCATCCAGCCATCTCATTCTCTGTCGTCCCCTTCTCCTCCCGCCCCTAACCTTTCCTAGCATCAGAGTCTTTTCCAGTGAGTCAACTTGCCGCATGAGGTGGCCAAAGTATTGCAGTTTCAGCTTTAGCATCAGTCCTTCCAATGAACACCCAGGATCGATCTCCTTTAGAATGGACTGTTTGGATCTCCTTGCGGTACAAGGGACTCTCAAGAATCTTCTCCAACACCACAGTTCAAAAGCATCAATTCTTTGGCGATCAGCTTTCTTCACAGTCCAACTCTCACATCCATACATGACCACTGGAAAAACCATAGCCTTGACTAGACAGACCTTGGTTGGCAAAGTAATGTCTCTGCTTCTTTCCTTCCAAGGAGTAAGCGTCTTTTAATTCCCTGGCTGCAATCAGCATCTGCAGTGATTTTGGAACCCAAAAAAATAAAGTCTGACACTGTTTCCACTGTTTTTCCATCTATTTCCCATGAAGTGATGGGACCAGATGCCATGATCTTTGTTTTCTGAAAGTTGAGCTTCAAGCCAACCTTTTCACTTTCCTCTTTCACTTTCATCAAGAGGCTTTTGAGTTCCTCTTCACTTTCTGCCATAAGGGTGGTGTTATCTGCATACCTGAGATTATTTATATTTCTCCCAGCAATCTTGATTCCAGCCTGTGCTTCTTCCAGCCCAGCATTCCTCATGATGTACTCTGCATATAAGTTAAATAAGCAAGGTGACAATATACAGCCTTGACGTACTCCTTTTCCTATTTGGAACCAGTCGGTTGTTCCATGTACAGGTCTGACTGTTACTTCCTGACCTGCATACAGGTTTCTCAAGAGGCAGGTCAGGTGGTCTGGTATTCCCATCTCTTTTAGAATTTTCCACAGTTTATTGTGATCCACACAGTCAAAAGCTTTGGCATAGTCAATGAAGCAGAAATAGATGTTTTTCTGGAACTCTCTCGCTTTCTCCATGATCCAGCGGATGTTGGCAATTTGATCTCTGGTGCCTCTGCCTTTTCTAAAACCTGCTTGAATATCTGGGAGTTCACAGTTCACATATTGCTGAAGCCTGGCTTGGAGAATTTTGAGCATGACTTTACTAGCGTGTGACATGAGTGCAATTGTGCGGTAGTTTGAGCATTCTTTGGCATTGCCTTTTTTTGGGATTGGAATGAAGACTGACCTTTTCCAGTCTTGTGGCCACTGCTGAGTTTTCCAAATTTGCTGGCATATTGAGTGCAGCACTTTCACAGCATCATCTTTCAAGATTTGAAATAGCTCAACTGGAATTCCATCACCACCACTAGCTTTGTTCGTAGTGATGCTTTCTAAGGCCCCCCTGACTTCACATTCCAAGATGTCTGGCTCTAGGTCAGTGATCACGTTATCGTTACTATCTTGGTCATGAAGATCTTTTTTGTACAGTTCTTCTGTGTATTTTTGCCACCTCTTCTTAATATCTTCTGCTTCTGTTAGGTCCCCACCATTTCTGTCCTGTATCGAGCCCATCTTTGCATGAAATGTTCCCTTGGAATCTCTGATTTTCTTGAAGAGATCTCTTGTTTTTCCTATTCTGTTGTTTTCCTCTATTTCTTTGCATTGATCACTGAGGAAGGCTTTCTTATCTCTCCTTACTATTCTTTGGAACTCTGCATTCAGATGCTTATATCTTTCCTTTTCTCCTTTGCCTTTCGCCTCTCTTCTTTTCACAGCTATTTGTAAGGCCTCCTCAGACAGCCATTTTGCTTTTTTGCATTTCTTTTCCATGGGGATGGTCTTGGTCCCTGTCTCTTGTACAATGTCACGAGCCTCCGTCCAGAGTTCATCAGGCACTCTATCTATCAGATCTAGTCCCTTAAATCTATTCCTCACTTCCACTGTATAATCATAAGGGATTTGAATTAGGTCATATCTGAATGGTCTACTGGTTTTCCCTACTTTCTTCAATTTAAGTTTGAATTTGGCAATAAGGAGTTCATGATCTGAGCCACAGTCTGCTCCTGGTCTTGTTTTTGCTAACTGTATACAGCTTCTCCATCTTTGGCTGCAAAGAATATAATCAATCTGATTTCGGTGTTGACCATCTGGTGATGCCCATGTGGAGAGTCTTCTCTTGTGTTTTTGGAAGAGGGTGTTTGCTATGACCAGTGCGTTCTCTTGACAAAACTCTATTACCCTTGCCCTGCTTCATTCCGTGCTCCAAGGCCAAATTTGCCTGTTACTCCAGGTGTTTCTTGACTTCCTACTTTTGCATTCCAGTCCCCTATAATGAAAAGGACATCTTTTTTGGGTGTTATTTCTAAAAGGTCTTGTAGGTCTTCATAGAACAGTTCAACTTCAGCTTCTTCAGCGTTACTGGTAGGGAATGTGATTTTACAGAAAATATATTTTTTACTAAAAGATCATGTTTTTAACCTCATGGTACTTTTTCTTTTTCCTTTTTTTAATGGTCTTCCCTGATGGTTCAGATGGTAAAGAATCTGCCTGTAATCAGAGAGACTCTGGGTCGATTCCTGAGTTGGGAAGATACAATGGAGAAGGAAGTGAAGTTGCTTAGTCGTGTCCGACCCTGCGACCCCATGGACTGTAGCCCACTAGGCTCCTCCATCCATGGAATTTTCTAGGCAAGATTACTGGAGTGGGTTGCTATTTCCTTCTCCAGGGGATCTTCCCAACTTAGGGATCGAACCTGCGTTTCCCACGTTGTGGGCAGACGCTTTACTGTCTGAGCCACCAGGGAATCCCTCGGGAATGACAACCCACTCCAGTATTCTTGCCTGGAAAATTCCATGGACAGAGGAGCCTGGTGGGCTACAGTCTTTGGGAAGACTGAGTGACTAACACTTTCTTTCACTTTCAACAAATTGAAGAACATTATTTACAACAGCCAAGATATGGAAGCAACATAAGTGTCCATCAATATAGAAATGGATAAAGAAGATGTGACGTATATGTATATATGTATATATATATTTTTACGATATATATATAATGAAATGTTATTCAGCCATAAAAAAGAATGAAATTTTGCCATTATCAACAACATGGATGTATCTAGAAGGCATCATCGTAAATGAAATGAGTCAGAGAAAGACACACACTATATGATTTCATTCACATGTAGATTCTAAAAAACAAACACAACAAAACATAAACAGGCTCATGGAATCAGAGAACAAACTGGGGTTGCCAAAGTGGAGGGAGATGGAGGAATTAGTGAAATAGGTGGAGGAGACTAAGAGTTAGAAACTTCCTGTTATAAAATAAATAAGTTATAGGGACATAATGCACAGCATAGGGACATAATGTAGAGCATAGGGAATATAGTAAAAGTAATACTGTAATAACTTTGTATGGACAGATGGTAACTGGACTTATTGTGTTGATCATTTTGTAATGCACAAAAATATTGAATCACTATGTTCTACAGCTGAAATGAATGATGGTATTGTAAGTCAACTATAGTTCAGAAAAAAAAAAAAGCTAAGATATGCATGACAAATTCTTTCAGAAGGTAATCTGTGAAAAAAACAGATGTTACCAATTCATTGTGATATGCTTAGTAAGGGAAAAAGAGGTAGCTATATTTCATTTTCTACTAGGCGTAATAAAAATATTTGTCAGAAAGGAGGAAATATGACCAGACACTGTTAGTATGGGGTCGTGAAAAATCGGACGTGACTTGGCGACTGAACAACAATACCTAGCTCTTAGAATTGCTGAGAACATATACACAAAGGCCGGACACAGAGAGAGCTACACATCTGTGAATGGCTATAAGAGGTTCATTCAGAGGGCACAGACTGTAGCCTTGCCAGCTAGGCTTCCAGTCATATTCAATCACTTACTAGTTCTGCAACACTGAACAAGTCACTTGGCCTCTTGAGTGTCTCAATCTTTTCCTCTGTAAAATGGAAATAAGAGCACTTGACTCCTTGGATAGTTGAGAGGATTAAATGAGTAAAAGTACTTAAAACATAGCTTGGCATATAGTAAACACTCAATAATTTTAAATACTGTTCTTAGTCTCTTGGAGCTGAACCTAAATCTCTCTTTCTCTTCAAAAATTCCATGTGTGAGAACCCATCTATCCTTAAATGTTTAATTTACTTCCAGCTTCTCCATGTGATCTCTTTGGCTACATAAGCCCTTTAGTGGACTTTTGAATTTGGTAGCATTTTTTATAAATCATTCAACCATGGAGTCATCACTAAAGGTAACATTTTAGTGAGTTTTAGCAAAATCTTAGACTTCTATAATCAGAAAAAAATTTCATTATATATATAAAAGTCTTCTAATTCTTTTTCTTACTCTCTATAGTATATTGACTATACTGAGTGAAGTTTTTGAAATAATTTTGAAAGAGTCTCAAACTTTACAGCTTCCTGAAATTTTCTTTTTTAGTGTGATAGATATGCTTTTCTCACTGATAGAGAAAAATATGTCTGATCAAACTGATTTCTCTTGGAAAATTTTTTAGTTATGCTTAACTTCATGTGATAACATATTTCAAATATGTAAAAGAAACATATACAAATTAGAGAAAATATATAAACTAAAAGAAAGAACTGAAAGTGAACTGAAAGATGAACTCCCCAAGTTGGTAGGTGCCCAATATGCTACTGGAGATCAGCGGAGAAATAACTTCAGAAAGAATGAAGGGATAGAGCCAAAGCAAAAACAACACCCAATTGTGGATGGAACTGGTGATGGAAGCAAGGTCCGATGCTGTAAAAAGCAATATTGCATAGGAACCTGGAATGTTAGGTCCATGAATCAAGGCAAATTGGAAGTGGTCAAACAGGAGATGACAAGCGTGAACCTCAACATTCTAGCAATCAGCGAACTAAGATGGACTGGAATGGGTGAATTTAACTCAGATGACCATTATATCTACTATGGTGGGCAGGAATCCCTTAGAAGAAATGGAGTAGCCATCATAGTCAACAAAAGAGTCCAAAATGCAGTACTTGGATACGACCTCAGAAACAACAGAATGATCTCTGTTCATATCCAAGGCAAACCATTCAATATCATGAAAATCCAAGTCTATGCCCTGACTAGTAATGCTGAAGAAGCTGAAATTGAATGGTTCTATGAAGACCTACAAGACCTTTTAGAACTAACACCCAAAAAAGATGTCCTTCTCATTATAGGGAACTGGAATGCAAAAGTAGGAAGTCAAGAAACACCTGGAGTAACAGGCAAATTTGGCCTTGGAGTACAGAATGAAATAGGGCAAAGGCTAATAGAGTTTTGTAAGAGAATGCACTGGTCATAGCAAACACCCTCTTCCAACAATACAAGGGAGGACTCTACATATGGACCTCACCAGATGGTCAATACTGAAATCAGATAGATTATATTATTTGCAGCCAAAGATGGAGAAGCTCCATACATTCAGCAAAAACAAGACCAGGAGCTGACTGTGGCTCAGATCATGAACTCCTTATTGCCAAATTCAGACTTAAATTGAAGAAAGTATGGAAAACCACTAGACCATTCAGGTATGACCTAAATCAAATTGTTTATGTTTATACAGTGGTAGTGACAAACCGATTTAAGGGATTAGATCTGATAGAGTGCCTGAAGAACTATGGATGGAGGTTCATGACATTGTATAGGAAGTAGTGATCAAGACCATGCCCAAGAAAAAGAAATGCAAAAGGGTAAAATGGTTGTCCAAGGAGGCCTTACAAATAGCTGAGAAAAGAAAAGAGGTGAAAGGTAAAGGAGAAAAGGAAAGATATACATATTTGAATGAAGAGTTCCAAAGAATAGCAAGGAGAGATAAGAAAGCTTACCTCAGTGATCAATGCAAGAAATAGAGGAACATAATAGAATGGGAAAGACTAGAGATCTCTTCAAGAATATTAGAGATACCAAGGGAATATTTCATGCAAAGATAGGCTCAATAAAGGACAGAAATGGTATAGACTTGACAGAAGCAGAATATATTAAGAAGACGTGGCAAGAATACACAGAAGAGCTATACAAAGAAGATCTTTAAGAACCAGGTAACCATGATGGTTTGATCACTCACCTAGAGCCAGACTTCATGGAATGCGAAGTCAAGTGGGCCTTGGGAAACATCACTATGAGCAAAGCTAGTGGAGGTGATGGCCAAAGAATACTCAAATTACCACACAGTTGCACTCATCTCACGCAGTAGCAAAGTAATGCTCAAAATTCTCCAAGCCAGGCTTCAGCGATATGTGAACTGTGAAGTTCCAGATGTTCAAGCTGGTTTTAGAAAAGGCAGAGGAACCAGAGATCAAATTGCCAACATTCTCTGGATCATGGAAAAAGCAAGAGAGTTCCAGAAAAACATCTACTTCTGTTTTACTGACTACACCAAAGCCTTTGATTGTGTGGATCACAACAAACTGTGGAAAATTCTTGGAGATGGGAATACCAGACCACCTGACCTGCCTCCTGAGAAATCTGTATGCAAGTCATGAAGCATCAGTTAGAACTGGACATGGAACAACAGATTGTTTCCAAATCGGGAAAAGAGTACGTCAAGGTTATATACTGTTACCCTGTTTATTTAATGTATATGCAGAGTACATCATGAGAAACGCTGGGCTGGATGAAGCAAAAGCTGGAATCAAGATTGCTGGGAAAAATATCAATAACCTCAGATATGCAGATGACACCACCCTTATGGCAGAAAGTGAAGAACTAAAAAGCCTCTTGATGAAAATGAAAGAGGAGAGTGAAAAAGTTGGCTCAATATTCAACATGTTGAAAACTACTAAGATCATGGCATCTGGTCCCATCACTTCATGGCAAATGGATGAGGAAACCATGAAAACAGTGACAGATTTTTTCTTTTTGGGCTCCAAATTCACTGCAGATGGTGACTGCAGCCATGAAATTAAAAGATGCTTGCTCCTTGGAAGAACAGTTATGACCAACCTAGACAGCATATTAAAAATCAGAGACGTTACTCTGTCAACAAAGGTCCATCTAGTCAAGGCTATGGTTTTTCCAGTAGTCATGTATGGATGTGAGAGTTGGACTATAAAGAAAGCTGAGCACTGAAGAATTGATGCTTTTGAACTGTGGTGTTGGAAAAGACTCTTGAGAGTCCTTTGGACTGCAAGGAGATCCAAGCAGTCCATCCTAAAGGAGATAAGTCCTGGGTGTTCATTGGTAGGACTGCTGTTGAAGCTGAAACTCCAGTACTTTGGCCATCTGATGTGAAGAGCTGACTCATTTGAAAAGGCCCTGATGCTGGGAAAGATTGAGGGCAGGAGGAAAAGGGGATGTCTGAGGATGAGACGGTTGGAATGGCATCACTGACTCAATGGACATGGGTTTGGGTGGACTCCAGGAGTTGGTGATGGACAGGGAGGTCTGGCATGCTGAGGTTCAAGGGGTCGTAAAGAGCTGGACACGACTGGGCGACTGAACTGAACTGAAATGAATTTTAGCTATGTTTAAATATTATGATAGTCTAAACTGTGGCATCTTTTCCATATGATTTGCACAGCTCACTTCTGATAAATTTTTAAAAATAATTAGAATTTGACTAATGTTTTTCTATAAACAGAAGGAAGCCTCACATATGATACAGAAAAACATTATAGGTATTGTAGCTGGAATGTGATTTATCAGTCTACGCAAATGTGACCACAATCCCAGGTTGCAGAATTAATGTATTGGAGCCTGTGTCTGAAGTTAAAGCAATACTTACAAGTCTGAGATATAAATTGGTTGTGGCAAGAGGGAAGATTGGAAACTATTTGATCTCTTAGAGACTATACTGTACTGCATTCTGAATCATATATTGGAAATCTCTCACTTATAGCTGTACAAATAAACCTGAAACTCCTTATTGTGACTATCCTTTTTTTTTTTTTTCTTTTCCAGATAAGTGGTTTTACCTACCTAAGCCCTAACTATTTGTGCTTCTGTACCTTTTACTTGTATAGTTTGCCATTTCTGGATATGTTTTTCTTTCTCTCTTAATATCCCTATACTAAGAGACCAGGATCAAAAGTTTTTTGAATAAGTTTTCTCTAATTAACCTTTCCTTTGTTGATTTCTCCTTACTCTGCCTTATCCTTTTGCTTAGTCCTACAGCTAATATATTTTATTTTTTATAGTCTCTAGTAATCTCATGAATTTCCCTCAATGATCTATATGATTTTCAAGGGGACATGAAGTATTGTATTTTCCCTTTATATTTGTTAATATCTCAAACAATATTTTGTTGCATTCATTGTTACATTGTATGTAACAATGAATGCAACAGTAAATAAATACAAGCTCACACAATGAAGAGCTTAGATGATTTAACGTTTATGTGGGAAGATGGTGTGAACAAATTTATTGTTATGATTCTGTCATTCTGTTGTCAAATTTAATCTTTTTTATTAACTTATGATCAGTCTTTCCCTGAAATTATTATTCTGTAAAAATGCTGGGAGTATTTTGTATAAATTTTCAATATAGGTAGGAAGTATGTAGTAGATTAAAAATGTATATGTACTTGGGGAATTTAAGGATATTTCTTTTATAAATAAATACAAATTACTGAGACAAATTCTCTTGGTATGGGAAACAGCAGGACAATTAATAATTTGCTTTTTATTATTATTTATGCATAAGCTTCCCTTTTAACTGTACTATAGATATAAGCTCCTTGTATCAGGTCATTAGAATACCAAGGTCATCATCATTAACTATATACAGATTCTTACTGCACTGAGGGTACACAGAGATTTAGGAAATGTGTCTAATGTCACCGTGGGCTCCCAGGTGGCTCAGTGGTAAAGAATCCACCTGCCAATGCAGGAGATGCAGGTTCAATCCCTGGGCTGGGAAGAACCTCTGGAGAAGGAAATGGCAACCTGCTGCAGTATTCCTGCCTGGAGAATTCCATAGACAAAGGAGCCTGTTTCATGGGGTCTCAAAGAGTCGGACACAACTTAGTGGCAGCATGCCTGCACACTCTGCTCCTTAGGTGACTTCAATCTAGCTAGAGAGGCATGCATCTAAAATGTTATCATACTATAGGTATTTATCAACAAATATTTAATAGGCATCTATACTAGATATATGGAAGGCTAATAGGTAGGTGGAGGTTAAAGATTTTAACAACCAATACCCTAAAAACAATGAAAATTTACTGAATAATAACAAGAGTTTTTGAAAAGATCTTTCCAGCTGTAATATGGAAAAGAACATAAAACAGGGAGGGTGTATGTGGGCAGATCAGGTAAGAGGTGTTTGCAGAAGGTTTTGATTAGAGGTGACAGTTGTTTAGATTAGAATTGTGGCATGCAGATACAGAGAAGTGTGTGTGTGTGTGTGTGTGTGTGTGTGTGTGTGCATGCGTGCACCTAGTCTTGTCCAACTCTTTGCAACTCCGTGAACTGTAGCCCGCCAGTCTCCTCTGCCCATGGAATTCTCCAGGCAAGAATACTGGAGTGGGTTGCCACTCCCTTCTCCAGGGGATCTTCCTGACCCAGGGGTTGAATGCAGATCTCTGGCATTGCAGGAAGATTCTTTACCATCTCAGCCACCAGGGAGATACCTAGATACAGTGAAGTGGAAAGAATTAAAAACTACTTTGAAGAAAAGAAGCAAGAGGACTTCATGATGGTTAAAATGGAAGCGAAAAGAAGAGCTAAGAAGAACTTTATATTTTTGGCTTGTGTATCAGGAAGGTGACAGTGCAACATTCAGAGTGGGCTCGGTTTTGAGCAAGTTACCTTGAAAATTATAAGAATAGAGGATAATGAGGTATTGCAATACTTACTTCTGGACCACAAAGAAAGGATATAAACTGGAAGTAAAATTTTTTGACTTTTGGGAAGACTGAATAGGTATATTTTCCCTTATTCCTCCCACTAAGTCCACAAAACCCCTTGGAAATTATATATAAAGCAAATATAAGAAGACCCTTAAAAGGTGTAGAGAGAGGAGAGACTTAATAGGGGCATCAGACTTCAAGGAACAACATATATTTCTGCCTCACATATTCCAGACATAGACCTCAAGAAGCCAGCAATATGGAAATGCCAGTGGATGTAGGCAAAAACATGACCAAAAGAAGGCCTGCTCTCTCTAGCTAAAAGACCAGGAAAGGGTAGCTTGACAAGACAGAAAATGTTTAAACAATAATCACTCCAGCCAAATATCACAGAAAAGACTGTGACTATACTCCCCTACCACACTAGAATAGATGAATAGTGGGGAGCTTAAATTTCCATGCTCACAAGGCTGTATTGAGGTACCTCAGTTCCCTCTCCAGGGGGTATCAGAGACAGGTGAGTAAGGAGCTAGGTATTGGTGGAGGAAGAGATACATAGGACAGTAGAAAAGGATGAATAACGCAGAAATACTCATTTGTATAGCCAAGGTTATGTTTTTTCCAGTCATGTACAGATGTTAGAGTTGGACCATAAAGAAGACTGAGCACTGAAGAGTTGATGCTTTTGAATTGTGGTGCTTGAGAAGACCTTTGAGAATCCCTTGGACAGCAAGGAGATCAAAGAGTCAATCCTAAAGGAAATCAACCCTGAAAATTCATTGGAAGGACTGATGCTGAAGCTGAAGCTCCGATACTTTGGCCACCTGACTCAAAGAGCTGACTCACTGGAAAAGACCCTGATACTGGGAAAGGCTGAGAGCAGGATGAGGAGAGGGCGACAGAGGATGAGATGGTTGAATGGCATCATTGACTTGATGGATGTGAGTTTGAGCAAACTCTAAGAGACAGTGAAGGACAGGGAAGCCTGGCATGCTGCAATCCATGGCATCACAAAGAGTTGAATACAACTGAGTAACTAAACAACAATAGGCTCAAATAAATACTTCCAACTGATTTTTGAAAAAGGGGCAAAGACAATTTAATGCAAAATGGTTTCAGTCTTTTGACCAGATGACACTGTAACAATCAGACATCCATAGGCAAAAATATAAACTTTGATCTAAATCTCATACCTAATATAGAAATTAACTTAAATGGATTACAGACTTAAATACAAAATGTAAAACCAAAATTTCTTGGACTAGAACACAATAGAAAATTTGGGGGCTATGCAAAAAGTTTTTAAGAGGATGAAAAGAAAAGTTACACACTGAGAGATAAGATTTGCAAATTCCAGAGCCAGCAGAGGAGCAGTGTCTAGAATATGTAAAGAACTCTCAAATTTTAACCGTAAAAAGATAAACAATATAATTAGAAAATGGGAAAAAGACATGAAATGTTTCATGGAAGAAAATATGCAATAAATAAGCATATAAAGAATGGTTGACATCATTAGTTATTGTGTGTGTATGTGTGGGTACTCAGTCATGTGTGTGCTCAGTAGTGTCTGAATCTTTGTGACCCTATGGACTACAGCTGCCAGGCTCCTTTGTCCATGGGAATCTCCAGGCAAGAATACAGGAGTGGGTTGCCATGCCCTCCTCCAGGGGATCTTCCTGACCCAGGGATTGAACCTGTGTCTCCTGCATTGGCAGGTGGATTCTTTACCACCGAGTCACCTGAGAATCCCCATTAGTTATTAGGGAAAAGCAAATTAAAGCCACAATGACATGCCCATAAGAATGACTAAAATGCATAGTTAATGACAACGCCAAATGCTGGTAAGAACATGGAGAAAATGGATAACTCACACATTGATGGTGAAAATGTAAGTAGTACAGTCACTCTGGAAAACCACTTGGCAGTTTGTTAGCAACAACATGAACTTTCATACAATCCAGAAATTATACTTACGGGCTTTTGTCTCAGAGAAATGAAAACATATTCACATAGAAATCTGCATGTGAATGTATAAAGCAGCTTTCCTTGTAATAGCTAGAAACTGGAAATAACACAAATGTTCCTCAATGGGTAAATAATTGAACAATGCTGTGATTCATGGGGTTGCAAAGAGTCGGACACGCCTGAGCGACTGAACTGACTGACTGACTGACTGATGGTATATCTACACCATGGAATATTATTTGTCAATAAAAGGAACAAAGTACTGATACACACAACAGTTTGGATGACTCTCCAGTAAATTATGCTATGTGAAAAAGGCCAGTCCCCAAAGTTACATTATTGTGTGACTTCATTTATATAATACTCTTAGAAATGACAAAATTATCAAAATGGAGAACAAATTAGTAGTTGCCAGGGGCTAAGGATGGAGAGAGATAGGGGGTGAGAGGGAAGTGGGGCAACATGGAGCCTCTGGGGATGATTAAACTCTTCTGTATCTGGATGGTATCAATATTAAGAAGCTGGTCATGATATTGTAATTTCATAAGATGCTATCAGTGAGGGAAACTGGTAAAGGGCACATGGGATCTCTTTGCATTATGTGTTAAAACTACATGTGAATCTGCAAATATCTCAAAATGTTCAATTAAACTTTGTGTGAGTCATCTGGATATAAATATTGATAGAGGTCTTAGATGTAGCTGATAGCAGTGTGCTGGAGACAGGACAGTGAGAAGAGAAAGAAAAGGGCTAAGATAAATCTCCAGGAATCTGACATCTAGTGGCTTGGGGAAAGGAAATCACCCTGCATGGACACTGCCTGGGGGAGAAAACTAGAAGGGAAGCAAAGATCATCAGTATTCTGAAGATGGAATAGTTAATGCTGCTGAAATCTGCAGGTAAATTAGGTAAAATGAGGAATACATAATGTTGTGCGTGCTAAGTCACTTTAGTTGTGTCTGACTCTTTGCAACCCTGTGGACTGTAGCCGACCAGGCTTCTCTGTCCATGGAATTCTCCAGGCAAGAATACTGGAGTGGGTTGCCATTTCCTTCTCCAGGGGATCTTCCCGACCCAAGGTTGGAACCTGTGTCTCATATGTCTCCTACATTGGCAGGAGGGTTCTTAACCACTAGCATCACCTGGGAAGACCAAATAATGTTGGGTTTAGCACAGTAATGAAGAATAAAAACAGGTTGAAGTGGGGAATCCGAGGTAAGAAATGTAAATCAGGAGTTTAGATACCTCTTTCATGAAATTCAAGTGCATTACATTTGTTGTGAACTTTATTTATGCTATTACATCAGCTCCATCTCAGATCATCGGGCATTCGGTCCAGTATAATGTATATAGAAGGTGAGAAGGTGATGACTCCAAAGCATAGATGGACGGACTGGCTTTGGAAAGGAAAAACAAATTGTCTGTTATCACAGCAAGAAAGAAGTTGTGATGCAGATATAAGTTTCTGAGTTTTGTATTGAGTACAAAAGCAAGCTCTGTTCTGTTTCCCTTTTTTCTTTTTTTTTTTCCACAATAAAATAGGAGGTGTGGTTGTTTGTGTAAAATAAGGAGTAGTAAACAGTGGGTTAGGGGACTGGAATGCAAAAGTAGGAAGTCAAGAAACACCTGGAGTAACAGGCAAATTTGGCCTTGGAGCACGGAATGAAGCAGGGCAAAGGCTAATAGAGTTTTGCCAAGAGAATGCACTGGTCATAGCAAACACCGTCTTCCAACAACACAAGAGAAGACTCTACACATGGACATCACCAGATGGTCAACACCGAAATCAGATTGATTATATTCTTTGCAGCCAAAGATGGAGAAGCTGTATACAGTTAGCGAAAAGAAGACCAGGAGCTGACTGTGGCTCAGATCATGAACTCCTTATTGCCAAATTCAAACTTAAATTGAAGAAAGTAGGGAAAACCAGTAGACCATTCAGATATGACCTAAATCAAATCCCTTATAAGTATAGAGTGGAAGTGAGGAATAGATTTAAGGGACCTGATCTGATAGATAGAGTGCCTGATGAACTCTGGACGAAGGTTCATGACATTGTACAGGAGAGAGGGACCATGACCAACCCATGGAAAAGAAATGCAAAAAAGCAAAATGGCTGTCTGAGGAGGCCTTACAAATAGCTGTGAAAAGAAGAGAAGCGAAAAGCAAAGGAGAAAAGGAAAGATATAAGCGTCTGAATGCAGAGTTCCAAAGAATAGTAAGGAGAGATAAGAAAGCCTTCCTCAGTGATCAATGCAAAGAAATAGAGGAAAACAACAGAATAGGAAAAACAAGAGATCTCTTCAAGAAAATTAGAGATTCCAAGGGAACATTTCATGCAAAGATGGGCTCGATAAGGACAGAAATGGTATGGACCTAACAGAAGCAGAAGATATTGAGAAGAGGTGGCAAAAATACACAGAAGAATTGTACAGAAAAGATCTTCACGACCAAGATAGTCACGATAACGTGATCACTGACCTAGAGCCAGACATCTTGGAATGTGAAGTCAAGTGGGCCTTAGAAAGCATCACTACAAACAAAGCTAGTGGAGGTGATGGAATTCCAGTTGAACTATTTCAAATCTTGAAAGATGATGCTGTGAAAGTGCTGCACTCAATATGCCAGCAAATTTGGAAAACTCAGCAGTGGCCACAGGACTGGAAAAGGTCAGTCTTCATTCCAATCCCAAAGAAAGGCAATGCCAAAGAATGCTCAAACTACCACACAATTGCACTCATGTCACACGCTAGTAAAGTCATGCTCAAAATTCTCCAAGCCAGGCTTCAGCAATATGTGAACTGTGAACTCCCAGATGTTCAAGCAGGTTTTAGAAAAGGCAGAGGCACCAGAGATCAAATTGCCAACATCCGTTGGATCATGGAGAAAGGGAGAGAGTTCCAGAAAAACATCTATTTCTGCTTCATTGACTATGCCAAAGCCTTTGACTGTGTGGATCACAATAAAGTGTGGAAAATTCTGAAAGAGATGGGAATACCAGACCACCTGCCTCTTGAGAAACCTGTATGCAGGTCAGGAAGCAACAGTTAGAACTGGACATGGAACAACAGACTGGTTCCAAATAGGAAAAGGAGTACGTCAAGGCTGTATATTGTCACCTTGCTTATTTAACTTATATGCAGAGTACATCATGAGGAATGCTGGGCTGGAAGAAGCACAAGCTGGAATCAACATTGCTGGGAGAAATATCAACAACCTCAGATATGCAGATGACACTACACATATGGCAGAAAGTGAAGAGGAACTCAAAAGCCTCTTGATGAAAGTGAAAGAGGAGAGTGAAAAGGTTGGCTTGAAGCTCAACATTCAGAAAACAAAGATCATGGCATTTGGTCCCATCACTTCATGGGAAATAGATGGAAAAACAGTGGAGACAGTGTCAGACTTTATTTTTTTGGGCTCCAAAATCACTGCAGATGCTGATTGCAGCCATGAAATTAAGACGTTTACTCCTTGGAAGGAAAATTATTACCAACCTTGATAGTATATTAAAAAGCAGAGACATTACTTTGCCAACTAACGTCCATCTAGTCAAGGCTATGGTTTTTCCCGTGGTCATGTATGGATGTGAGAGTTGTTCTGTGAAAAAAGCTGATCGCTGAAGAATTGATGCTTTTGAACTGTGGTGTTGGAGAATACTCTTGAGAGTCCCTTGGACTGCAAGGAGATCCAACCAGTCCATTCTAAAGGAGATCGATCCTGGGTGTTCATTGGAAGGACTGATGCTAAAGCTGAAACTGCAATACTTTGGCCACCTCATGGGACGAGTTGACTCACTGGAAAAGACTCTGATGCTGGGAAAGGTTGGGGGCGGGAGGAAAAGGGGACAACAGAGAATGAGATGGCTGGATGGCATCACCGACTTTGTGGACATGAGTTGAGTGAATTCTGGGAGTTGGTGATGGATAGGGAGGCCTGGCGTGCTGTGATTCATGGGGTCGTGGAGAGTCAGACACGACTTAGCTACTGAACTCTACTGAACTGAACTGAAACAGCGGGTTGGAGAGACTGGAGGTTTATCTTGCAACGAAAAGTATGGTAAGATTGCTGGGCCATGTGTATGGCTCATTGGAAACCCAGAACATCTGCCCTGTTGTGCTGAGGCTTTCCTTAGTGCAAAACTGCTGAGTGTCAGTAGCCCTGGCAGTGGAGACCACCCCATTCTGAAATACAGTATTAATGAAATGGACCAAGCATGCCACCTGCAATGGCTGCGCCCTGAAATGGCTGTGGTGCAGTCTCCTTAAAATGAGCATTTTTCTACTTATTGAACTATTCCTTAAACAAATAGGTACACACATGAAAAATGAATGATGTTGGATTTTAAAGTGTCAAGCACATAGCCTATTTGAGGACATAATAATTCACAGAAGCAACTTCCTCAGATGTAAATTACGCAATCTAAATATTAATAGTACCTCTGGGCGTCATCCCAATGGTTCAGAGTGGTCTTTGGCCATACCAAGTTCACCAAAACAGTCCCTGCTGAGCTTGCAAAATTAGAGTCACATCCCTTGAGCACTTAATTTCTATTAGATTAATGACCCTGTTAGATTTTTTTTTAAATGTAAGAAAAAAAAAAAAAGGTGAGCAATTGTGCCTGAGTTTTCATTTATATAAGAGCATATTGCCCATAGACAAGAGAGTGGCCCTGCTGCTGTCACACTTGATCCCAGTGTTTGAATGCCTCTTGCCATACAAGCATCTTGTAACACATTTGATCATAGTTGCTCCCGACATGAATTTAATATACATAATGGCCATAAATGCAGGATAACTATGTCATCTGGTACTAACTAAAGAAACAGCCAACTTTCCCAATACCGAAGAGGAAACAGTGTGTTGGAATTACAGAGAAACAGAATTACCAGATTCCTACATGGCACCCTCCCAAGGGTAACACCATCCAATCACTAGGACTCTGGACAAATTATAATGATGAAGACTTCTATCTTAGTTCTTGATTCATACATTAGAGAAAATAACAGTAACTTCCTAAAAGACTTTTGTAAGAATTAATTAAGCTAACACATATCAAGTACTGACAAGTCTTTAAAGGGTAATTTTGAACCTCTCCTTTAGGATCTGCTCCCTACTACTGGATGACATAGCACCACACTGAGAAGCACTGCTTTCTACCACTCCCAGCGATATTTCACAGCAATTTGGGGAAAGCTATGTGTTTCAGTATTGATGATGGAGGCAGGGAATATGAAGTGTGGGTTGGAAAGACAGAGAACTCAGCATGGATTCATGGTGGTAGAATTTGTCTGCTATACTCTGTGGACATACTTTTAATTTCCTTTTATAGGATGAAAGTGTGAAAGTGTTAGTTACTCAGTCATGTCTGACTCTTTGTGGCCCCTTGGACTGTAGCCCACCAGGCTCCTCTGTCCATGGAATTCTCTAGGCAAGAATACTGTGGTGGGTAGCCATTCCCTTCTGCAGGAGAATTTCTGACCCAGGGATCGAACTGGGGTCTTTTGCATTGCAGGCGGATTCTTTACCATCTGAGCTACCGGGGAAGCCCTTTTATAGGATAGTTCACCTAGTATTTACTTGAGCAACTGATAAAGCCAGTAAGTGGATACATACAAAAGGACATATACAAGTTTGAAAGGCTCCAGTGACTCACTGGAAAAGAGTCTGAGGCTGGGAGGGATTGGGGGTGGGAGGAGATGGGGACGGCAGAGAATGAGATGGCTGGATGGCATCACTGACTCGATGGACATGAGTTTGAGTGAACTCCGGGAGTTGGTGATGGACAGGGAGGCCTGGCGTGCTGTGTTTCATGGGGTCGCAAAGAGTCGGACACGACTGAGTGACTGAACTGAACTGAACTGAACTGAACTGAGTGCCGAACACATGTTTGTACATTGCACTGAAATGAGGGACTCAGTAATGAGGCCCATTTTATTTCTATAACTGAAATTACTGTTACTAATTTCATGAATTAAAAATGTTTTTGTCCCCAAGAAGTATCATTGTCACATTAAAATATATTGTTTTAAATATTTTGAAAAGCTCCAGACTGCCATCATGGTGGATGGTGATCTTAGCACACAAATAAGTGGGGAAGGTTTCAGCCTACACTTTCCCTGATATCACAAGCAACCTGCATTTCAGACAGCACATTCTGCTGTCCAACACAAAGAACACAAGTCTCTTGTCTCATATCCATGAGTTAATTGAGAAGGCAGATTTGGCATCTCCATTGGAGAGGAGAGCACCTTGTATAATTAGACAGCACAAGAAACCTCATCTGTTCAATATAATAATAACATAAGGGTACATGTACTATCACAAAAAGAACATTTAAGGTCTTGGGAGATCTCCAAGTTCTCAGCAGTTATTAACTAAGGAAACCCTCACCAATAATCTCTTAAGTGTAAAACAAAGTTTTCCCTCCACCAATCTCTTTTATAACGCACTGTAGACGCTGGGAGGTCCTTGAACTTTAATTGCTTAATAACTTTAGATACTGACTCTGGAGTTCCTCCCAGGCTCAGACACTCCATCTCACTTCTTTGAAAATGGTAATTAAAACAGCTACCTCTTCCAACTATCAGTCCTACTTTCCTAAGTATGATATTTTGGGGGTGAGTTTATAGTAGATTGGGATTATATGGGGATTCCCAGGTGGCACTGTTGTAAAGAACCCACCTGCCAATGCAGGAGACATAAAAGATGTGGGTTCAATTCCTGGGGGTGGGAAGATCCCCTGGAGGAGGGCATGGCAACTCACTCCAGTATTCTTGCTTAGAGAATCCCCATGGACAGAGGAGCCTGGTGGACTACAGTCCATGGGGTTGCATATCATCAGACATGACTGAAGCAACTTAGCACATGTGCAGGATTTTATGAGAATGGGGAGAAAATGGTCAGCTCATCCAAATTCCCACATTTTGCCCCCATGAGCTTGAGTTCAAGGTAAAGTGCACAATTATGCTTTACATGGAATTCCAGTGTCTTCTTGGAATAGAAATCAGTCTGGATATATAAAAAAAGAGTATTTATACTAAGATGCTTGGGCGACAATGATCCAATTACGTTTAAAAATCAGGTTAAAGGCAAAATTCAAGAATAGCTCAAATTAACTCTGAAAACATTCCAGTCACTCCTAAAGTTACCATATGCATGATCAAAATGTAGGTATCAAGCTTGAAATGGACCTTTTACCTCTTACTAAAGAGTTTAACACCAGCAGCGTCTCCCTGAGCACAGAAGCAGGTACTGTTTCTTCATCTGGGTAGCAGATAAAGTTCTAATACCTGGCTCAAGTTTAGGAGATATATTTAGTCTTTCTTTAAAAACTAGACTCAGACTCAGGACTATGAGATGTGTTCATTGACAAGCTCCTTGTACCCTGGATCTCCTGAGGAATCGGCACCCATGTCTTCCGTCTTAAACACGCTTTGTTCTCACTGGTGGAGGAAGGCAGGGTCCTTACAGTATTTAGTCTCTCTCCCCTTCTCGCCTTCCCGCTTTCATTTTGTTCCTTTTCTCTGTCACAAACTTTTCTTCCTTTCTCAAGAATTCTTCACTTTTTTCATCTGACAATCTATAAGTTTCTCTGAAAAAAACTCATAGTTGGTTGGTTTGGTTTTGGCTTTTTTTTTTTTTGCTTAAGTTATTTTTTTTTCTTTTTAATTAATTTTTTTTTTATTGAAGGATAATTGCTTTACAGATTTTTGTTGTTTTCTGTCAAACCTCAACATGAATCAGCCACAGGTATACATATACCCCTCCCTTTTGAAACTCTCTCCCATCTCCCTCCCCATCTTACCCCTCTAGGTTGATACAGAACCCCTGTTTGAGTTTCCTGAGACATATAGCAAATTCCTGTTGGCTATCTATTTTACACATGGTAATGTAAGTTTCCGTGTTACTATCTCCATACATCTCACCCTCTCCTCCCCTCTCCCCATGTCCCTAAGTCTATTCTCTATGTCTGTTTCTCCACAGATGCCCTGTAAATAAATTCTTCAGTACCATTTTTCTAGATTCTGTATATGTGCATTAGAATACAATATTTATCTTTCTCTTTTAGACTCACTTCACTGTATTTAACAGGTTCTAGGTTCATCCACCTCATTAGAACTGACTCAAATGTATTCTTTTTATGGCTGAGTAATATTCCATTGTGTATATGTTCCACAACTTCTTTATGCATTCATCTGTCGATGGATATCTAAGTTGCTTCCATGCTCTAGCTATTGTAAATGGTGATGCAATGAACAATGGGATACATGTATCTTTTTCAATTTTGGTTTCCTCAGGGTATATGCCTAGGAATGGGATTGCTGAGTCATATGGTGGTTTTATTCCTAGCTTTTTAAGGAATCTCCATACTGTCTTCCATAGTGGCTGTATCAATTTACATTCCCACCAATAGTGCAAGAGTGTTCCCTTTTCTCCACATCCTCTCCAGCATTTATTGTTTGTAGACTTTTTGATGATGGCCATTCTGACCAGTGTAAGGTGATACCTCATTGTGGTTTTGATTTGCATTTCTCTAATAATGAGCAATGTTGAGCATCTTTTCATGTGTTTGTTAGCCATCTATATGTTTTCTTTGGCGAAATGTCTGTTTATGTCTTTTTCCCACTTTTTGATTGGGTTGTTTGTTTTTCTGGCATTGAGTTGTATGAGCTGCTTATATATTTTTGAAATTAATCCTTTGTCAGTTGTTTCATTTGCTATTATTTTCTCCCATTCTGAGGGTTTTATTTTTACCTTGGTTATAGCTTCCTTTGCTGTGCAAAAGCTTGTTGTTTTTATTTCCATTACTCTAGGAGGTGGGTCATAGAGGATCTTAGATTTATGTCATTGAGTGTTCTGCTTATGTTTTCCTCTAAGAGTTTTATAGTTTTTGGTCTTACATTTCAGTCTTAATCAATTTTGGGTTTATCTTTTTGTATGGTGTTAGTAATGCTCTAATTTCATTCTTTTACATGTAGCTGTTCAGTTTTCCCATCACCGTTTATTGAAGAGGCTGTCTTTGCCCCATTGTATATTCTCGCCTCCTTTGTCAAAAATAAGGTACCCATAGATGCATGGGTTTATTTCTGGGCTTTCTGTCTTGTTCCATTTGTCTATATTTCTGTTTTTGTGCCAGTACCATACTTTCCTGATGATCATTGCTTTGTAGTATAATCTGAAGTCAGGAAGGTTGATTCCTCTGGCTCCATTCTTCTTTCTCAAGATTGCTTTGTCTATTCGGAGTCTTTTGTGTCTCCATATAAACTGTAAAATTTTGTTCTAGTTCTGTGTAAAATGCCATTGGTAATTTGATAGGGATTGCATTGAATCTGTAGATTATGTTTAGTAGTATAGTCATTTTCACAGGATTTATTCTTTCTACCCAGGAACATGGAATATCTCTCTATCTCTTTTTGTCATCTTTAATTTCTTTTATCAGTGTCTTATGATTTTCTGTGTACCATTCTTTTGTCTCATTAGGTAAGTTTCAGTTCAGTCACTCAGTCATGTCTGACTCTTTGAGACCCTATGAATTGCAGCATGCCAGGCCTCCCTGTCCATCATCAACTCCTGGAGTTCACCCAAACTCGTGTGGATCAAGTCGGTGATGCCATGGTAAGTTTATTCCTAAATATTTAATTATTTTTGTTGCAATGGTGAATGGGGTTGATTCCTTAATTTCTCTTTCTGATAGAAATGCAAGTGATTTCTGTGTACTGATTTTGTATCCTGCAACTTTGCCAAATTCACTGGTTAGCTCTAGTAATTTTCTGGTACTAGCTTTAGGGTTTTCTATGTAAAGTATCTTGTTATCTGCAAACAGTAAGAGCTTTACTTCTTTTGTGATCTGGATTCCTTGTATTTATTTTTCTTCTCTGATTGCTATAACTAGGACTTCCAGAACCATGTTGAATAATAGTGGTGAAAGTGGACACCCTTGTTTTGTTCTTGATCTTAAGGGGAATGCTTTCAGTTTTTCACCATTGAGAATGTTTGCTGTAGGCTTATGATATATGGCCTTTACTGTGTTGAGGTAGGTTCCTTCTATGCCCATTTTTTTGAAGAGTTTTAATCATAAATGGGTACTGAATTTGGTCAAAGGCTTTTTCTGCATCTGTTGAGATGATCATTTGGTTTTTATCTTTCAATATGTTAATACGGTATATAATTTTGATTGAATTGCATATATTGAAGAATCCTTGCATTCCTGGAATAAACCCAGCTTGATCATGGTGTATGAGCTTTTTGATGTGTTGCTGAATTCTGTTTGCTAAAATTGTGTTGAGGATTTTTGCATCTATGTTCATCAGTGATATTGGCCTGTAGTTTTCTTTTCTTGTGTTGTCTTTGTCTGGTTTTGGTATCAGGGTGATGGTGGCCTTGCAGAATGAGTTTGGAAGTGTTCCTTCCTCTGCAATTTTTGGAAAGAGTTTTAGAAAGATAGGCATTAGCTCTTCTCTAAATGTTTCATAGAATTCTGCTGTGAAGCTGTCTGGTCCTGGGCTTTTGTTTTTTGGGAGATTTTTGATCACAGCTTCAATATCAGTGCTTGAAACTGGCTTGTTCATAATTTCTTTCTTCCTGGTTCAGTCTTGGACAATTGAGCTTTTCTAAGAATCTGTCCATTTCTTTCAGGTTATCTATTTTATTGCCATATAGTTGTTTGTAATAGTCTCTTATAAGCCTTTGTATTTCTGCATTGTCTGTTGTAACCTCTCCTTTTTCATTTCTAATTTTGTTGATTTGATTCTTCTTTTTTTCTTGATGAGTCTGGCTAAAGGCTTGTCAATTTTGTTTATCTTCTCAAAGAACCAGCTTTTAGTTTTATTAATCTTTACTATTGTTTCTTTCATTTCTTTTTTATTTATTTCTTCTCAGATCTTTTTGATTTCTTTCCTTCTACTAATTTTGGTTTTGTTTTTTTTTTTTTTTTTGGTTCTCCATTTTCCAGTTTTTCTAAGTGTAAAGTTAGGTTGTCTATTCAATGTTTTTCTTGTTTCTTGAGGTAAGATTGTATTTCTATAAACTTACCTCTTAAGACTGCTTTTGCTGCATCCGATAGTTTTGCGTTGTCATGTTTTCATTGTCATTTGTTTCTTGAAATTTTTTGATTTCCCTTTTGTTTTCTTCAGTAACCTGTTGTTTATTTAGAAATGTGTTGTTTAATCTCCATGTATTTGTGTTTCTTACAGTTTTTTTTCTTGTAATTGATATCTATTCTGATAGCATTGTGGTCAAAGAAGGTGCCTGATACGATTTCAATTTTATTAAATTTACTGAGGTTTGATTTGTGACTCAAGATGTGGTCTATCCTGGTTAATGTTCCATGTACACTGGAGAAGAAGGTGTATTCTTCTGCATTTGGATGGAATGTCCTAAAGTTATCAATGAGACCCATCTCATCTAATGTATCATTTAAGACTTGTGTTTCCTTATTAATTTTCTGTTTTGATGGTCTGTTCATTGGTTTGAGTGGGGTGTTAAAGTCTCCTACCATTATTGTGTTACTGTCAATTTCTCCTTTTATGTCTGTTCATGTTTGTCTTATGTATTGAGGTGTTCCTATGTTGGGTGCATAGATATTTACAATTGTTATGTCTTCCTCTTGGATTGATTCCTTGATCATTATGTAGTGTCCTTCCTTATCTCTTATAATCTTTATTTTAAGGTCTATCTTGTCTGATATGAGGATTGCTACTCCAGCTTTCTTTTGCTTCCCATTTGAATGGAATATATTTTTCTGTCCTCTCACTTTCAGTCTATAGGTGTCTTTAGGTCTGAAGTGGGTTTCTTGTAGACAGCATATATGGTCTTGGGTCTTGTTTTTGTATCCATTCAGCCAGTTTGTGTCTTTTGGTTTTAGCATTTAATCCATTTACCTTTAAAGTAATTATTGAGATATATATTCCTATTGCCATTTTCTAATCATTTGGAGATGATTTTGTAGATCTTTTATCTTCTCTTGTATTTCTTGACTATATAAGTCCATTTAGGATTTGTTGTAAAGCTGGTTTGGTGGTACTGAATTCTCTTAACTTTTTCTTGTCTGAAAAGCTTTTTATTTCTCCATCAATTTTGAATGAGATCCTTGCTGGGATCAGTAATCTTGGTTGTAGATTTTTCCCATTCAGTACTTTAAATATATCCTGTCATTCCCTTCTGGCCTGCAGAGTTTCTGCTGAAAGATCAGCTGTTAAGCATATGAGGTTTCCCTTGTATGTTACTTGTTGCTTCTCCCTTGATGCTTTTAATATTCTTTCTTTGTGTTAGTCTTTGTTAGTTTGATTAGTGTGTTTCTTCTTGGGTTTATCTCATATGGGAGTCTTCGTGCCTCTTGAACTTGATTGACTATTTCCTTTTCCATGTTGGGGAAATCTTCAACTAAAATCTCTTCAAAAAATTTCTCATACTCTTTTTCTTTTCTTCTTCTGGGACCCCTATAATTCGAATGTTGGTGTGTTTGATATTGTCCCAGAGGTCTCTGAGACTATCCTCAGTTCTTTTCACTCTTTATACTTTATTCTGGTCTTCAGAAGTTATTTCCACATTTTTATCTTCCAGCTCACTGATTTGTTTTTCTGCTTCAGATATTCTGCTATTGATTCCTTTTGGAGTATTTTTAATTTCAGTAATTGTGTTGTTTGTCTCTGCATGTTTATTCTTTAATTCTTCTAGGTCTTTCTTAATTGATTCTTGCATTTTCTCCATTTTGTTTTCAAGGTTTTTGATCATCTTTACTATCATGATTCTGAATTCTTTTTCAGGTAGTTTGTCTATTTCCTCTTCATTTATTTGGACTTCTGTGTTTCTAGTTTGTGCCTTCATTTGTGCTGTATTTCTCTGCCTTTTCATTTTTTTTAAAACTTACTGTGTTTGAGGTCTCCTTTTCCCAGGCTTCAAGTTTGAATTCCTTCTTCCTTTTGCTTTTTGCCCTCCTAAGGTTAGCCTACACAAACCACTGGAGTAACCTTCAGTTCAGTTCAGTTCGGTTCAGTTGCAGAGAGTTGGACACGACTGAGCGACTGAACTGAACTGAACTGAAGGTTAGTCCAGTGGTTTGTGTAGTCTTCATACAGGGTGAAATTTGTGCTGAGTTTTCGTTCGTTTGTTTGTTTTTTCTCTGATGGACAAGGCTGAGTGAGGCGGTACTCCTGTCTGCTGATGATTTGGTTTGTATTTTTGTTTTGTTTGTTGTTTAGATGAGGCATCCTGCATGGGGTGCTATTAGTAGTTGGGTGATGCCAGGTCTTATATTCCAGTGGTTTTCTTTGAGCGAGTTCTCACTATTTGATGCCCCCTATGGTTAGTTCTCTTGTAGTCTGGAGTCTTGGAGTCAGTGCTCCCACTTCAAAGGCTCAGGGGTTGATCTTGAGTTTTGCGTGGGTCTATATATTCTTTTCCACTGGTCAGATACTCCTGCCTGCTCTCCGCTGCTGTTCTGCCTGCACGTCTGTGTCTGAAGATGTATTTCTGATGTATCCGTGGAGAGGGATGCACTCCATGTCCGCCTGCTCCTCCACCATCTTGTTCTCTCTCTTTAATTATTTTGAATTTGAGTATAATTGCTTTACAATGCTGTGCTGGATTGTCATAACAACAACGTGAATCACCCATAGGTATACATATGTCCCCTTTCTCTTCAATCTCCCTCCCACCTCCCACTCCATCCCACCCCTCTAGGTTGTCGCAGAGCACTAGGTTGAGTTCCCTGTGTCATACAGCAACTTCCCACTAGCTATCTAATTTACATATGGTAAAGTATACGTTTCAATGCTACTCTCTCAATCCGTCCCATCTTCTCCTTCCTTTGCTGTGCCCACAAGTCTGTTGTCTATGTCTGCCTCTCTGTTCATGCCCTGCAAATAGTTTCATCAGTACAACTGTAGATTTTAGGATGATGGCCATTTGATTGCTATGAGGTTACACCTTGTACTTTTGATTTGAATTTCTGTAATAAAGACCAATATTGAGCATTTTTTCATAAGAATGTTTTTTAACTTATCATGGAAGGGAGGTAAATAAAAGGAATTTACTCAAATGAAAGCCAATGGTGAAACATAGTGGAATGATAAAGTGAAGTAAAAGAGGGAGAATCAGCTGTAAGACAATGAGAGTGACAAAACAAACTTAATTTCTTGAAATAGTGAGAGAGCTTTGAAAAATCCAAAGGTCTATTCAAATGCTAGGTGAAGTTTACCTTGGACTGATTTTTTGGCTAGATAAGGCTTTTGTCGAACTTCAGTTCAGTTCAGTTGCTCAGTCGTGTCCGACTCTTTGCAACCCCATGAATCTTACAGTTTACCAATTTTTTTTCCAGTTATTTCACTGTGGTAAAATACACACAACATAAAATATACAATCTTAACCATTGTTAAGTGTACAGTTCAGTGGTATTAACAATATTCATAATGTGTGACCAGCAATACCATTCACCTCCACAATTCTTTTTATCTCTTAAAAGTGCAACTCTATACCTTTTAAATAATAACTTCTCATTTACCCTCCCCACCGTTCTTGGATGTGGGGTTCCTGGCCACCATTGCCTTATTTTCTGTATCTATGAATCTATGATCTGAACTATTCTAAGTACATCATGAAAGTGGAATCATACACTTGTGTGTTTTTTTAAAATTTTAAATTTATTTATTTTTTAATTGAAGGATAATTGCTTTACAGAATTGTGTTGGTTTCCGCCTGGCTCACTTGTGATTTTGAGAGTGGCTTATTTCGCTCAGCATAATGTCCTCAGGACTCGTCCATGTTGTAGCATGTGTCAGAATTTTCTCTTTAAAGAACTCCATATTCTGCTTATCCATTCATCTATTGTGGACATTTGGATTGCTTCCACATTTCAGTTATTGTGAGTAATGCTGTTATAAACATGGTTGTACAAATATCTCTTTGATGCTCTGCTTTCAGTTCTTTTGGGTATATTCCCAGAAGTGGAATTGCTGGATCATATGGAAATTCCATTTTTAATTTTATGAGGAACAGCCAAGAGGTTTTCCACAGTAGTTGCACTGTTTTACATTCTCACTGACATTTCTCCACATCCTTATCAAGAACTTATTTTTTGTTTTTTGACAGTAGCCATCCTAAATAGGTATGAGGTAGTGTGTATCAAATTTTGAATCTCATCCTCCATACTCCTACATGGAAAGTGACCATAAGGTAAAATCCCTTGGTAAATTTCCAGTTGGAATAAGAGAATACGGAAAGTTCTTCACAATTTTATCTTCAGAAAAACTGTAGTTGCTCAGGTCAAGGAAAGTAAAATGTATGGCATTTTTGCAGTGATACTTCAGTCAACCAAAACTGAGCCTCTGCTAAATGTCAGGCATTAGCTAGATGCTTAAGATACAAAATACATCTCCACTTACAGTTGGAGAGGTATTGGAAAATGTGTTTTTCTTCTCAAAAGTTCAGGTGTAATTGAAACCTGCTTTGAGTTAAAGGAATCAGAGTTTTTCTTAATAAACAATTTTGTGAATAACAGACCAGTGAAACTCACCTAATTTCAAAGAACACTAAGATAGTAATTAAAGCAGGCAGAAGATCATTAATATCCATATAGCATGTGGATTACTGTGAATATTGTACTAAACCAGAAAGACTGGAGTAAGACAAAAGTTAATCTTTTAATCTGCTCAGGGAGTTTTTTCCCCTAAAGATAGTTAAATTGAGGATATTTAGAATATAAATAACATAATACTCAAATTAGAACTGAGACATTAAACATTTTAAAATTTAGTGGTAATTAAATATTGAAGATAATGTCAAAATGATTATAGGTACAGATAATTTTTATGACTAATAATGAGAGAAAATTCTGAGATCAATTATATTAAGTGATTGCTGATCTGCTCGGATAAAACTTGAAAACTAGGTCTAAATCATGTTGTAAAAAGACATATATATATATTTTTTTTAATTTTTTTTTGATCACCCAGGTGTATATATTTTAATAGGAAAAAATCAGAATTTGACTTTTGTTGAGTTCTCAAATGATTTTTCATCATTTTAATAGATGACTTATGTCCTAGAGTGTGGTGGTAAATATTTAATAATCTGCTTACTCACTTTTTCTAAGAAAAATAAAAAAGCTCTGATTTGTGACATTTGCCAAATTTCCATGATATATATTCTCCCACCATGGCTGATTTCAGGCTACCAGTGGAACATCATTGAAATTGGAGTTGAGAAGAAATAACACATAGTAGGCTCTTTCAAGCCAGTATGAGCCAGTTCTCACACACCTTGGTTCATGTCTTAAATTACATTAGAAGTCAAGAGTGACTTGGTGAAAAACATCATAAGCTGAATAAACCTGACAAATAGTGTAATCTATTCTTTCAGGCAACAAGCTTCAAAGTCAGAGAACTAAAAGAACTAACAGTTCAATTTATGAATTTCAAACACATCCTTTAAAGAGTACCAAATAAGATATTTAGCTTCCTGATGGCTCAATTGGTAAAGAGTCTGCCTGCAATGTGGGAGACCAAGGTTTGATCCCTGGATAGGGATGGAGAAGATGCCATGGAGAAGGAAATGGCAACCCACTCCAGTATTCTTACCTGGAGAATTTCATGGATAGAGGAGCCTGATGGGCTGCAGTCCATGGGGTCACGAAGAGTCAGACATGACTGAGTAACTAACACACTTTCACGATATTTAGGTAAGTTTAAACAAAAAGAATAATTACCTAATGATGCAACCTACTTTCTTGTTACTTCATTTGGAATATTTACATTATTATTAACTCCATCAAACATTTATAGAGGCCTCGCTCAGTTTGAGGAACTCTTCTAAGCACTTTACATATATCAATTAATTTAATCTTCAAACTGAATCTACTTTATAGCTGATTAAACTGACACACAGAGAAGTCATGTGTTTAAGAGCAGATCATTAGCAAATGATAAGGTTTTGTTTTTTTTTTTAAAAGGAAAACATGTCTTAGGGTATGAGACTAACTCTTTGCCAACAAAGGTCCGTTTAATCAAGCTGTGATTCATGGGGTCGCAAAGAGTTGGACACAACTGAGCGACTGAACTGAACTGAACTGAACCGACTCAAAGCTATGGTTTTTCCAGTGGTCATGTATGGATGTGAGAGTTGGGCTGTGAAGAAAGCTGATCGCCAAGGAATTGATGCTTTTGAACTGTGGTGTTGGAGAAGACTCTTGAGAGTCCGTTGGACTGCAAGGAGATCCAACCAGTCCATTCTAAAGGAGATCAGTCCTGGGTGTTCATGGGAAGGACTGATGCTAAAGCTGAAACTCCAATACTTTGGCCACCTCATGTGAAGAGCTGACTCACTGGAAAAGACTCTGATGCTGGGAGGGATTGGGGGCAAGAGTAGAAGGGGATGACGGAGAATGAGATGGCTGGATGGCATCACCGACTCGATGGACATGAGTTTGAGTGAACTTCGAGGGTTGGTGATGGACAGGGAGGCCTGGTGTGCTGTGATTCATGGGGTTGCAAAGAGTTGGATATGACTGAGCGACTGAACTGAACTGAACTGCTCATATGGCCTCTAGAAATAAGGCTGCAAGAAGTTTTCCCAGGTGGTACTAGTGGTAAAAATTCCGTCTGCCAGTTCAGGAGACTTAAGAATCATGAGTTCGATCCCTGGGTTAGGAAGATCCCCTGAAGGCAGGTAACACACTCCAGTATTCTTGCCTGGAGAACCCCAGTGACAGAGGAGCCTGGTGTTACCTCCACAAGGTCTCAAAAATTTGGACACAACTGAAGTGACTTAGCATACGTGCATAAGGCTGCAAGAAAGACTTCATGCAAGTCCAGCATTACCAAAGTGAAAGATCATACGGACTGGAAATAATAGTCTAAAAAAAATAAAAGCATGAAACAGTGAATTAGGAGAACAATAAACATCGCCAATAAAGGCTTTTCTTAATTTCCCCTCCTCTGTAAGAGAGTCACCATCAAGAAATCATTGAGTGGAAATTTAGAGTTTATTATAATAATATTTTTACGCAATGAAAAAATTACTATATAGAAATAATCATTACACAGCAACTTTGAAAAATTGTGGATACATAATTTGTTAACCATATTAATTTGAATCTTTGTGAGAGAAAATAAAGAAATGAACAAAATAATTAAGCAATACTTCAAAAGAAAAATCCATTGGTTTCAGAAAGTTGGTGAAATCTCATTGTTTTCATTGTGGGGATATAGCCATTTTTTTTCTCCCAGAATCATTAAGTAATGCTGGGGCTAAACTGTCATGTGATTTAATCTGCTGGTGTAAATCCTCTTTATCTAATCTCATAATTAAAACCAACACTAAAGAACTGCTTTTTTATGTACAGGATGTGAAATTCTTCAAATTCATAACTGAGCTGTAATTTTTTTCTTTCTTCATAGTTAGAAAACCTCAAATTTGGTCTATTGAAGATAGGTTTTCCAGATTTCTGGAAAACTGATTTTAGAGCAGTGGTTCAGGGACACCTGAGTGAAGACTTCTAAGGAGTGTTGCTGGGCTGACTCATATAATTCAAGAATCAGAAGAGCCTGATGTTTATAAACATTTCTTAAACAGAATCACACAGATGGTTAGTGTGAGATGCTCTGGAATGATGATGTAAGCATGAGTATTAAAGGGCAATGGCATGGCAAGAAATCCCTTTATTTCTTGAGACTTCTCTGGTGGTCCAGTGGTTGATACTCCGTGCCCCCAATGCAGGGCACAGGTTCAATTCCTGGTTGAACTAAGGTCCTGCATGCTTCAGGGCATGGTAAAAAACAATAACAAAAATGTCCTTTATTTTTCAAGATCACATTTTTAAAGAGAATGTCACTTCATTACTGTTTCCTTTTAAGGAAACCAAGGGAAAATCTCCCCCCAGCTTAAATTTATTTGAGTCTGCTTTGTTGGAATGTTAATTTCCATTATTAAGTTCTGTATCCTTGGCTAAGGGTTAAATCTGCAACATAGAGAAGGATTTTATGTGATTTCTTTTTGTCAAGTCCATTCCCATTCACAATTGGAAACTGTACTCTTTTATATGAGGTTAAGCAACTGTCTCTATGAAGTAAAATCAGTTAATGTATGAGGTTAGTGACATTTTGTAAACCATTAAAGGAGTAGACAAATAGGAGAAATATGCGTTCTGGGATACATATGCTCTTTTTTCCCTGTGGGTACAGCATTTTATGTAAAGGAGTATGATCCTGGCTTATTGCTGGTTATTACTGGGACATTTATATGGCCTTGCGAGGCTACAAGAGATTAGGATAGTCATAGATCATGATTTACAAACCTGGCTTTGTACATTAGAGGATGTTTATTAATATGTCTAGTATGTGTATAGAAGAAGCAAGGTATAGTTAGGTTTTGTTCTAGAGATCAGTTATATAATGTAATAATGAGCACATTTATCTCAGGGAAATTCAGAAGCCTTTTTTATAAGAGACCTTTGTTCACCTAGCAACCAAGAATAGCCAATTTAGGATTGAAGGATTTAGGATTGAAGAAGTTGGCTGCCTAATGAAACAACATTCAAATGAACTCCAGAAACAACTGAAAGAGATGTGGAAGGAAATTATTGGATGCTGCCTATGATTCAGGGCTTCCCAGATGGCTCAGTTGTAAAGAATCTTCTTGCCAAGTAGGAGATGCAGGTTCTATTCCTGGGTCGGGAAGATCCCGTGGAGAAGGAAATGACAACCAATTCCAGTTCTTGCCTGGAAAATCCCATGGACAGTTTTTGCTTGGAAAATCCCCATTGTGGGCTACTATGGGGTCGCTAAAGAATCAGACATTACTTAGTGGCTAAGCAGTAGCAGCAGCAGCTATAATTCAAAATATTAATCTATACAGAGTAAAGGTGAGTAGGCATAGTTCAGTTTAATCATTAAAGAAACTCAAGGCATATATTAATACTTCCCTGGTGGTCAAGTTAAGAATCAACTGGTGGATTAAGAATCCACCTGCCAGTGCAGAGGACATGAGTTCAGTCTCTGCTTGTGGAAGATTCCATGTGCCTCAGAGCCGCTAAGCCCCTGTACCACAACTATTGAGCCTGCAATGAGAAAGCCATGCACTGCAATGAGTAGTAGTCCCTACTCAATGCAACTAGAGAAAGCCTGTGTGCAGCAACAAAGACCCAGGAGAGCCAAAAAAAAAAAAAAGAATAAAAGGGCAGAAGCATCAGTATCAAGAAAGAAATCTAAGGAGACATTGCCAATGAGCCTTACATAGTCACTGCTGCTGCTTAGTCACTTCAGTTGTGTCCGACTCTGTGCGACCCCATAGACGGCAGCCCACTGGGCTCCCCCGTCCATGGGATTCTCCAGGCAAGAACACTGGAGTGGGTTGCCATTTCCTTCTCCAATGCATGAAAGTCTGGTGGAGATAAAATCCTGCAAACATTAATCCACATGCATCACACTGCTTCTGTCGGCCGCCTCAGCTGGTACCCAATAATCAGTAATCTCAAGGAAAGACAGTGCCAACTTCATTTTCTTTCATCCAGTTAATAATTATTGAATAGCTGAGGGCTGACTAATTCATCAAGGACTTTCCTGGTGGCTTAGCAGTAAAAAGTCCACCTGCCAATATAGGAGATGAGAATTCAGTCCCTGGGTCAGGAAGATCCACTGGAGTGGATACCCACTCCAGTATTCTTGCCTGGAGAATCTCATGTACAGAAGAGCCTGGCGCGACCATATAGTCCTTGGGGTCACAAAAGAGTCAGACATGACTTAGTGGCAAAAACAATTCAGTAAATGGTATTAATAGCCTATCGTAAGTAAGGTTCTCTGCTGGGCATATTTTCATGACCTCCTTAGTGGTTGCATTAAAAAAAATTATCACACTTCAGAAGCAGCAGTACCTGCTGAAGCATTGATAAACCAACAAACTGGGCTCCACCTCTTCTGTAGACCCTAGTACATACCTCTGACATAGCACTTACCCTATTGTTTAGTAACTTGTTCTTTACTTTTTATGTTTCACTGAGTTTTTTTTTTTTTCTGTATAACTGGAATATATGCATATTTTAACCACCCTGTTGTCAATACCAATGCTTGTCAAGTAAATGAATAAGGGTTAACCTGAATTCTCAGTGGACGATGTGCATGTGTGATAAGTTGCTTCAGTTTTGCCCATCTCTTTGCGACCCTAAGGACTGTAGCCCAACAGGCTCCTCTGTCCATGGGATTCCCTAGGCAAAAATACTGGGTGGGTTGCCATGCCCTCCTCCAGGGGATCTTCCCAACACAGGGATCGAACCTATGTCTCTTATGTCTCCTCCACTGACAGGCAGATTCTTTACCACTAGTGCCAGTTGGGAAGCCCCCCCAGTGGACAATACAGCACAATAAATATGTCACAATTTTAATATAATCTTTAAATTTCTAGGAAAGAGTGGATCTTAGGGAACGTGTTACATGAGTAAGTTATATAATATGCTCATAGCTGTTAATGAACATTTGTCTTTCATAAACCAGGTATCCCTCCTCTGTGATGTTCTAATTTTCTATACATTTATCTTTTCCCTCACCATATTTTTGATAATTATTTATGTGTCGATCTTCCCGGTATTCTAAAGACAGAGTAAGCACCACTGAGGTGGTTGTGGCTCAGTTGGTAAAGAATCTGCCTGCAATGCGGGAGACCTGGGTTTGATCCCTGGGTTGGGAGGATCCCCTGAAGAAGGGAAAGGCTACCCACTCCAGTATTCTGGCCTAGAGAATTCCATGGACTGTATAGTCCATGGGGCTGCAAAGAGTCGGACACAAATGAGTGACTTTCACTTCACTTCACTTCCCAATATTCTAAAGACAGAGGAAGCACCACTGAGGTTGTAACTATATATTATTCATCTTTGTATCCCCAAGGTTTATCATAGTCCTTCACACATAGACCATACCAAAAGATGTTTAAGGAATGAATGAGTATGTGGTGAATTTTCCTGAGCTTATTAATTATAGAAGGCAATGTTCTGAAAGTAATAAAAAGTGAAACAACTCCATTTGTAGGCCTTCAGAAAATAGGAGCTATCAGTTTATAAGAATTGAACCTTATTTTGTAGTTTACACTGGCATTTTAATACCAGATTATGACCATCTGGTGAAAATTCATCTTGTAATATTGTAGGAGACATTTTTATTTCCTCTGTTGAGGAGCCGTTTTTAGCTAAAAGTGACTGATGGGTCTTTGGAATGGTCTGATACCATTTCTACTTTAATATGAAGTTATCTTTTTTAAAGCAAGGGACTTTTAGACTTCTGGTTCCCTTGCCTCCAGCTCAAATAAAATAAAACAAAAACCTGTTTATTCACCAGTCTTTTCCATTTCAGTAAATGATATAATTATTTGCAAAGAACAAAAATCCAAGAGTCATCCTTGAATGCTTTCCTTACTTCTTCTACCCACCAGGCCTGTTTTCCCCTCCTGTTAATGATTGACAGTGCCCAGTCAATTAGCAGGTCTTGTGGCTCAGACTCCAAAATATGTTCAGAATATTCTTTACCATTAAGGTCTTGCCTTAACTATTGTAATAGTCTGCTAACTACTTCCATTATTTCACAGGACAGGAGAGAGCTTTGAATTCCACTGAGATCCATCAATGGCTGCCCCTGAACGTTAAGTAAAAGCCACCCTCTACACCATGTCTTCAATGCCCTACTTGATTTGGCCTCCACCAAACTCTTCATCTTTCTTCCCTACAGTTCACCTCTCTTTATCCCATCTCCAGGCCCCAAGGCCTTCTTCTTGTCATTAGAACGCACCATGCTTACTCTGTGTTCATGGCTGTTATTTTGGTGTCCTCTCTTCCAGGAATACTTTTCTCATGGATCTCCAAAAGGGGATCACTCACTATACAGCTGTCTCTCATTTCTTCCAGGAAGCCTCTCTAAAATATTGGATTGGCCAAAAAGTTCACAATGTTATGGAAAAACCTGAGTGAACATTTTGGCCAACACAAATAGCATTCGTTGCGCAGTTACTTTTTATCCAAATTCTCAGCTTTTGTTTCTCAGTAAGAAATGAAACCCCTCATTTCTTTGTGCTATCTTCTTTCATGTCTGTTATCCCTACTAGAAAGAGGTCAGGGTTTGTTTTTGCTTCGTCCACTGTTGTATCCCGAGTCTTGAACGGTAGTTGCTTACTGAATATTTTTGGAATGATTCATGCCTAATTTAGTCAGAAATGTGTGCATTTTAAGCGTGCTCATGTAGACCAGGGTGGTGACTGCAATGGGCATGATACCAGCTGTATTGAGACCATGAACTCTGTCCTCAATGTCCATTCAAAGCTTATAAGAAAATGAAAGTACCATGTCTCAAACAATTCAGACCAAAGCAGGAATAGGATCCTGTGAGAGAAGGCCAATTTAATTCACTAACAATTTGAGGAAACCTAATTTGTTCCATTAGGGCTTTCCAGATGGCTTGGTAGTAAAGCATCTGCCTGCCAATGCAGGAGACACAGGAGGCAAGGCTTTGATCCCTGGGTGAGGAAGATCTAGAGTAGGAAATGGCAGCCTGTTCCAGTATTCTTGCCTTGAAAATGCCATGGACAGAGGAGCCTGGAGGGCTACTGTCCTTGGGGTCACAAAGAGTTGGACATGACTGAGCAACTGAGCACAGACACACACACACACACACACACACGCACACACACACAAACACAATTTGTTCCATTAATAAGCTATTGAGAAAACTCTTCCCTTCAATATTATTAGCTATATAATCATGTTTATGTTATCTTAGGGGATTTGAGAGATGCGGAGCCACTCATCTGCTGGGTTTCTATGCTGTTACATGTTATAGATCACTTCAGAGACTGCTTAATTACTACAATAAACATGATTTGAGCACTGACCTTTTTATCCCTCCAAATGTTTGTGCATGACCCAGGAATTTTCCAAAGTCAATATGAAACATGTGGCCCGACTTTGTCAGCATGATATTGTCGTTGTGTCGGTCACAGACTCCCAGGATGAATGTTACCACACACCAGCCAGCACAGGAATAGAAAAAGTTCCTTAAGACCTAATCAGTTGAAAAACAGTAACACAAAAGTAATATAAACACAAATGAGCAAACACAGAGGCAATGGTAAAAGTATGATAAAAAACAGAATTATATCATCTGGAACCAATTCTACATCTCAGTTGAGAAGATATGATTAAATGGTTGGTTCTTGATATGATACAGAAGAAGGTGAAGCAGTCTGTTCTTTGGCTTAATGAATGTGTTTGTTGAAATGGGAGAAAATATCTTTCATTCAATTAAAGCTAATTTTCATAGTTTATTCATAATGTGATTTTTTAATGTTACAGTTGCACAAGAGTGGGATACTTTTTTCAAGGTAAAAGAAGAAGGAACAATATGGCTCAATATTGCCTAGTCCTATAGAAATTTAAAATATCAATTTTTGAATATCCGAAGTTTTTATACAAAATAAACTATATTGAGATGTCTGATCTCTTACAAATATATCATCCAGTTAATGCCCCAAAGGGTTTGGTACAGTATATACCTGTGCGGGTGGAAGAAGTTTCTATTAAGTCAGCTGTGGCTTACATTTCTTTAATGAACACAGGTTTCTTGCCAAAATTCTTTTTTCTACAAAAAAATTGTCTCCTGGGTATACATCATTTTGATGGATGATGCGATGATGAGTGTAACCATGGTGCAACCACGAGTGACAGACTGAGCCACACGTATGGACCTCCTCAGCTAGTGTGGCTGACCCTTGGGAAGGAAGGTCAGCTAGTGTGGCTGACCCTTGGGAAGGAAAGTCTATGTGTTTGGACTACATGCTGGGTCAGTTCCAAGTATCCCAAGTGCCTTAATTTGTCTGTCTTGATTTTCTTTACTTATAAAGATAATAAAGTATGTCTTTCACATGGTACTTATGAACATTAAACGTATGTGGAAACACCTCAAACAATACAACCTCAGGGTTTATGCCTAACTCAAGTTTCAATCTGGGGAATGGGTAAAAAAATAGATTCAAGATAATTTCATCTAATTCTTTGTTATTTGAACTCCCAAACCTATATTCCATGACTCAGCTGGTAAAGAATCTGCCTGCAATGCAGGAGACCTGGATTAGATCATTGGGTTGGGAAGATTCCCTGGGAAAGGCTACCCACTCCAGTATTTTGGTCTGGGGAATTCCATGGACGGTAAAGTCCATGGGGTTGCAAAGAGTTGAACACGACTGAGCAACTTTCACTGACTCATTCAATCTCATAGAAGTATGGAGTGGATTAAATCTTGGGTCTCTCTTTCCTCCCAGGCCAACTAGGGTGACTGAACCTCCCAGTTTGCCAGGACTGAGGAGTTTCCTAGAATGAGGGATGTTTAGGGCTCAAGAAGGTTCTGAGCAAATCTGATGCTGGCCCATATTGCACCTTTGTATGAATTAGCATAAAGGCGTCCCTACCTCTGTAGGGGACCTAGCTGTAACAGTTCGTGCTTTGGCAAGTGGGGCAAGGCTTGGCTCTAGTCAACTCATTCTTTCATTTGGGAGCCCTGGTTGAGGGCAGAATCTGAACACTGTACACAGCAGGCTAGATGCCAGGGTAAAGTGGGAAAAATGTTTGCGGTCAAATGGAATATTACACTTTGTAAATTCAGAGATATAAAAAATGAAAACTATTATGCATTCTGAAAACATTAAAAGAATGAGGCATGAGAAAAGAGAACTTGGCAGAAGAAAATACATTGCAAAGGAAGGAGGGGGATTTATAGAAATTATAGATTGTGGACAAATAGGCAGAGATAACTTAGAGAAGGTAGTTTCAAGAAGCATCATCTCATGTGAGATTGCTGTAAGGGAGGCAGCTAAGTCTTTATTGATAGCCCAGAATTTCCAACCAGAGGAAAAACCAAACACAGAAATTTTTACTGAGTTAATATACCAGTCCCTTGGACTGCAAGAAGATCAAACCAGTCAATCCTAAAGGAAATCAACCCTGAATATTCATTGATAGGACTGATGCTGAAGCTGAAGGTCCAAATCTTTGGCCACCTAATGCGAAGAGCTGCCTCATTGGAAAAGATCCTGGTGCTGGGAAAGACTGAAGGCAGGAGGAGAAGGGTGTGGCAGAGGATGAGATGGTTAGATAGCATCACCAATTCAATGGACACGAATTTGAGCAAACTCCAGGGGACAGTGAAGCACAAGGAAGTATAGCATATGGCAGTCCATAGGGTCAAAAAGAGTCAGACACGACTTAATGATTGAACAATGACAACAATATACCATTTAAACTGTGTCGTTATTACTAGGCTGATGACTGAATGAATTAGAACTCAAGAGAACTCAAGAACTCAAGAGAACTCAATTTGTTTTTTCATAAATCAAAATATCTAATGAGCCAGTGTATATCTTTATTTAAGTACATCATTTAAAATTAGTTACAGAAGGACAAACCTTTTCATAATCCACCTTTAAAGGGTTGTGCTGACTGAACCATTTTTTTATTGTATTTTCTTTCAGGGGGCCTATCGGTCCAAAATGGCGATGGATTTTTGCTAGGGTTACAGCATCAGGCACCATCTGCACCAACCCTGGGTGATAAAAAAGAGATTATGGAAACAACTCTTTCTCTGCAGGATGAAGGATACATAGGAAACGCATCTTGATCTAGGTAACAAAAACAACAGTTGCTAACATGACTTGGATTACCCCCTCACACCGCTTTTTTTTCTTCAAATTTTCTTTTCTGAAGGAGTCTTACCTAGATGGTATTCCTTCTAATTTTTCCTAAATCCTGGGGAGTGATGAGGCTACTCGTATTTGGTAAGATGTATCAGAAGCATCTATTTCTACTAGATGCTTCTGTTCTGTTCTGTTCAGTCGCTCAGTCGTGTCCGACTCTTTGCGACCCCGTGGACTGTAGCCTACCAGGCTTCTCCATCTATGTGATTCTCCAGGCAAGAATACTGGAGTGGGTTACCATTTCCTTCTCCAGGGGATCTTCCCGACCCAGGGATCGAACCAGGGTCTCCTGCATTGGAGGCAGACGTGTTAACCTCTGAGCCTCCAGGGAAGCCCACTAGATGCTTAGATGTTCCATTAAAACAATAGTAGACAGTCAAACTAGATGGTCTCCCAGAAACCTCACTGAGTCAACAGAGTGGTGAATTAATTAATGTATGGCTTCTGCATTCATTTACAGTTTAAAGGAAGACATTTATACTTGTATAACAAGCACATTTATGATATAAGTGAATCAGATATAATCTACATGAAAAATATTTCAAATATATTATAAAATCAATGTTCAGGTTAATAAAAGCTTCACTTACCAGTTTCACTTCTAGGAGTGAACAGAGTAACTCTGCAGTAAACATGTACAGAGCCACCTGCTCCTTCCTTCTCAGTCAATATTAAAGGGAAGCTATCATAATTTTTTAAGGGAACATACATTGATTGAACTTCAATAGGACCTTTGACCCACTAACCATCAAGGCTTCTTTTCACTGTGTTTTTAAGGCTATTGGAATGTAAATATTTTCAAACCTTCTGATTTTTATTCTGTACAGAACAGCAATTTAAAACCAGTATTTAAAAGTCTCCTAGGAATAATGCCCAAAAAACAACCTGTAATCTGCAGTTCTGTAAATAAAGTCATTGAAAGAAATTAGACTCGAGAATTTCTGCTTTCCACAGTCTTTGACAGCTGCAAGAGTTGCAAACACAAATGCCCAAAGGGATCAGGGACATAAATGTAACTATTTGAAAAGAGAGACAGTTAAGTTTTAAAAATTGACTGTTTCATGTCTTTAAAAATTTTCAAATTAAACAAATGAGTAGATCATAGTAATGGTAGGCAGAACACTTCTCTGTGTTAGATTTGGCTGGTGGCAGCTTGTTGTAGCCATCATCTCTCTCTCTCTCTCTCTCTTTTTTTCAGCCTTAATCTCTTAATATTTAATAGCCCAGCCCAGGGGGAACCATTAGGCATCTACATTGCTGGATCAGAGAGAAACTTAAAACATGGAGAGGGGGAATAGGATGCTGAAAAAAATAACATATTAAAATCAATTTGTTGAAAACAAAGAAGAAGGAAATGTAACACCCCAGAGATAAATCCTGGTAATATCTTTAATATCATTTCTCCCTCCCTGCCTAACAGTATTTGGCTCTTGTGCAGGTATTCCCTTGCTTATAGAGATAGTGAATGTAAAACTTAACATTTGATAGTAATATAATTACTTTGGAAACAGTAATATAATTCCTTTTTCCGACCCTGAAACTTTCCTTCATTCTTCCAGTTCCTGCATTTAACACTTTCTAACAGAGAACCGTGGCACCTGGTTCCGTGGTGCTTCATCGCCACCTCACATTTGTTGTTCGGTCACTGAGTCATGTCTGACTCTTTGTGACCCCATGGACTACAGCCCACCAGAGTCCTCTGTCCATGGGATTTCCCAGGCAAGAGTACTGGGTTGCCATTTCCTTCTCCAGGGGATCTTCCTGACCTAGGAATCAAACCAGCACCTCCTGCATTGGCAGGCAATTCTTTACCACGGAGCCACCGGGGAAGGCCCTGTGCATCTGACCACACCCTAGACTAGGACGGAGATTAGTGCGCCCCTTAGATATGGTACTGTAGCAAAGTCAGTTATGCTTCAGACCTCATTTGTTTTCAGGGAGTTAATCACTGCTAAATCCCAAGTCATTTATCATAAGTCTTTCATTGCTGACTACCCGGAAAACTTTGTACCTCATTTATAACAATCATGGTGGCTAAATTCTACCCATTAATTAAAACCATAATTTACATTTTGATACATTTTAAGCTACTGTGTATTATACACCTTTTAAACACTTCTAGCATAATTCTGTGCACATTGGGTAACATGTGTGGCTCCAATCCCACAGTTTTATAATACAGCATTTCTCAAAATTTAATACCCATATGTATTGCCTGAGGATCTTGTCAAAATGTAGGTTATGGTTAGTAGGGTGGAGGTGGGGCCTGAGATTCTGAATTTCTGACAAGTTCACAGGTGATGTCATGTTGCTGGTCCATAGGTCACACTTTAAGTAGCAAGGTTCTTAGGGAGAAAACTTTTTAAGATGGTGTCATACAAGGTGTGCATGCATGCTTAGTCACTAAATCGTGTCTGACTCTTTGACACCCTATGGACTGTATCCTGCCAGGTTCCTCTGTCCATGGGATTTCTCAGGCAATAATACTGGAGCGGGTTTCCATTTCCTTCTCCAGGGGATCTTTCTGACCTAGGGATTGAACTCATGTCTCCTGCATTGGTAGATGGGTTCTTTAACACTGAGCCACCAGGGAAGCCCCCATCATACAAAGTAGTGGTTCTCAAAAAAAGGTGCCTGAGAAACACCAGAGCAGCTTTTGGTAATCACTGAGACTGAGCCTCTCCACCTTCCATTCCCCTCCCCAACCCTTCCCAGTGGACAGCGTGATTTAGTAACCTGGCTGGATCCTAGATGTAACTGCTCCGATTTTCCTAAGTAATTTTTACCCCATCAAAGCTGGAGCAAATTTGGAGCAATGAAATAAATCCTAAAGAAATTTTTCTGCTCTGAGAATCTCTCCCAAAGTTCCTACAACACCATATCCCTAGTAGTCATGAGGATTAACAATAACATTGATAAAGTTATATTAACTTATGGCCTGGAGTAGACCCACAAACTGTTTTGGTCATTTTAGTATTCCCTGTCTTACTTTGTGACAGGTGTCCCCAGTGGTTCAGCAGTAAAGAGTCCGACTTCAATGCAGGAGACGCAGGAGACATGGGTTCAATCCCTGTGTCTGAAAGATCCCCCAGAGAAGGGGATGGCAAACTCCTCCAGTATTCTTGCTTGGAGAATGCCATGGACAGAGGAGCCTGGCAGGCTACAGTCCATAGTGTCGCAAAGTGTCAGGTACTAGGGACTTAGCACACATGAATTTTACTTTGTGATATTTCCTGAGAACAGTAGATATTCAATAACCCTTGGAACCTGATTAAAAACGGAATCTAAATGCCTAAAAAACGACATTTGCTTTAACGATGGCCATTTCTATGGAAGAAGTATTTTTTCCATTATAATCTTACAACAAAAGAAATTGTTGTTAGATAGTGGGGAAGAATAACTTGTTTGCATAAATATATCTGTAACTTTGGGCAAGTCTAGAGTTATTTTTGCTGAATTATTTTATGAATGTCAAAAGTTTTAGTCTCCATTACATTCCTATGATTGTAAACAGAAAAACAAAGAGATGGAATTGAAGAATTCCAGTGAGGTTACTGCTGTATTCAATTTCTGAATAAAAAGTAATCCATGTGACATCAAGAAACTCAGCTTGGCTCATTCTTACCCTTTCAACATATTAGGATATGAAAGAATTAGGTCATTTATGTGAGAAAAGGGAGAATAAAACTGAAGGAATAAGGATCTCTGAGTAGCAGTAATAAAAGACTTTCAGGATTTAGAACGTTAGAAGTTTAGGAGTGGTACACTTGGCATGGAAACAAGGGCTCTATTATTAGAATCAAAATAATTGGGCAGATTGATTTGTAACAGCCAGGAGATGCTTCCATGTTTAGCTTCTAAAATCTTGAATCTCAGTTGGCTGGGGACTGAGCCTTGAACTGGAGGGTGCCTGGAGGCAGTAGCAGTTTTTCTTTTAAGATGATGGGTTTAAATTGTAGTTCTGTCGGAATTAAAAAAAAAAACAAAACCACCACCAACAACATAATCACTTTTCCAATTCTATGATTATCTTATCCCTTTGTTTATGCAGATATATCTTCCATGCTGCTGCTGACAAGTGCCCAGTTTTGTCTGACTCTTTGCAACCCCATGGACTGTAGCCCTGCCAGGCTCCTCTGTCCAAGGGATTTTACAGGCAAGAATACTGGAGTGGGTTGCCATTTCCTTCTCCAGGGGATCTTGCCAACTCATGGATTGAACTTGGGTCTCTTGTGTCTGATATACTGGCAGCAGATTCCTTAGCACTAGTATCACCTGGGAAGCCCATATCTTCTGTATTTCATACCAATTAATTTAATGAAATTTTAAGTGGCAATGGCCACATGTAAAAAAACTATGATATCTTAGAAATTATTTCTTCAATTTAGCATGATTGTCAGTTCAGTCGCTCAGTCGTGTCCGACTCTTTGCGACCCCATGAACCACAGCACGCCAGGCCTCCTTGTCCATCACCAACTCCCGGAGTTCACTCAAACTCATGTCCATCGAGTCGGTGATGCCATCCAGCCATCTCATTCTCTGTCATCCCCGTCTCCTACTACCCCCAATCCCTCCCAGCATCAGACTCTTTTCCAGTGAGTCAACTCGTCGCATGAGGTGGCCAAAGTATTGCAGTTTCAGCTTTAGCATCAGTCCTTCCAATGAACACCCAGGATTGATCTCCTTTATAATGGACTGGTTGGATCTCCTTGCAGTCCAAGGGACTCTCAAGAGTCTTCTCCAGCACCACAGTTCAAAAGCATCAATTCTTTGGCGATCAGCTTTCTTTACATTCCAACTCTCACATCCATACATGACCATGGGAAAAACCATAGCCTTGACTAGACGGACATTGGTTGGCAAAGTAATGTCTCTGCTTTTTAATATGCTATCTAGGCTGGTCATAACTTTCCTTCCAAGGAGTAAGCGTCTATTAATTTCATGGCTGCAATGACTATCCGCAGTGATTTTGGAGCCCCCAAAATAAAGTCTGACACTGTTTCCACTGTTTCCCCATCTATTTCCCATGAAGTGATGGGACCAGATGTCATGATCTTTGTTTTCTGAATGTTGAGCTTAGAGCCAACCTTTCACTCTCCTCTTTCACTTTCATCAAGACGCCTTTGAGTTCCTCTTCACTTTCTGCCATAAGGGTGGTGTCATCTGCATATCTGAGGTTATTGATATTTCTCCCGGCAATCTTGATTCCAGCTTGTGCTTCTTCCAGCCCAGCGTTCCTCATGATGTACTCTGCATATAAGTTAAATAAGCAGGGTGACAATATACAACCTTGACGTACTCCTTTTCCTATTTGGAACCAGTCTGTTGTTCCATGTCCAGTTCTAACTGTTGCTTCCTGACCTGCATACAGGTTTCTCAAGAGGCAGGTCAGGTGGTTTGGTATTCCCATCTCTTTCAGAATGTTCCACAGTTTCTTGTGATCCACACAGTCAAAGGCTTTGGCATAGTCAATGAAGCAGAAATAGATGTTTTTCTGGAACTCTCTTGCTTTCTCCATAATCCAGCGGATGTTGGCAATTTGATCTCTGGTGCCTCTGCCTTTTCTAAAACCTGCTTGAACATCTGGGAGTTCACGGTTCACATATTGCTGAAGCCTGGCTTGGAGAATTTTGAGCATGACTTTACTAGCGTGTGAGATGAGTGCAGTTGTGCGGTAGTTTGAGCATTCTTTGGCATTCCCTTTCTTTGGGATTGGAATGAAGACTGACCTTTTCCAGTCCTGTAGCCACTGCTGAGTTTTCCAAATTTGCTGGCATATGGAGTGCAGTACTTTCACAGCATCATCTTTCAGGATTTGAAATAGCTCAATTGGAATTCCATCACCTCCACTAGCTTTGTTTGTCGTGATGCTCTCTAAGGCCCACTTGACTTCACATTCCAAGATGTCTGGTTCTAGGTGAGTGGTCATGCCATCGTGATTATCTTCATCGTGAAGATCTTTTTTGTACAGTTCTTCTGTGTATTCTTGCTACCTCTTAATATCTTCTGCTTCTGTTAGGTCCATACCATTCCTGTCCTTTATCGAGCCCATCTTCACATGAAATGTTCCCTTGATATCTCTAATTTTCTTGAAAAGATCTCTTGTTTTTCCTATTTTGTGGTTTTCGTCTATTTCTTTGCATTGATCGCTGGGGAAGGCTTTCTTATCTCTCCTTGCTATTCTTTGGAACTCTGCATTGAGATGCTTATATCTTTCCTTTCCTCCTTTGCTTTTCACCTCTCTTCTTTTCACAGCTATTTGTAAGGCCTCTTCAGACAGCCATTTTGCTTTTTTGCATTTCTTTTCCATAGGGATGGTCTTGGTCCCTGTCTCATGTATTAAGTACAATTTTTACTTCTGATGTCTGCTTATTTGTGTGGATCCTCAACATTTTATAACCCTATATACGAGACAGCAAAAGAGACACAGATGTATAGAACAGTCTTTTGGACTCTGTGGGAGAGGGCGAGGGTGGGATGTTTTGGGAGAATGGCACTGAAACTTGTATATTACCATATGTGAAACGAATCGCCAGTCCAGGTTTGATGCATGACACAGGATGCTCAGGGCTACTGCACTGGGATGAACCAGAGGGATGGGATGGGAAGGGAGGTGGAGGGGGTTCAAGATGGGGAACACATGTACACCCGGGGCAGATTCATGTTAATGTATCGCAAAACCAATACAATAATGTAAAGTAATTAGCCTCCAATTAAAATAAATAAATAAATAAAAAGTTAACAAAAATAAAAAAAAGAAAATGTGTACATTTATAATCATATTTCCATATTAATATCTTGTCTTTTATAAAGGGAAATGCTGAAGTAAGTTCAAAGTTTGCATATTGATCATCTTTGATTGTTGATATCACACTTTATTCAAAAGTCTTTCAGAAACTAAGTGCATGTTTATAACTTGTTTAGAATTTTCAGAACTCCTTTAAGTGTTTGCAACTTTGTAAATTTTGTCTTAATTGGAAACAATTGTAATTTGAATGAATAAGCAGACCTTTCTATAACCAGCTTAAAAAAGATAAAAAATATGAATTATTAATGTAAATAATCCTTAAAGACACTCAAAGTTAACATTTGAGTTGTCAGAGTCCTGATTAATATTTAGAAGGATATTATGCTTTATATAAATCATCTTTGTTTATTGTTTTTGAAATTAATTTTTTTTTTTTTTAAAGAATGACTATGTTTGGGGCTTTCCAGGTGGTGCTAGTGGTAAAGAACCCGCCTGCCAAAGCAGAAGACATAAGAGATGCAAGTTTGATCCCTGGGTTGGGAAGATCCTCTGGAAGAGAAGGAAATGGCAACCCACTCCAGTATCCTTGCCTGGAGAATTACATGGACAGAGAAGTCTGGCAGGCTACGCATTCCGTAGAGCCACAAAGAGTCAGATATGACTAAAGTGACTTTAGTCACTTGATGATATTAAATCATCTTGGCTTATTGTTTTTGAAACTAATTCTTTGTAAAAAAAAAAAAAGAAGAAGAAGAATTACTATGTTTAGTTCTTTGGATTTTAAAATTTGTCATCTAAAATGAAAGTTGTAGAAAGTCTGAGGGCATATTACCAATAAATGTATGAGATAAGTAATGTAAGTCAGATTTCTAATCTATACTGACCTTGGCCCTTTCCCGTGGAGAGACATCTATAAATGATCATTTGCATATCCAGGCCCTCCTGTAGCCAAATATTGTCCATCACTTGAATAATCTGCAGAACAAGCATATCCTGACGGAGATCATCTCCAGCCTGTTAGAAACAAAATTATAGACTCTGGGTTTCTCCTTGAATTCCATTGAAAGTTTTCAACACCAGTATATGTCATTTCCCTCTCTGAATAACTTTCCTGCCTAACTTAGAGTGGTTTCAGTTGTTCTGTTAGCACTAAGAGTACCCTGTGTTTCTGATAGAAGATCACTGAAAATAAGAACTTTCTTTTAAATGATTATAGAAGCTTTATCCATCAAATTAGAAGTGTCTTGGAATGTTGTTCCCTAATAACAATCTTTCAATTTACTATCCAGGTGCAGCTTCTTAACCTCAAAGTCTGGTGAAGAGAGGCTAGACAAACGTTCATCCAAATTTCAAACTCAGCCAAGTGACATCTCTTTCAAAGGGAAACATATTTGATGTGCTATAAGTTTATACACTGATACACAGTTAGATTACCTGGAGCTTCTTGACTGGGAATACAAATAGTACATATATGATTCATCAGACTTTGACTCATTGGCTTCTCTTATTTTGAGGGCAGTTACAAAGTTTTCAGAATAAATGGCCTTTGATAACAAGAAATCATAGAGGTGTGATTTTCTAGCATAGGTGAAGGAAATGGAAAATGTCCAAAGGGGAAGGACAGTTCTATGCTGTTAACTACTAAGAGGCTCAGTTTTGAAAATGCTTTCTAAATTATATGCAGACGACTGTGTGCCACAATGAGCTTTTGTGTGGTTCTTTTTCCTTCACCAAAAATGCACTGTTGGGGGAACTCTTAATGCTTGAGGTTACACAGATCACAGCAAAAATATGGGTGTACTAATAAGTGTGTTCCTTAACCTAGTCAGAATTGAATACAAATTCCACTCTGAGACCTTGTTTTCTGGTTTGGCTGAGTCATTTAACACATTAATCGAATGACTGGCAAATGTTTCCTTTATTTCTACTGAACTGTATGTAACTTTTTACTCTATTGTCCCATGGGATTCATGATAAAGACTGATATGACCCATATTTATGTTTTATTTAAAAAGAAGACAACAACCCAAATTACTAAAATAAGCAAATGTTCACTAAGAAGAATTTAAATCATATCCTTTGAGTTGCAGCTGATTTTGATTCAAATTTAATATGGAGGCCAAAAGAAGACTCTCCCCCTAGAAACTTAGCACAATTATGCTTTCTGTACTACTCAAAAGTGATCATATCATTTATTGAAGCATACCTCTCAGAGTTTTGCACTGAAGATTCATTGGCTTTGAGCCAGTAATGTTGGATTTATTGCCAATCATAGTTTGGCGTGTGCTATAATTCTGTGAAAACGCAGAATCAAAAATAACTGGCATCTTCTGTGCTGTTGTCAGAGGAATAGAGCTATACTAATTTATTCTTCTGAGTAATAAATCAATAGTCCTATCTATGGGATCAATTTGATGTTTCAGGAGAGCTACTGTACCTTAAAAATGACACTGATGTTTTTGCCCATTGGATTGGCATTAATGAAAGTAATCTTCAACGGCAAAGCATTAGATGTGAAATATGAACATGCCTACAGGACAAAAGCAAGAGAAATATGGTGAGCAAAATAAAGCAAAAAGAACAGTTTGAAATCATGGCCCCAGTGGAATCTGTTATATGAGCAAATATAACAGATATGAATAATTTTTACACTTTGAAACAAAGAAACATATTTATTAAAAAAAAAAAGACTTTAGTCTACCAACCAAAGCCTTCATTTGTAAACTAAAAAGCCAGCTTTTCAGCAGGTTGTAAATCTTCAAGGACGTTTTTTCCTCACTCAGCAGTGATGGTGTGTAGGGGGTTTAAATAAACTAAGTAGTATGTAGGTATTGTGCTTTTGCTGGTTGGTTAATATATAAAAGATTAAATTGCTATTAAAATATATTTCCTTTTCATTCTTTCTGCCCAACAGCATATTTTAAGGAAATATGGATACAGTAAGAAGACCTGAATACAAATTTGGACTCTGATACAGAGGGAAGTGGGCTTCCCAGGTGGTTCTAGTGTTATAGAACATGCCTGCCAATGAAGGAGACATAAAAGATGTGGGTTTGATCCCTGGGTTGGGAAGATCCCCTGGAGGATGGCATGGCAACCAGCTCCAGTATTCTTGCCTGGAGAATCCCTTGGACAGAGGAGCCGGGCAGGCTACAATCCATAGGGTTGCAGAGTCAGACATGATTGGAGTGACTTAGCATGCATGCACAGTTTGAAGCCGTAAGAAAAACAAATATTTTGTATTAACACATATATATGGGGTCTAGCCAATCCAGTTAATCCATCCTAAAGGAAATCAGTCCTGAATATTCATTGGAACGACTGATGTTGAAGCTGAAACTCCAATACTTTGGCCACCTGATGCGAAGAACTGACTCATTTGAAATGACCCTGATGCTGGGAAAGATTGAAGGCAGGAGAAGGGGAGGACAGAGGATGAGATGGTTGGATGGCATCACTGACTCAATGGACATGAGTTTGAGCAAGCCCAGGAGTTGGTGATGGATAGGGAAGCCTGGCATGCTACAATCCATGGAGTTGCAGAGTTGGACATGACTGAGTGACTGGTGGAATCTAGATAAATGGTCCTGATGAACCTTTTGGCAGGGAAGGAATAGAGATGTAGTTGTTGAGAACGGACCTGTGGACACAGTGGAGGAGGAAGAGGGTGAGACAAAAGGAAAGAGTAGCACTGATATAATACACTGCCACATGTAAAATCGATGAGTGGAAAGTTTCTGTATGACAGAGAGGAGAGCTCAGCATGGTGCTCTGTGACAACAGAGAGGGTAGGATGGGGAGGTGGGAGGAGGTTCAACAACAATATTTACGTTGTTGCTGTTGTTTAGTTTCTGAGCCATGTCCAACTCTTTGTGACCCCATGGTCTGTAGCCCTCCAGGCTCCTTTGTTCATGGGATTTTCAAGGCAGGAATAACGGAGTAGGTTGCATTTCCTTCTGTAGACAATCTACTTGACCCAGGGATCAAACCTGTGTCTCCTGCTTGGTAGGTAAATTCTTTAGTACTCAGCCAACTTGGAAGCCTGAATACACACACACACACACACACACACACACACCAGTTCAGTTCAGTCATTCAGTCATGTCCGACTCTTTGCGACCCCATGGACTGTAGCAGGCAAGGCCTCCCTGTCTGTCACCAACTCCCGGAGTTCACTCAAACTCATTTCCATTGAGTCAGTGATGCCATTCAACCATCTCATCCTCTGTCGTCCTCTTCTTCTTCTGCCCTCAATCTTTGCCAGCATCAGAGTCTTTTCCAATAAGTCAGTTCTTCACATCAGTTGGCGAGAGTATTGGAGTGTCAGCTTCAACATCAGTCCTTTCAATGAACATCCAGGACTGATCTCCTTTAGGATGGGCTGGTTGGATCTCCTTGCAGTCCAAGGGACTCTCAAGAGTCTTCTCCAACTTTACAGTTCAAAAACATCAATTCTTCGGCATTCAGCTTTCTTTATAGTCCAACTCTCACATCCATACATGACCACGGGAAAAACCATAGCTTTGACAAAAGGAACCTTTGTTGGCAAAGTAATGTCTCTGTTTTTTAATATGCTTTCTAGGTTGGTCATAACTTTCCTTCCAAGGAGTAAGCGTCTTTTAATTTCATGGTTGCAGTCAGCATCTGCAGTGATTTTGGAGCCCCAAAAAATAAAGTCTCTGCCTCTCAGTGTTTCCATTGTTTCCCATTTATTTGCCATGAAGTGATGGGACTGGATGTCATGATCTTAGTTTTCTGAATGTTGAGTTTTAAGCCAACTTTTTCACTCTCCTCCTTCACTTTCATCAAGAGGCTCTTTAGTTCTTCACTTTCTGCCATAAGGGTGGTGTCATCTGCATATCTGAGGTTACTGATGTTTCTCCCAGGAATCTTGATTCTAGCTTGTGCTTCATCCAGCCTGGTATTTCGCATGATGTACTCTGCATATAAGTTAAATAAGTGGGGTGAAAATATACAGCCTTGACATATTCTTTTCCTGATTTGGAAACAGTCTGTTGTTCCATGTCTAGTTCTAACTATTGCTTCTTGACCTGCATACAGATTTCTCAGGAGGCAGGTCAGGTGGTCTGGTATGTCGATCTCTTGAAGAATTTTCTAGTTTGTTGTGATTCACACAAAGGCTTTGGTGTAGTCAATAAAGCAGAAGTAGATGTTTTTCTGGAACTCTCTTGCTTTTACAATGATCCAGTGGATGTTGGCAATTTGATCTCTGGTTCCTCTGCCTTTTCTAAAACCAGCTTGAACATCCGGAATTTCATGGTTCATGTACTGTTGAAGACAGACTTGGAGAATTTTGAGCATTACTTTGCTAATGTGTGAGATGAGTGCAACTGTGTGGTAGTTTGAGCATTCTTTGGCATTGTCTTTTCTTTGGGATTGGATTGAAAACTGACCTTTTCCAGTCCTGTGGCCACTGCTGAGTTTTCCAAATTTGCTGACATATTGAGTGAAACACTTTCACAGCATCATCTTTTAGGATTCGAAATAGCTCAACTGAAATTTTATCACCTCCATTAGCTTTGTTCACAGTGATGCTTCCTGAGGCCCACTTGACTTCACATTCCAGGATGCCTGGCTTTAGATGAGTGATCACACCATTGTGGTTATCTGGTTCATGACGATCTTTTTTGTTCTTCTATGTATTTTTTCCACTTCTTCTTAATATCTTTTGCTTCAGTTAGGTCCATACCATTTCTGTCTTATATTGTGCCCATTTTTGCATGAAATGTTCCCTTGGTATCTCTAATTTTCTTGAAGAGATCTCTAGTCTTTCCCATTCTATTATTTTCTTTTATTTATTTTTTAAAATTAATTTATTTTTTATTGAAGGATAATTGCTTTACAGAATTTTGCTGTTTTCTGTCAAACCTCAAAATGAATCAACTATTGGTATTCCCTTTTGAAATTTCCTCCCATTTCCCTCCCTATCCCACTCCTCTAGGTTGATACAGAGCCCCTGTTTGAGTTTCCTGAGCCATACCAAATTCCCGTTCGCTATTTATTTTACACATGGTAATGTAAGTTTCCATGTCACTCTCTCCATACATCTCACCCTCTCCCCCCCACTCCCCATGTCCATAAGTCTATTCTCTATGTCTATTTCTCCATTGTTGCCCTGTAAATAAATTCTTCAGAACCATTTTTCTAGATTCTGTATATATGTGTTAGAATACAGTATTTATCTTTCTCTTTCAGACTCATTTCACTCTATATAACAGGTTCTAGGTTCATCCACCTCATTAGAACTGACTCAAATGTGTTTTTTTAATAGTTGAGTAATATTCCATTGTGTACATATACCAGAACTTTTTTATCCATTCATCTAGGTTGCTTCCATGTTCTACCTACTGTAAATAGTGCTGCAATGAATAATGGGATACATGTGTCTTTTTCAAGTTTGGTTTCCTCAGGGTATATGCCTATGAGTAGGATTGCTGAGTCATATGGTGGTTTTTTCCTAGCTTTTTAACGAATCTCCATACCATCTTCCATAGTGGCTGTATCAATTTACATTCCCACCAACAGTGCAAGAGTGTTCCCTTTTCTCCACACCCTCTCCAGCATTTATTGTTTGTAGACCTTTTGATGATGGCCATTCTGATCGGTGTGAGGTGATATCTCACTGTAGTTTTGATTTGCATTTCTCTAATAATGAGTGATGTTGAGCATCATTTCACGTGTTTGTTGGCTATCTGTATGTCTTCTTTGGCGAAATGTCTGTTTATGTCTTTTTCCCACTTTTTGATTGGGTTGTTTGTTTTTCTAGCATTGAGTTCTATGAGCTGCTTATATATTTTGGAAATTAATCCTTTGTCAGTTGTTTCATTTACTATTATTTTCTCCAATTCTGAGGGTTTTCTTTTCATCTTGCTTATAGTTTCCTTTGCTGTGCAAAAGCTTTTAAATTTAATCAGGTCCCACTTGTTTACTTTTGTTTATATTTTCATTTCTCGAGGAGGTGGGTCATAGAAGATCTTGCTTTAATTTATGTCATCGAGTGTTCAGTTTATGTTTTCCTCTAAGAGTTTTATAGTTTCTGGTCTTACATTTAGGTCTTTAACCCATTTTGAGTTTATCTTTGTGTATGGTGTTAGGAAGTGTTTTAATTTCATTCTTTTATATGTAGCTGCCCAGTTTTTCCCAGAACCATTTACTGAAGATGTTGTCTTTGCCCCATTTTATATTCTTGCCTCCATTGTCAAAAATAAGGTACCCATGGATGCATGGGTTTATATTTGGGCTTTATCTCTTGTTCCACTGGTCTACCTTTCTGTCTTTGTGCCAGTACCATACTGTCTTGATGACTGTAGCTTTGTAGTATAACCTGAGGTCAGGAAGGTTGATTCCTCCAGCTGCATTCTTCTTTCTCAAGACTACTTTGGCTATTCGGGGTCTTTTGTATTTCCATATGAATTGTGAAATTTTTTTGTTCTAGTTTTGTGAAAAATGCATTGGTAATTTGATAGAGATTGCATTTAATCTGTAGGTTGCATTTGGTAGTATAGTCATTTTCACAATATGATTGTGAAAGAATATGATTCTTCCTACCCATGAACATGGAATATTTCTCCATCTGTTTATGTAATCTTTGATTGCTTTTATTAGTGTCTTATAATTTTCTGTGTACAGTTCTTTCTTCTCCTTTAGTAAGTTTATTCCTAGATTTTTAATTCTCTCTGTTGCAATGGTGAGTGGGACTGATTCCTTAATTACTCTTTCTGATTTTTCATTGTTAGTATATAGAAAAGGAAGTGATTTCTGTGTATTGATTTTGCATCCTGCAACTTTGCTAAATTCACTGATTAGCTCTAGTAATTTTCTGATAATATCCTTAGGGTTTTCTATGTATAGTATCATGTCATCTGCAAACGGTGAGAGCTTTACTTCTATTTTTCTGATCTGGATTCTTTTTATTTCTTTTTTTCTCTGACTGTTGTAGCAGGGACTTCCAGAAATATATTGAATAACAGTGGTGAAAGTGGACACCCTTGTCTTGTTCCTGATCTTAGGGGAAATGCTTTCAGTTTTTCACCATTGAGAATAGTGTTTGCTGCTGCTAAGTCGCTTCAGTTGTGTCCGACTCTGTGTGACCCCATAGACGGCAGCCTACCAGGCCCCTCTGTCCCTGGGATTCTCCAGGCAAGAACACTGGAGTGGGTTGCATATTCTTCTCCAATGCGTGAAAGTGAAGTCGCTCAGTCATGTCCTACTCTTCATGACCCCATGGACTGCAGCCTACCAGGCTCCTCTGTCCATGGCATTTTCCAGGCAAGAGTACTGGAGTGGCTTGCCATTGCCTTCTCCAATAACGTGAAAGCGAAGTGATAGTAGCTCAGTCATGTCCAATTCTTTGCAACCCCATGGACTTTTCCAGGCCAGAATACTGGTGTGGGTAGCCTTTCCCTTCTCCAGGGGATCTTCCCAATCCAGGAATCAAACCCAGGTCTCCCACATTGCAGATGGAATCTTTACCAGCTGAGCCACAAGGGAAGTCCAAAAGTGGATATGTCTCCTTTGAGCTGGAGTCGAACCAGCGACCTAAGGATGTCTCTCGGTTAGAGTGTCAACTATAGTCCCCCGCTTTACCAACTGAGCTACTGAAGGGACTTAGGGAAAAGGAAGGACACAATGTTTGCTGTAGGCTTATCATATATGGCCTTTACTATGTTGAGGTAGGTTCCTTCTATGCCCATTTTTTGAGTTTTAATCATAAATAAGTGCTGAATGTTGTCAAAGGCTTTTTCTGCATCTATTGAGATGATCATATGGTTTGTCTTTCAATTTGTTAATATGGTGTATCACATTGATTGATTTCTGTATATTGAAGTTTCCTTGCATCCCTGAAATAAATGCAACTTGATCATGGTATATGAGCTTTGTGATGTATTGTTGAATTCTGTTTGCTAAAATTTTGTTGAGGACTTTTGCATCTATGTTCATCAGTGATATTGGCCTGTAGTTTTCTTTTCTTGTGTTGTCTTTGTCTGGTTTTGCTATCAGGGAAATTTTGACCTCATAGAACCAATTGGGAAGTGTTCCTTCCTCTGCAATTTTTTGAAAGAGCTTTAAAGAACAGGCATTAGCTCCTCTCTAAATGTTTGATAGGATTCTCCTGTGAAGCCATCTGGTCCTGGACTTTTGTTTTTTGGGAGATTTTTGATCACAGCTTCAATATCAGTGCTTGAAACTGGGTTGTTCAAAATTTGTATTTCTTCCTGGTTCATCTTGGACAATTGAGCTTTTCTAAGAATCTGTCCATTTCTTTCAGGTTATCTATTTTATTGCCATATAGTTGTTTGTAATAGTCTCTTATAAGCCTTTGTATTTCTGCATTGTCTGTTGTAACCTCTCCTTTTTCATTTCTAATTTTGTTGATTTGATTCTTCTCTCTTTTTTGCTTGATGAGTCTGGCTAAGGGTTTGTCAATTTTGTTTATCTTCTCAAAGAACCAGCTTTTAGTTTTATTAATCTCTACTATTGTTTCTTTCATTTCTTTCTTCTCAGATCTTTATGATTTCTTTCCTTCTACTAATTTTGGTTTTTATTTCTTCTTCTTTTTCCAGTTGCTTTAGGTATAAAGTTAGGTTGTCTATTTAATATTTTCTTGTTTCTTGAGGTAGTATTGTATTGCAATAAACTTCCCCCTTAGAACCACTTTTGCTGCATCCCTTAGGTTTTGAGTTGTCATGTTCTCATTGTCATGTGTTTCTAAAAATAGATTTTATTTCCCTTTTGATTTCTTCATTAACCTGTGGTTATTTAGAAATGTGTTGTTTAATTTCCATGTGTTTGTGTTTCTTACAATTTTTTTCTTGTAATTAACATCTAGTTTTATAGTGTTGTGGTCAGAGAAGATGCTTGATATGATTTCAATTTTCTTAAATTTACTGAGGTTTGATTTGTGACCCAAGTCTATCCTGGAGAATGTTCCATGTGCACTTGAGAAGAAGGTGTATTCTTTTGCATTTGGACAGAATGTCCTAAAGATATCAATGAGATCCATTTCATCTAATGTATCATTGAAGACTTGCATTTCTTTATTAATTTTCTGTTTTGATGATCTGTCCATTGGTGTGAGTGGGGTGTTAAAGTCTCCTACTATTATTGTGTTACTGTCAGTTTCTCCTTTTATGTCTGTTCATGTTTGTCTTATGTATTGAGGTGTTCCTATGTTGGGTGCATAGATATTTACAATTGTTATGTCTTCCTCTTGGATTGATCCCTTGATCATTATGTACTGTCCTTCCTTATCTCTTGTAATCTTTTTTTATTTTACGGTCTATCTTGTCTGGCATGGGAATTGCTACTCCAGCTTTCTTTTGCTTCCCATTTGCATGGAATATATTTTTCTGTCCTCTCACTTTAAGTCTATATGTGTCTTTAGGTCTGAAGTGGGTTTCTTGTAGACAGCATATATATGGATCTTGTTTTTGTATCCATTTAGCCAGTCCGTGTATTTTGGTTTTAGCATTTAATCCATTAAAAAATAAAGTAATTATTGATATATATATATGCTCCTATTGCCATTTTCTAATTGTTTAGGGTTGATTTTGTAGATCTTTCTCCTTCTCTTGTATTTCTTGACTATATAAGTCGGTTTAACGTTTGTTGTAAAGCTGGTTTGGTGGTACTGAATTCTCCTAACTTTTTCTTGTCTGAAAAGCTTTTTATTTCTCCATGAATTTTGAATGAGATCCTTGCTGGGAACAGTAATCTTGGTTGTAGATTTTTCCCATTCAGTACTTTAAATATATCCTGTCATTTCCTTTTGGCCTGCAGAGTTTCTGCTGAAAGATCAGCTGTTAAGCATATGGCGTTTCCCTTGTATGTTACTTGTTGCTTCTTCCTTTAATATTCTTTCTTTGTGTTTAGTCTTTGTTAGTTTATTAGTATGCTTCATGGTGTGTTGCTTCTTGGGTTTATTCTGTATGGGACTCTGTTCCTCTTGGACTTTATTATCTATTTCTTTTTCCATGTTGGAGAAATTTTCAACTATAATCTCTTCAAAAATTTTCTCATACACTTTTTTTCTCTCTTCTTCTGAGACCACTATAATTTGAATGTTGGTGCATTTGATATGGTCCCAGAGGTCTCGGAGACTATCCTCAGTTCTTTTCATTCCTTTTACTTTATTCTGGTCTTCAGAAGTTATTTTCATCATTTTTTCTTCCAGCTCACTTATTTGTTCCGCTTCAGATATTCTGCTATTGATTCCTTCTAGAGTATTTTTAATTTCAGTAATTGTGTTGTTTGTCTCTGTATGCTTATTCTTTAATTCTTCTAGGTCTTTGTTAATTGATTCTTGCATTTTCTCTGTTTTGTTTTCAGGGTTTTTGCTGATCTTTACTATCATTATTCTGAATTCTTTTTCAGGTAATTTCCCCATTTCTTCTTCATTTATTTGGACTTCTGTGTTTCTAGTTTGTGTCTTCATTTGTGCAGTATTTCTCTGCCTTTTCAGTTTTTTTTTTTTTTTATGTTATTGTATTTGATGTCTCCTTTTCCAAGGCTTTGAGGAAACTTGAATCCTTTCCTTGAAGAAGGTTGAATTCTTTCTTCCTTTTGATTTATGCCCTCCTAAGGTTGGTCCAGTGGTTTGTGTGATCTTCATGTAGGGTGAGATTTGTGCTGAGTTTTTTTTGTTTGTTTGTTTGTTTGTTTTTCCACTGATGGGCAAGGCTGAGTGAGGTGGTACTCCTGTCTGCTGATGATTTGGTTTGTATTTTGGTTTTGTTTGTTGTTTAGATGAGGCGTCCTGCATGGAGTGCTACTGGTGGTTGGATGACACCAGATTTTGTATTCCAGTGGTTTCCTTTGCGTGAGTTCTCTCTATTTGATACACCCTACGAGAAGGCAATGGCAAGTCACTCCAGTACTCTTGCCTAGAAAATCACATGGACAGAGGAGTCCGGTGGGCTGCAGTCCATGGGGTCGCTACTAGTCGGAGATGACTGAGCGACTTCACTTTCACTTTTCACTTTCACACATTGGAGAAGGAAATGGCAACCCACTCCAGTGTTCTTGCCTGGAGAATCCCAGGGACAGCGGAGCCTGGTCAGCTGCCATCTATGGGGTTGCACAGAGTCGGACACGACTGAAGCGACTTAGCAGTAGCAGTAGCAGCAACGAATTGACTCACTGGAAAAGACTCTGATGCTAGGAGGGATTGGGGGCGGGAGGAGACGGGGACGACAGAGAATGAGATGGCTGGATGGCATAACCGACTCTGTGGACATGAGTTTGAGTGAACTCTGGGAGTTGGTGATGGACAGGGAGGCCTGGCGTGCTGTGATTCATGGGGTCGCAAAGAGTCGGACACGACTGAGTGACTGAACTGAACTGAACTGAGGGTTAGTTCTTCTGGTAGTCTAGGGTCTTGGAGTCAGTGCTCCCACTGCAAAGGCTCAGGGTTTGATCTCTTTTGTGGCACATCTCATTTATGTGATAAGTTGCCTGTGCCTGTGAGTGGCTCAACAACCTGATTATTTAGTTATTTTAGAGCTCTCAGTCCACTTCCTTGATTTAATGTCCTGGGAAATAGCAATACATTCCAAGACCAGAGTAATATCTCTATATATATCTGACTGTGAGGCCCAGCCTATGGTTCTGCACATCTCTGGGCACCTTGCATATTTCCCCCTAATCTCAGAACACAGCTCTCATGTATTTTCCTCTATTTCTTTGCATTGATCACTGAGCAAGGCCTTCTTATCTCTCCTTGCTATTTTTTGGAACTCCATTCAAATGGGTATATCTTTCCTTTTCTTCTTTGCCTTTAGCTTCTCTTCTTTTTTCAGCTATTTGTAAGGCCTCCTCAGACAACCATTTTTTCTTTTTGCATTTATTTTTCTTGGGGATGTTCTTGATCACTGCCTCTTGTACAATGTCATGAACCTCCGTTCATAGTTCTTCAGGCACTCTATCAGATCTAATCCCTTGAATCTATTTGTCACTTCCACTGTATAATTGTAATGGATTTGATTTAGGTCATACCTGATGGGTCTAGTAGTGTCCCCTATTTTCTTCAATTTAAGTCTGAATTTGGCAATAAGAAGTTCATGATCTGAGCCACAGCCAGCTCCTGGTGTGTTTTTTTTGTATGTATGTATATGTGTGGCTGATTCACATTGCTTTGGCAGAAACCAACACAATGTTGCAAAGGAATTATCCTCCAATTAAAAATAAATTTAAAACAGTTTGGACTCTGTCACTTATCAATGGTAACACCTCGGACAAATTACTGAAATGTTTTTGCATGTGTGTTAGTTGCTCGGTTGTGTCTGACTCATTATCCCTATTTCACATTGGGATAAATGTTTGTATCCTAATGTAATATAGGGATAAAAATCCTACCTCATACAATTTTGTAATAGGTATGTGAATTAATGGATATAAAATAGCTTTTACAATGTCTGATATTAATCAGGTACTTCTAAAAGATTAATGCATTTTTCCCCTTTTTGTTAATGAACATTTTCTTATCTTTACAAACCACAGTACAACATATATTTCCTGTTCTCATGTTTTTCAATTATGCTTTACATTTTATCTTCAGTTAAAGCTGAATAATATCATAAACAATATCAACTGCTTTCCATTATTTTCTTTTTATGTGCTTACAATTGTTTGAGTGCTAAAGGCTATATGTTTTTAGGTTATTAGAGAGTTCATGTTGACAGTGAAGAATTAAATCAATACTAAAAGGAAAAGGATTTGATACTTCCAACTTATCAACTTAGTAAAAATATGACATCAATACATTTTGAAGGATCCGTTTGAATGTCATTGTTTCTGAGAAGTCTGAAATGGGTAGAAGAGAGGAAAGGATTTATTTCTTAACCTATCAATGTAAATCTAACATAATCCCCAAGCAAACAGAAACCCTTGTTTACTGAATCAATTTGAGTTTTACAGTGGAAGGATGAGGCTGCTTGTTAAGTAATGAATTCTTGCTGCAAGAATCAGTCAATCAGGGAACATATGACCTTCTGTCATGGTATTCAATTAGGAAACCCTGTATTGGGCCACAGTCTAGACTAGTGGTTTTCATATTCTCCTCATTCAGCTCTGGGGATGAGAGGGGTGTGAGGAGGTGATAAAGTCTTTGAGGCATGCCAAGTGCAGGGAAGAGACAAAGGGCTAAGAGAGACTGAGCCCCTCTTTGTAATTACATCACTGAAAGTGATTGTGCTTTCACTGTTTCATATTTTGGTTTTCAGATGCAGTCTGTTTTTTGAGAGTCACAACAAAAATACCATACACTTGACAACTGGTATGCACAAACCACTATCTAAATGCAAATAGAAAGAGGCACCATATCTATCTCTGAAAGAGCCTGCAAAAAGTTGGTATGAAAGTATACACACACATGCATTAAGTCAAAAATAATTTATCATTGCCATTTATCAAGGCAATGTAATATAGTTGAATGAGGAAGCATTTGAAGAAGGGAGTATTTCAGAGATGAGCTGAATTTGAAGATTGTGAAAGACATAGATTAGCAAACAGGTGAAAGAAAAGGTTTGCGAGATAGGAAAAGGCAAACAAAGACACCTCAGAGTAGAAGTTAAAAGTGGATTGGGAAGGCCATAACCAAGAGATAGGAAAGAATAAATCAAAGTCTTGGAGGATAGTTTATAAAAATGATGAAATAAAGGAGCTGAAACAGAGAAAGATAAGAAAGGTTAGAATAGGGAAAGGATGATATGACTTCTCTTGTTGTGAAGTAAACACTGCTGAAATAGATTTAAAACAGATTTTTAAAAGGAAAAGAAACCTATTAGTAAATGAAAAGTCTGGTCCTTACTTTCCCAGGAGTAGAGAAGGATTGCATTAAGTTATTTCCACTCTCTCATTCTATCCATCCCTTAGAGAAACAGGAAATGGCCCATTGTGATTAGTGGTCTGAATGAGAGGTAGGGGTGAGAATTCTTCTTATAAAGAAAGCTTAGCCAAATCTAAGAAGACTTTTGCTCTCTGTTTTGAAGGTCCATGTTTTAAGAAATGGATTGAGCCAGGCCTGAGTGCTTCTCCCTAGTGTAGTTAACTGATGGTGATTGAACTAGAATGCTGACTGTGTATGCAGGCTTTCCCACGCTCTCTCATTCATGGGACTTCTCTCCAGAGTGACTTCTGTCACACGATTATCTCAGTATTGACTTTTCCACCATCACTGCATTTATCATCTTTCTCCCCAGATGGGTTCTCTGATGCCCTAGAGGACTGGTGGTATAACCAAAAACCTTCCCATGCTCATTATTATATCCATAGGACATCTAACCTGTGTGAATTCTGTGATATATAATGAGGTGTGAGTCTCAACTGCGTATTTTCCACATTTATTGTGCTTTTGCTGGTGTGAAGTCAGTAAGATATTTACTAAATGCCATGTCATGCCACATTCAAAAGGCTTTTCTCTGGCATGAATTTGCTCATAATCAACAAGTTTAGAGGTCTGACTGAAGACTTTTCTACACTGCCAACACATATGTGCTTGTTCCCTGGCATGGGGGACCCAGTGTCAAGTAAGACTAACAATGACTGTCTTACTTGACACTGGATTTACTGACTGAAGGCCTTATGACATTCCTTATACTTGTAAGACTTCTCCCGAGTGTGAACTTTCTGGTGGTCAGTAAGATTTCTATCAGAACAGAGAGCATTCCCACATTCATTTCAACATAACATTTGTCACCTGTGTGAAGTGCCTGGTACTATAAAAAGATTCTACTCTGAATGAAGGCCTCCCACACTTATGATATTCTGAAGACTTCTCCCCAATAAGGGCTGTCTGATGTGCCTCTGAGGGAATGAGGAGTGAAGCGTTCTCATGTTCGTCACCTTGATGAAGTTTCTCCCTGTCTAGTATTTATTGGGATGGGAGGAGTGGTGAGAAGTCTCCTCACATTCACATTCATAAATCTGTCCCCTCAGAGGGTGCTCAGATGAACCACTAGCTGAGGGGTTTCCCAGAGGTTCTTACAAGTATGGATTCCCTGTTGGTCAACCAGATGTGGGTTCTGACTAGAATTTTGCTGCATTTATGGCACCTTCAGAGGCGATGTGTGTCCCTTCAGACCTCCTCGTTGTTCAGTAGGACTGAAAACAGACTAAAATGTCCTGAAGGTGAGAGTTTTGCCTGTCACATTCCCTGTTCATTGCTGTAGCACAGAAGAACTGACCAGACCATATAGGCAAAAAGATGGTTCCACTTGGGGCACTTGCCAGCCTCAGGAAGAGTGCTGATGGCTGTGGGTTGCTGCAGGGGAGGAGCGTGGTCCCAGTTACAGCACTCTGGGTGCTGACTGCTGGGCTAGTGGGGACCTTGGCCTGGCCAGCTCACTAGGACACTCCCACAGCCACCCAGTACAGCCAGTGCTCCACATCCCCAAGGCCAGCACGAGGCATAACTGATATGTAATTTTAATTGAAAAAAAGTCTTTCTATTCCTTAAACAATAACAACAAATCAAGAAGCAGAAATAAAAAATAACATCTGACCTCAACAATCTCCATTGTTTTTTCTATATATTGCTCATGTGGCTGCTCAAACGACCTAGTTATTTACGTAAAAAACTTACTTTTCATTTCAAAAACTGTTGAATGGACCCAACTGCTTTTTGATTGTAGTTCTAGAAAAATATATTAATACTTATAACCAAAAAAAAAAAGATACGCTATCTTTGAAATATCGCATTTCCATGTATCTCTAGGATCAATCAGTGTATACTGCTCATAATAAAAATGTTACACATTTAAAAAAAAAATCAGTGATGATTTGGATTTTAGCTTTGATAGACATCTCAGCTTATGGAATTGATCGCTTGTTTTGTTTTTGTTAAGAAAGTTTGTAGGGTGTCTTTGTAGCAGAAAAGTTGTCAAGGTGACAGCATTAAGTTTTTAACAAAATGTTTTCTATTCATCATTGTCTGGGTGTGTGTGCTCAGTCGCATCCAATTCTTTACGACCCCATGGATGGACTGTAGCTCTCCAGGTTCCTCTATCCTTGGGATTTCCCAGGCAAGAATACTGGAATGTGTTGCCATTTCCTTCTCCAGGGGATCTTCCTGACTTGGATCAAACCTGAGTCTCTTGCATCTCCTGTTTGGTAGGAAGATTCTTCACCACTGTGCTACCTGGGAAGCCCTCTTCTATTCACACTAATGGTCTAATTTTCCCCTTAATTAATAAATTTGTTTGCTTGACTGTATTAAGACTTCAGTTATTTAACATTTACTGTGTATGTATGAAAGTTTAATCTCTTCACTTCTAAATGTCACTTATCAATCCTTTTTAATAGAGTCTTCTAGTCTTGGATTTTGGAGAAAGAAAATAATAAAGCTCATGGAGAAAGAATGATTCTAAGTCAGACAAGGGTGACTGATAGAGACTTGGCAGAGAAGGAGTTTGTGAGTTCAGTGATGCTGAGAAGGGCTTTCCAGGCATGAGTAAAATCACAAAATATATCACATAGCATCATGACTCACGAACATCAATGAATTTTAAATTGAATCAAAACTGAGATGTTATAGCTAATGATTTACTCGTGTCCTAGGCAAGGGTGCACACGTAATCTAAATAAGCATGAAATTAAACCAGCCTGCATGGGGTCACCAAACCAACCAGTTTTGATTAAGTCAAGAAATCAAATAAGGAGTATCTTTATTTTTTTCACTGAATTGAAAGTCTGCTTCTATTAATAAACCAATGAAATAGCTGATGTGGTTAATGTGATCCCAACTGGTCACAGTGCATCAAATAGAGCATGCAGTTTGGATGAGATTCAATTAATTTTTCTTAAATAATTATAATAACAATTCACAAATTGTTTTTGCCATTTCAAAACCATCCCGTGAGCTAAACAATACAAAATAAAAATACTCAACTTATCTACTGAATACATTGACTTACATCACCATCAATCCCCTGTACACATAGGGCAGGGTTCAGAGGGAGGTGGCAGGTCTTTGTACACCAAAAGAATTCTTCTAGTCTGCCAAGCTCCTTCTTCAGGACCTCCTGTGAAAAACCGTTAGAAAAAGCATTTTTGAAACTGTAAAGAACTTGACTTTCCCTTCAAGTTATACATTTCTTCTATTGATTATATAAACTCGTTAATTTAGTGGTTACACACTTGGATGCTTTGGGTCGGTGGGTGATGTAGCTGCATATGAAGAGGCAACAGGCTAAAATAAGAGGGAGCCCTAGGAAAAATGAGGGAGTAAAGATCGAATGCCCTTTCTGAAGCACTTTAAGTTAAAAATAAAAGCAAAACAAAGTACTGTTCTGTTCAAACAAAACATGATGCATTGGGCTTTCCCTGTGACCCAGCAACTTGCAACCCCTGCTTTAAGGAATTATTAACATGATCCATTTATCATAATTCCCTGAAATCTTAGTTTGTAACTCTTAAGATTTACACTTGATACTAATAGTACATTTTAGAAAGAATTTTTTTTTACGTAGAATAGGAGCAATAATGACAAAAAAGATAATTACGGACAATTGATAAATGTCAGAAATGGTAACATATATGAACGAACAGTTTACTAAATGCCAGTGAGTGTATTTCTGATACTTGACTTACTCTCTTCCACAGTTCTCTGCACACGTGGAAGGTCAGAGACCAAACAACACCTTTAGAATTGTGTATCCCCTGAGAGGTAGAGAACAAACTTACAGATATAAAGGGGGAACTGAGGGGATGGGATGAACTGGGAGATTGGGATTGACATATATACACTATTATGTATAAAACAAAAAAACCAATGAGAAGCTACTGTACAGCACAGGGAACTCTACTCAGTGCTCTGTGGTGACCTATATGGGAAGGAACTCCAAAAAAGAGGGGACACATGTATACATGTAATTGACTCACTTTGCTGTACAGAAAAAGCTAACATAACATTGTAAAACAACTATACTTCAGTAAGAAAAAGAATTGTGTATTCCTTGTCAAAAAGAGGGAAAAAATAATGATGATTTAAAAACAACAACAGCAATTTTTGGCCTACTTTGAAAACTCTTTTAAGTCCATTTCTACCAATGAGGAGATCAGATTAACGATGCTTGACTAACTCTCAAGAGTTTCTCAGCTCTGACTCCTGGCTCATGGTCAAATAACAGAATTGACTGCTCCCAGAATCCAGAAAAACAAGGAGGAGAAATGGGGCAAAGTTCTACAATGGGATTCTTTTTGTCTGTCCTCTTTGTCTTTTCTATACCTGGATTTGCCTGAAGAGCATCACAGAGGGGAACCTCTGCTCTCTTTAACAAAAATCTCTTCACTGGGTATAGTTAGGTTTAATTGGGCTTTAAAAAAATAGAAAAAAAAAAAAAGCTTACAGCAACTTGTGAGAAATTATAAATTCTTCTCCCAACTCCTTTTTTAAAAAAAATTTTCCTGTTTTCATGTGAAGAGGTGTTCTCACAAAAGCAGCCAGTCAAGGTGAAAGAAATGCATTTATGTGAGAGGATGATGTCATTATCACTTTGGAACTTGATGCAATTGGTCAAAAAAAGCACTGTACTGACTATAGTATGCATCTTCAATATACGAGGGACTTTAAAATATAAGAAATAAAGACCAAACCTATACACAAAGTTTGTAAATTTTAAACCAAATTTATTTTACTTGTGCTCAACTTTTTGTTTACCATTAAACAATAACTAATGAGTTTGCAATAACATGGAGAAGTCATAGAAATACTTTTTGCATTGTTTATCATGTTATATGCCTTAAGGCTCTTCTCTGCATCCAGATATTCTATGCTTCCTATTTAAAAATAAATTCCATGCTTCTGCTTTTATTTTCCATATTTTCCTATGTAGGTGAAGTAGCATAGCTTCTGGCATTACTACCAAATGATGCAATTTCCAGTAAGAAAAATCTTGTGCTGGGAAAGAGTTCTGGGACACTTTGCCTCCTACTATTTTCATATCATTTTGTTGAAAACTCTTGTTGATTTTAAACAGTGGGTGGAGAAAGACTGTGAGCTCCCTTGAGGATAAGATTCATGGTTTAGTCATCTTTCTATCCTTAACTCCTAGACCATAGTAAGTCCTTGTTATTGAATGATATTCTTAATCCAATGAATGGAAGTTCACTATCTCTCTACATCTAGAATGTGAACTTAAGAGAATCTACTTAATGGTCTGTAACAGTGAAGGAAACATCACTAATGAAGGGAATTAGTAATGCAGACAATTAAAAAGAGCAAGTGTTCTTCCATTAGATCAAGAAAACCAGCCAGGTCATTAACATTAGGAGAGTAAACTGACCAAAAAAAACCTTAATCAAAAGAATTGATTGAAGTGTCTTATGACTAAGCGGCAGTCAAGAAATGTACTTTCAGTGTTATGAAACTTAATTGAACCATAATGAAAAAGAAAACAAAACTTCACTACATGAAGATTGATGTCCCAACAAACCTGTCTTTGAGGGTCACTAGCAGTCTTGACTTTTTCCCCAATGTCTCCCAGAATCTTGATAAGTTTCTGCTCCTTGGAAAACTCATCCCTCAGGGCTTTTCCTGCACAGAATTGGAGTGCAGCCAATAGCTTCTGATACCAGCTTTTAAAATAAGCTTCATTCTGTGCATCCTTTAGCAGCCTGAAGGAAAGGGAGAAAAAGAATTCTTGTATCTAAAGCTGATTTTTAAAAACACCTCCAGCAGGAACAATAAGTGCGTTTCAGACTAATCTGTGTGATGGCTTTGGGCAGTTTAACAGCCTATAATGGGGAAAATGTTGTTTATTTGTTGCCAGTCATCAAGTTTCATCTGATAGTTAATGAGATTCCGAGAGTGAAAAATCAATAAGAGACCCACTATTCCTCATTTCAGTTCACGATGTACTTTTTCTTCTTTCAGGCTTCTTAAGTTCTATGACAAATAACTTATCCTAAGAGCCTATTTTTGACTTATTAAAATACAGACAAAGTATTTTAAATTGTATTTAATAGTCACTATACTTAATGGCGACTCAACCATCAACCCCATGTTTTTCTGTTTTTCTTCAATAGATAATGTCCCCACACTGTCATATATCTATGTATTGCTCTTTGCTCCATCACTTCCCCTGGAGGAAGATACCATAAAGGCAAGAACATGGTGTTTTTTTTTTGTTGTTTAGTTTTGCTTTCAGGTATTTCTGGATTCAAATCTCAGCCCTACAACTTTCAAGTAACTTAGGCTACTTACTTAAGCCGGTTGAGGTTAAAAAAAAAAAAAAGTAACATCTCTGAACCTATAGAATTATACAGAATATAGAAAAAGTTAATATGATTCTAATTCAAAAGGGCTTAGCTCAAAGTATGTACCGGTCAGTAAAAAAACATTAGTTCAGCTGTATCTTGCAGTCTCCCCAAGTCAGCTTCTCTCACTGGCAGTCTGCTTGTGTCATGAACACGGGAGGCACAATAAAACAAGGGAAGGACACTTTGCTAGATAATGGTACAGTGACAATTACTGGATTACTCTTTCTGCCATGTGACAATTTCTATTTCCTTGGGACTAATTCCAATATGCTTCAACTTTACTTTTTATTATGCCCTAAAACACTGAAGTAAAAAAGACTGATTCCTTTAAATGTTAACCACTCTTTGATTCTTTAATTCTTAACTTGTCTCTAGTCTTCTTTTCTGAAAAAAAAAAAAAAAATCATTCAAGGAACTAGAAGAAAGTTATGAGAATGGAATGCTGAAAAAAAGGATTAAATGTCTAGAAGCCAAAATATTAATATATATAGATGAGTTTCATTTTGCATTCCTAATTTTGCATCTCTGCCCAGTATGTATTGTGCTACAGAGATTCTAAGAAATACATTATTTTCATTTGTTGTATGTTCTCTGTTCCTACACATTTAAGTTAAAAAATTAATTGAATGAATCTGCTTTATTTTTTAGGAAAGGGCTTGCTCCCTTGTCATTTTTATGAAGCCAGCTTATTTTCTTACACCTCTTTTACTTTTGCAAAGGAAACATAAACCGAGTGGAATAATAGTTATTATTTCTGAAGAGCATTAAATAAAACCTCAAGGGGCTAAAGATGTATTGATGAAAATATAATCTATTAATACTTATATTTTCAGTGTAAAGAGAATAACAGACAATGAAAAAGTTTCCTACCTACTCCTTCAATGAGATTTTGAGATGTCAGACATAATGAATGAATCATGTCATTATTTGAAGGCTCTAGGAAAATGAGAGTCGTATAAATGTGAATTGGAAAGCCTCAAATGAAAGCATCCACATTTAAAACTTCAAATATTTTCTCAAGATATTACCTCAGAGGGGCCTTCCCCATTGGCTCAGTTTTAAAGAATTTACCTTCAATTCAGGAGACACAGGAAACACAGGTTCTATCCCTGTATGGGGAAGATTCCCTGCAGGAGGGCATGGCACCCCAGTATTCTTGCCTGAAGAATCCCGTGGACAGAGGAGCCTGGTGGGCTATAGTTCATGAGGCTGCAAAAGTCGGAAATGACTGAAGCGACTTGGCATGTACCCATGTATACCTCAGAGATTTTCACAGTAATTTGAGGTCTTCAGTAATATACAGCTGTATAGGCTACTTAGTTTTCAATAAGGTAAGGAAGTGATGGGTAGAATATTTCTATATCCCATATCAATGCTTGCCAACACTCTCATACATTTTAAATACTGAGTTACTTGTTTTTAAAGATATTACTATTTAAAACTTTTCGAACATAAATATAACTCTATTCAGTTCAGTTCAGTTCAGTCGCTCAGTCATGTACGACTCTTTGCCACCCCATGAATCACAGCACGCCAGGCCTCCCTGTCCATCACCAACTCCCGGAGTTCACTCAAACTCATGTCCATCGAGTCGGTGATGCCATCCAGCCATCTCATTCTCTGTCGTCCCCATCTCCTCCTACCCCCAATCCCTCCTAGCATCAGAGTATTTTCCAGTGAGTCAACTCGTCACATGAGGTGGCCAAAGTATTGGAGTTTCAGCTTTATCATCAGTCCTTCCAATGAACACATAGGATTGATCTCCTTTAGGATGGACTGGTTGGATCTCCTTGCTGTCCAAGGGACTCTCAAGAGTCTTCTCCAGCACCACAGTTCAAAAGCATCAATTCTTTGGTGATCAGCTTTCTTCACAGTCCAACTCTCACATCCATACATGACCACGGGAAAAACCATTGCCTTGACTAGAAGGACCTTGGTTGGCAAAGTAATGTCTCTGCTTTTTAATATGCTATCTAGGTTGGTCATAACTTTCTTTCCAAGGAGTAAGCGTCTTTTAATTTCGTGGCTGCAATCAGCATTTGCAGTGATTTTGGAGCCCCAAAAAATAAAGTCTGACACTGTTTCCACTGTTTCCCCATCTATTTCCCATGAAGTGATGGGACCAGATGCCATGATCTTCATTTTCTGAATGTTGAGCTTCAAGCCAAACTTTTCACTCTCCTCTTTCACTTTCATCAAGAGGCCTTTGAGTTCCTCTTCACTTTCTGCCATAAGGGTGGTGTCATCTGCATATCTGAGATTATTGATATTTCTCCCAGCAATCTTGATTCCAGCTTGTGCTTCTTCCAGCCCAGAGTGCCTCATGATGTACTCTGCATATAAGTTAAATAAGCAGGTGACAATATACAACCTTGACGTACTCCTTTTCTATTTGGAACCAGTCTGTTGTTCCATGTCCAGTTCTAACTGTTGCTTCCTGACCTGCATACAGGTTTCTCAAGAGGCAGGTCAGGTGGTCTGGGATTCCCATCTCTTTCAGAATGTTCCACAGTTTATTGTGATCCACACAGTCAAAGTCTTTGGCATAGTGAATGAAGCAGAAATAGATGTTTTTCTGGAACTCGGTTGCCTTCTCCATAATCCAGAGGATGTTGGAAATTTGATCTCTGGTGCCTCTGCCTTTTCTAAAACCTGTTTGAACATCTAGAAGTTCACGGTTCACATATTGCTGAAGCCTGGTTTGAAGAATTTTGAGCATGACTTTGCTAGCATGTGAGATGAGTGCAATTGTGTGGTAGTTTGAGCATTCTTTGGCATTGCCTTTCTTTGGGAATGGAATGAAGACTGACCTTTTCCAGTCCTGTAGCCACTGCTGAGTTTTCCAAATTTGCTGGCATATTTAGTGCAGCACTTTCACAGCATCATCTTTCAGGATTTGAAAGAGCTCAATTGGAATTCCATCAATTCCACTAGCTTTGTTCGTAGTGATGCTCTCTAAGGCCCACTTGACTTCACATTCCAAGATGTCTGGTTCCAGGTGAGTGATCACGCCATCGTGATTATCTTCGTCGTGAAGATCTTTTTTGTACAGTTCTTCTGTGTATTCTTTCCACCTCTTCTTTCTGTGTATTCTTGCCACCTCTTCTTTTTGTGTATTTTTGCCACCTCTTCTTAATATCTTCTGCTTCTGACAGGTCCATACCATTTCTGTCCTTTACTGAGCCCATCTTTGCATGACTCTATTACCGCCTGACTATTACATACATGATGAAAGGTTATTCTGCACGGATGAAGTCAACTTTTTACTGAAATAATTGAAGAGAAGATATATTTTAGGAATGGGAGTATGGTCATAGGAATTGTCAAAATTATATTGCTTGTATCCAAAATACTCTTAACCAACTCAATGGACATTAGTTTGAGTAAGCTCTTGGAGTTGGTGATGGACAGGGAAGCCTGGCATGCTGCAGTCCCCGGGGTTGCAAAGAGTTGGACACGTCTGAGTGACTGAACTGAACTGAACTTTTATTCTATTAGAAGTCTATTTGCTTCTCTCATAAGCGCTGATTCAAAGAGGGGAAAAAATCAGTCTAACTCATTGTTCGAAATAAAACAGAGCAGGGACTTCCCTGGCAGCCCAGTGGTTAAGATGCTGCCTTTCACTGCAGGGTGTGTGGGTTCAATTACTAGTTGGGGAACTAAGATCCCATTTGCCTCATGGCGAAAAATTAAAAAATATAAAGCAGAACCAATATTGTAACAAACTCAATAAAGACTTTAAAAATGATTCTCCATCAAAAAAAATCCTTAAAAAATAAATAAAAAAATAGAACAGGGGGTATTTGTAGAGAGATTATGTGTCTGTGCTTTAAAATTTTTTGAAGTGAAGAAAACTCAGTGTATTTCATTGTGATTATTTTCCTTATAGAACATGTCTCATTCAAACTTCCATTTCTCCCATGACAACATGATCTCCTGGTTCAAGCTCTATGGGTTTTTACTCAACTTTAAGTTTTTTTACACAGTGCAGAATTGAAATGATAGTGTGTTGTATAATGATACAGAGAGGTCAATTAGTCTATCCCTGTATTGTCAGGGACAATCATTTTAACTGAGGAGAGAAATTAACATGTACTTTAATTTTAATCTATTCAGAGAAAGCTGGACTATTCAATTTTGAGTGGAGGGTTACATAATTCTGTGTCAATGACCTTCACCAGCAGGAAGTGGCAAACCCATCATGTGGTATTTTTTTACCCATGGCTTCTGTTTGTAAGACCGGAAAACAACTGGTCACTTTCCCCTGTGAATTACAGAAACTCTTTTCACAAGACACTGTCACTGTGAAAAGCAGAATTGCTTATGCCAAATTAAAAAAAAAATAATTTTTTAAAGTTCAGGTCAAGTGATTGAGAAATAGGAAATAAGATTGGTGCTGAAAGACTGGGCTTTTAAGATGCAGGCAATGTGACCACAAACAAACTATGAGGTAAACCTCTAAATGTCAGAGACCTGTTTATCCCAGTGCCAGTGAGATACAGAAGCAGTTCAACTTGATATTATTTTTTACATGTGTCTAATGGACTGTAAGTAATAACAACATTAAAATGAGAATACATGCATAAAATCCAGCTGATTAAAGGTTTTGGTAGTGTTGAGAATGAGAGGCAAAAAACAAGAAGAGAAGCAAACATAACCCAGGTGACAGAGCATACTTGTTCTGGGATGTCATAAAGGCATTTGCTTAAGTTAAGGGGATAGTGGTGAACTCATATACACAAACCCCAGCAGCATGAAATGGAGATTTTCCTTGGAAATTAGAGCTTTTCTCCATTTCTTCATGCACATCATGCTTCTGATCACACGGTGAGTGATTTGCTGGAGGTCCAAGAGAAGGACAGCTAATTCTCATTTCATCAGTCTTCCAGCAGGACAGAACAGGCTAATCACACCAACCCAGCTCTCCTTGCCTCATGACTCCCTTTGGTGTAGGCCTTAATTTTAGTTCTCAGTAGCATGATATCCTAATCAGATTGTAAAGAATCTGCCTGCAATGCAAGAGACTCAGGTTTGATTCCTGGCTCAGGAAGATCTCCTGGAAAAGGGAATGGCAACACACTCCAGTATTCTTGCCTGGAGAATTCTGTGGACAGAGGCGCCTGGTAGGCTACAGTCCATGGGGTCACAAGGAGTCAGACATGAAGGAATGTATGAAATACACTCACATGTATATTTCCTGTGAGGGAAGAGAGGAAATGACATTCAGAAGAAAATTGAGCTACACAATGAAGATGAGTGATTTCAGGTCACTCCAGGACCTCCCCTTCCCATTGCGTCTATTGGTTTTTACTTTAGGTGGGGGTTAGGGGTGTGTTCCTAGACCAGGTCTTAGTGAGCATGGTTGGATTTTAGAATGTGACTTCTTCAAGTGTATTTATAACCCTGGAACATATAAAGGCTGAAATCCAATATTTGATATGGAATTATTAACTATAAGTTTTCAACAGTTTTTTAAAAAGTAAAAAATAATGTACCTTTATTATGTCTTTATAACTTTATTTTACTTCTCATTGGTTGAGAGATTTATTTAATGTTTCCCTAAACTGAGGTACTTGATACATTTTATTGTCTTGCAAACATAACTGTTTCCTATGACTAGCTCATTTCTAGAATATTGATTCGCTCTTTCAGAAATATAGCACCGAACTTCTTTTGAATTTTGCACATAGGGAGCATTACATGGTCCAAGTCTGTTGAAATGTAATTTCTAATCAATAGTTGTTTTGCAACATACATTTGTCTATAAGCCACTTTGAAACAACAAGAATATAAAACTATTAAATGGGAATAAATTCAGAAGATAATGAAATCCATACTCTGGAGATTATGTACATTTTTAGAACACTTAAATATATGAGAAGAGCCCCTAAGGTATGAACTGACTTCATTTTATCCCCATTTTGCAATTTATGTACCGAATATTTATTACCACCTCCAAAGCAGTGTGTTCAGAATGCCATATGTTCATACTTATAATCTTTCCACTGTGTTCACACTGTGTGGTAGATTTGATTATTTTTCCCAATGCCATGCTTTCTTCTCTGAAGCTAACACAACTACACTCTTTGCTCTGTGACTTCCAGTGTCTTCCCTGAGGCAACATCTACTTTTCCACCCCATGTCAGGATTGGCCTTGTGACTTGCTTAAGCCAGTAGGCTATGAGTGGATAAAATGTATAAAATGTATGGACGCTTTAAATGTACTATCATGGATTGGTTTGCCGTCTTGTACTTCTGCTTTCTGCCATGAGAACAGCATGTCCCCTCTGGGGTTGGGGGTGAAGGATGGGGTGTTCTTTCAGTGCTGTAATGAGAAGACAATGCTGAGCAGAGCTGAGCATTGTCCAAAGCAGCCTAGCAGAGCTATACCAAGTCTGCAGCCTATGTGGTACATAAGTGAGAAATAAATCTATTGATGAAAGCCACTGAAACTGTGGGGCTATTTGTTGATATGGTGAAAACTAATGAATATGCCAAGTTTTATACTCTTTATTTTTCCCTTTTCTTTGCTTTTGTTTTCATTTGTTTGTTTATATTGCCTTTAGAATATGGAGCATATATATTTTTTAATCTCTCCAATGTTAGCCCTGAGGATACTCTGGGGGCACATCTAATTAATGAAAATAAACAAAGGAGGCAAGTCTGGTGAAATAAATGGGTGATCAATTTGAGTACACAATTTTAGATTAAAAAATTATAAAAGTTTTAAAAATGACTTTCTTTTATGGATCATTCAGTCAGTTCAGTTGCTCAGCCATGTCTGATTCTTTGTGACCCATAGACTGCAGCATGCCAGGCTTCCCTGTCCATCACCAACTCACAGAGCTTGCTCAAACTCATGTCCATTGAGTTGGTGATGCCATCCAACCTCACCTCTGTCATCCCTTTCTCCTCCTGCCTTCAATCTTTCCCAGCATCAGGGTCTTTTCTAATGAGTCAGTTCTTCGATCAGGTGAAGTATTGGAGCTTCAGCTTCAGCATCATCATCAATGAATATTCAGTACTGATTTCCTTTAGAATTGACTGGATTGATTTTATGGATCATAAAAAGCCCAAAAAAGTATTTAAAAAATGATTTGATATGGTTCATTTGGACATGTATATTCTGTTATATTGCTAGAATTTTATTGTTATTTTATTACTGCAATACTTTGGCCATCTCATGCGACGAGTTGACTCACTGGAAAAGACTCTGATGCTGGGAAAGGTTGGGGGTGGGAGGAGAAGGGAACGACGGAGAATGAGATGGCTGCATGGCATCACCGACTCTGTGGACATGAGTTTGAGTGTACTCCGGGAGTTGGTGATGGACAGGGAGGCCTGGCGTGCTGTGATTCATGGGGTCGCGGAGAGTCAGACACGACTGAGCGACTGAACTGAACTGAACTGAACATACTTTTTGACTCATTTAGAGTATGAACAGGCCTAGGTACCATCTGCTGTTTTGTCCAGCCCAAGTGTCTGAATATCTAATAAGAGATTCTCTCTGAGTAAAAATGCACTAATGAGTGCAACAGAGCAATGACAAAATCTTTTGACTTTTATAACACAGGAATAGACCAACCTAACACACTACTAGATGAAGGGTCTGATGGTTGAGGGCAGTGAGGGAGGCAGTACACCTAGCTGTTTGAGAAACTGAGCTCTGCTAATGGCGAAGCTGGAAGAATGCAATGGCTGAATAGGGAGGGTTTTGGAGGAGAAAGCATCTATCTGTATTAGCATACTTAATGGAACTTCCTTTATTGCTTTGGAGCTGGTGATCAAGACCTAAGATTAAAGGAAAGAAACAACAGTAATCCTATGCTTTAACAGTAGCCAAAGAAGTGACTGGAAGTCAGAGAATTCTACAGGGTTTACTGGGAGATGACCAAAATGGCTATGACATACCAAGTGCCATCTCCCCTACTGGGCTTTATATTTTCAAGTAGGGTTAAAGGAAAGGGGCTGTTTGAGAGTCATGAGTCATCAGCTTAGTGAGCGATAGAGTGGATCTGCTATTCCCACTCATCCCTGCAAAGTCTAGTGAGGAGGGAGGTTCAAGGATAGCCATTTATTCAGATACGTGCAAGATTGGGAGACTATTGCCTCATTTCCAGGTTAAATGTCTGTGCTAAAAGAGGGTTTGTTGATTTTCCCTGGGGATGTCAATAGGGAAGAGAGTGCAACGCCAGGATGGAAAAACAGGATAGCAAAGGAGCAGCCGGTACTCCTGTACCCTAACTGGCAAAGCAAGTATGTGTGAGTTTCTAAGGTTCAGATGAACACACGGCAGGTAATTAAATGTGATCCCACTCCTTGCGTTGGTTCCTCAGTCGTGCCTGGCTCTTTGTGACCCCGTGGACTATAGCCTACCAGGCCCCTCTGTCCATGGAGTTCTCCAGGGGATCTTGCCCACCCAGGGATTGAACCTCAGTCTCCCACACTGAAGGCAGATTCTTTACCATTTGAGCCACCAAAGGCTCAGCCAAAGGAAAATCTCCTAATGGGAAATCCTGCAAGGCTGGAACTCACTCACATGAGGGAGCCAGCTTTGACATTGAATCCACAGTGGGCCTTGATGGAGAGTCAGGGACCACAGCCAGAAACTGTACTTTCTTGCCTCAGTGAGTGTGACCATTTGAGCCACCAAAGGCTCAGCCAAAGGAAAATCTCCTAATGGGAAATCCTGCAAGGCTGGAACTCACTCACATGAGGGAGCCAGCTTTGACATTGAATCCACAGTGGGCCTTGATGGAGAGTCAGGGACCACAGACAGAAACTGTACTTTCTTGCCTCAGTGAGTGTGAGGGTCACTCTTTCTCTTTTTTCCCCACTCCAAATCAAGAAAAGCGAGAACTAGAAGACAGCAAGAAGAGGAGTGAAGCAGCAGGCAATATTCTCCACCCACCACAAGTCCCCCAGGCTAAAACTTGGGGGTGCTAGAGAATGAAGAGGAGGTGTATGCTAAATTGGAGAAGAAAATTAAATTTTAAATTAGACAAAACTGGTGAAGAGGTTTTTTTTTTTCCTTCTATCTAAAAGTGACCTAGGAAACTGTGGAATCTACCCTGGCTTTAATTAGGAAACGTGAAAGGGAAGAGTAGTATTTTCAAAATAATAAAAAGTTTTATTGGAGACCTGCCAATACCAGGCTCAGCCAGTTTTAAGAAAACTAGGCAAGACAGTTGAACATCTTTGAGTCAGTGCAGAACGGCAGGAAATGCACTGACTACAATGAGTGAGAGAAAAAGTCTCAAAATGCAGAGTAAAAACTGGGAAGTCTTATCTCTTAATTTTCAGAGAGTTGGTTGAGATTTCTCTCTTTGCCTTTCTTCATCCCCTTGCAGCCACTGACTGCTCTTTTAGAGCACAGCTGATTTTGGCTTCCTTTGTGGATGACTGTCATGAAGCACAGAATTGTATTCAAGAAAACAAAGTTGTTTCATCAAGAAATAGGATATTAATACTTCATATATGTGTACATATAGGTATATATTTACTACTATAATTGATATTTTATCATCATATCAAAATCTTTTAATAGTTATGACCAGTTGCATAGTTAATTATAAACTTAAATGGTATTTTTCTGAGCAAAAGTTAGCCATAAAGGGTACCCAGTTTATGTACACACTTGTAATCAGGATGATGCTTACACAGCAGTGTTGCTCTCTTAGGATCATCTGGAAGCTATGAAGGAAAGAAGAAAAGAAAAAAAAAAAGTGCTGAGTGGGTAAGTTCCCCAAGTAGATTCTTGAATCTATAATTAGAAATCAGAGCCCTTTCCACTCATCTCGCTGAGGGACATGGTCAACTTGGGAGATGTCATTGCTGCTGTTTAGAGGCTAAGTTGTGTCTGACTCATGGAGAGAGGAACCGGTTCCTCTCTCCATGGGTCTTCCCATGCAAGAAACTGGAGGGGGTTGCTATTTCTTTCTCCAGGGCATCTTCTCAACCTAGGGATGGAGCCCACATCTCCTGCTTGGCAAGTGGATTCTTTACCACTGAGCCACCTGGAAAGCCCAACTTGGGAGATTAAGGTAAATAAAACTCTTTCCAATCCACTCACAGGTATTCCTATATTCACATGTTTAACATACTGAATGATGTGATGTCAGAGAGCAGAAACTGTCATCCTCCTCTCATTACAACACACTTTCTGTTTTAGTGTTATTTTATTTAAATCACTTTCCTTAATTGAGCACCAAGCTGTGAATGGCTATCAGTGATCTCTCTCGGTCCCCACTGCTACACTCCATATGTGCTTATGGGCTTCCCTGGTGGCTCAGAGGTTAAAGCGTCTGCCTCCAATGCGAGAGACCCGGGTTCGATCCCTGGGTCGGGAAGATCCCCTGGAGAAGGAAACGGTAACCCACTCCAGTATTCTTGCCTGGAGAATCCCATGGACGGAGAAGCCTGGTAGGCTACAGTCCACGGGGTCGCAAAGAGTCGGACACGACTGAGCGACGGAACGGAACGGATTAATCTTAAAACAAAACAGGCGGAATTTTGGCCCTGGGCACACTTTAGAATACTAGCTAGCCTTTGATGAGGCCCTCCTGTATTACATTTTCCTTTTTTCTCATTCTGGTTTTCTCCTATCTCTGACCCTCAAGATTTGTACTGCTTCTGCTGTTCTTCCTTTGCCAGAAACTACCTAGCCCTGCTTGCCACTGTTGTGTCCTGGGGTCCCAATTACTCCTTGTTTTTCTTACCCCAGACACGTATCTCTCACTTCAAATTACACTCATATTTTTAGAAAATAATATCACATTAGTGTAGAGCTGACCTGCGCTTTGAGTTAATCCCTCCCACCCATCACATTTATTAGGTGAGGAAACGGGAAGATTAAGGGACTTGCCTAAGATCCTTATGATGCGAACACTGCGTTCTTAACAGGCTCTTTCCACAGAACCATAGTTTGTGTCTGTTATGGACCAGATGTTTGTGTCTCCCCAAAATTTGTATATTTAAGCTCTAACTCTAAATGGGATGATACTGGAGGTGGGACCTTTGGGAGGTGATTAAGCTTAGATAAGGTCATGAGAGTGGAGTAATATAATTAGATTACTGCCTTTATAAGAAGAGGAGACTGGAACTCTGCCACGTGAGGACACTGAGAAGGCGTCCGGTGTCCATCCAAGAGCCAGGAAGAGGACACGTATGGAGGACTGAAATTGGCCAGCACCTCAATCTTGGACTTCCCAGACTCCAGACTGTGAGAAATAAATTCACGTGGTTTAAGGCACACAGTCTGTGTTATTTTTTAACTGCTGCTACTGCTGCTAAGTCGCTTCAGTCTTGTCCTACTCTGTGCAACCCCATAGACGGCAGCCCACCAGGCTCCCCCATCCCTGAGATCCTCCAGGGAAGAATACTGGAGTGGGTTGCCATTTCCTTCTCCAATGCATGAAAGTGAAGTCGCTCAGTCATGTCCGATTCTTCGCGACCCCATGGACTGCAGCCTACCAGGCTCCTCTGTCCATGGGATTAGCCAGGCAAGAGTACTGGAGTGGGTTGCCATTGCCTTCTCCTTTTTAACTGCGGCCTGAACTGATTATCACAGTGTCCTAAAAGCCATTAAAACACAACTTGGAAGACGAATTTATGCTTGCACCATCTCTGGCAAGAAACTGAATGCTTTAGCTCTTCACTTTCCTACTCTGTAAAATGTTGGAGTTTGTGAGGTTCTGTTAAGATACCTTCCAGCTCTAGGGCTCCATGATTTTAATACTTAATGAACTTACCCAACATCTACACCAGGCATTTCCTAAGCATTTCCAGTAGCTCTGTTAGATAATTCTCACAAGCGCTCCAAGTAATGTGATTTCCTCCATTTTACAGAGGATATTGCAGTTTACAAAGATCCAACAACTTGTCCGAAGTTATTGGATAATTGGGTGACAATGCCCAAAGCCACCCAATCTGGAGACCAGGGATTCAAATGCAAGTGTATCGTACTCCAGAGCCCTTGCTCTTCATCATCACCTTGTACCACTTTGTGATATCCTAACACAGGTACCAGCTGATGATTTACTCTGAGACTAATAACGATGGCGCAGTGGGTGAAGAATCCACATGCAATGCAGGAAACACAGTAGGTGCAGGTTCAGTCCCCAGGTTGGGAAGATTCCCTGGAGGAGGAATAACCCACTTCAATATTCTTGCCTTAAGAAAAATCCCATGGATAGAGGAGCCTAGCGAGCTACAGTTTATGGGACTGCAGAGTCAGACATGACTGAGCACAGGAATGGAGTACACAATCAAAGAATTCTCTTATTGCTGCTTTCTAATTATGCTTTTCTTTAACATCTTTCTCTTACTTACTGTTTTGTAACCCTCAAAAGTCTCATGCTTTCCAGGTTGACTTCTTTCTTTCCAAAGTTCCTCATTTAATTTTGTCCTGCTATATGTAAGCTCCCTGGGGAAAACCACCAAATGATGTTAATAATATTTTCCTTTCTGCTTCTATTAATAACATATTTGAACTTTTAAAGAAGAGCTTGTTAACCTAAACATGTTTTCATGTGAAATACTTACAAGCAGAAATACTTTTCTCTCCCCTACCTAGTCAGTAAAAAGAATAGGATATGTGGATCTACTTTGATAATGCAAGTAATACACTCCCTTATGCCCTATCCTTCCTCACTTGAGAAAGAGAAACCAACACCACAATTTCAAAGGATCTGGACTTTGGCAGTTTATTTATACAAGTGGTGGTGCTGGGTGAGGCTAGCTAGGAGAGTGGAGGGAAAAGATGCTGAATTGAAAATAACACTCATTGTACTTGGGAACCTATAAAATCCTGATGAATTGTGTGGACACAACCCGTGTGCCTTGAGATACCCACTTTAACTGGGTCTGTGGTTCCAAATAAATGCCAGGCTGTGGCAGAAGAGAAATGGGGAGTCATTACCGACAGCACATGTGCCAAAATAAAATAAATTGTACTTGACATATAATTAGAGTTCAAATCCATGCCTGTGGAGTTTTAAACTAGTCCAATAGATGTCCACATTTCCACTTACTTATATTTTAAAATATGGTTCTGAACTGAGTTTCTAAACTCAGCCTTTTTGTTTTCTTTTTCTATATATATATATATATTTTTTTTTCCTGAATACATGTATAGTTACTTTAAAGGCCATGTAAGCACCTTTTTCATAAAGCTTCTTTCACAAAAAAATTTTTAATGGAAAAGCAATTCCTTTGCTATATGAATGTTTCATAAGAACAGCAACCTAATAATAAAAATCCTCTTTACCACTCAGCTTTTTGTTCTTTCATAGCCCTCTGGTGAAAGTTGGATAATCATTACATTGTGCAGTGAGCAAGTCATGTGTTTGAACACAGCCGGAGGGGCTGGTTTACAAGGCTAAAGGCAAAGCTGGCTTTGAAATACCCTGCTTCCCCATAACCCAAATGCATCAGAACCCCAGTTTCAAGTCACAGCTGGGGCGGTTGCTTCACTCTTCATCTTTCAGAGGCACAAATAGCGTGGTTTATTCTGTGAGGGTATTAAAGGTTCCCTGGGAGGCTATCTATAAGATTTGGAGCTGTGTTTGATGTCCTGAGAAAATTTCTGGGACATTCTTGCTCAGCCTCATGAAAGAGCATGTTCCCTGAAGTCGTCAAGCACCGTTTAATCCTGTTCCTTTTGGAAATTCAATAAAGCTTTAGAGGTGTTCCAGGAGGTGTCCACAACCTACCTGGTTAATTTTCTGTTGATTTAGGTGATGTTGTTGTTGTTTTGTTGCTGTGGTTCAGGTTGTACTTGCCAGGCAGGGATAACTGTCCTGTCCACCATACTGTATGATTGTGGGAAAAGTACTAAGCCTATTCCATCTCTCATGCTCTCTGTATGCACAAGTAACTTAGAGGTTCCACCCTTAGTCTTCCCATTTCTAAAATGATAATAATGAGTGTCTTGACATCAGATCTATGTGTCTGTTACACGTTGAATTGTGTTCCCTGAATTCTTATGTGGAAGCCCTAACTCCAATGTCACTGTCTTTGGAGACAGGCCTTTAAGGAAATAACTAAGATTAAATGGGGTCATAAGAGTGCAGACTTAATTCAGTGGACTAGGGTTTGTATAAGAAGAGGAAGCGATGCCAGGTAAGTGTTCACACAGAAAAATGGCCATGTGAGTACCCAATGAGAAGGTGGGCTGTCTGGAAGCCAGAAAGTCTGTTTTTAGCTCTTACCAGTAACCAATGCTTAAGCACCTTGATCTTGGACTTCCAGGCTCCAGAACTGGGAGAAACTTAATTTTTAATGTTCTAGCCACCTAGTCTCTTGTACTCTGATTTGGCAGCCCTAGCCAACTATAAGATAGTTTCCAATATATAAGTCATTTTTCCAATTCATACCTACATGTTCATCTGTCTACAAGATATGATTCTCAAATTTTCTTAAGGCACCTTAACCTTGAGGGTGAAGAAATCCAGAAGTGATAGTCGCTCAGTTGTGTCTGACTCTGTAACCCCCTGAACTGCAGCCCACCAGGATCCTCTGTCCATGGAATTCTCCAGGCAAGAATACTAGAATGGGTTGTTACCCTCCTCCAGGGGATCTTCCCAACCCAGGGATCGAACGCGGGTCTCCTGCAATAAAGGTAGATTTTTTTACTCTCTCAACCATAACATGACTAATTTCATCATTATTCCTCCCAATGCCTACTTCTTTACCTGAATTACTTATCTCCACAAAGAGAATGGCCAGCTGTCCATCACCTGAACTAAAAATGAGACATGATTTTTCTCTCACCCTCATCACAACATCAAATCTGTTACCATGTTTCATTATGTTTACCATTTAAATAGCTCTCAAATCTAATTCCTTCTCTCTGCCCGACTGACAGCATTTAATTGAGGTCTTAATTACCTTAATCTACTGGTACTTGATTTTCCTACCACCTGCATTTTTACTTCTTTTCTACCTCAAATTAGTTCTCTTTACTTAGTCGAATAAGACCTGTTCTAAAAGTCCTGTGATTAAAAGCAATATAGCCTCAGAATAAAATATAAAATCATTAGTATGAACAGACAGGGCACTTGATGGTTTACCTCCTCCATATCTTAACAGTTTCTCTCTGATTCCCATTCATGTTTTTCCATTCCCAAAAGCAAAGTGCTACTTACAATGAGCTGAATCTTCTGTTTTCACAGGTTAGAATGCTTTGCATTGTACCAACCCATGTCTGAAATGATATTTCAATATGCCAATATCTGTTTGCCCTTTGATGTTTAACTCAATTGACATCTTTTCTAAAACAGTCTTTCTTAATTTTTTTCTAATCTTGGGCATATGTTCAGTCTTCTTTCTGCAAGGATGAAGTATTTTCCCATATCCATTATTCTTGTAACATTACCTGGTTTTTTTTTTTTATGGTGTTTTAATTGCTTATTTTTTTTTATTGCTCTCCTTTTGAACTGTGGTGTTGGAGAAGACTCTTGAGAGTCCCTTATACTGCAAGGAGATCCAACCAGTCCATTCTAAAGGAGATCAATCCTGGATGTTCATTGGAGGGACTGATGCTAAAGCTGAAACTGCAATACTTTGGCCACCTCATGCGACGAGTTGACTCACTGGAAAAGACTTTGATGCTGGGAAAGGTTGGGGGCGGGAGGAGAAGGGGACGACGGAGAATGAGATGGCTGGATGGCATCACCGACTCTGTGGACATGAGTTTGAGTGTACTCCGGGAGTTGGTGATGGACAGGGAGGCCTGGCGTGCTGTAGTTCATGGGGTCGCGGAGAGTCGGACACGACTGAGCGACTGAACTGAACTGAACTGAACTAGACTTTAAGTTCTTTTTTAAATTCAATTTCCTGGAGTAGAAAGTTTCTAATTGTGACAGTAGCCAGTCAATGTGCTAATGCTGTCATTTCAGTAGTGTCCGACTCTTTAAGACTCCATAAACTGTAGCCTGCCAGGTTCCTCTGTCCATGGGAATCTTCAGGCAAGAATACTGGAGTTGGTTGCCATTTCCTCCTCCAAGAGACTCTATACAGTATTATACAGTAATGTTCACAAAAATACAACCTTGTGTAGGAGATACATGCACATGAAAATGTACACTGAACATGTGAACTAACTTATGTGACTGGATATGAGAACACATATTCTCATCTTTGAAAGTTTGAAATGTAAAGGTTCAAATGGAGGGGACTTACTGTTCTTAATTAGACTCAGCTGAGGAGGCTCATATTGAAAGTGCATCACTGGGAGAGGTACTTGAGCTAAGAGGTAGGTAATCTGTAGGGAAGATATCTTACAAAGCACTTTTCTATTAGATAAGCCATGCCATTTTAGAATTTGAATTTCCTATATCTCAGAGGAAAAAAAATTATAAATGTAAACATCTATTTCTGCTTTATTGACTATGCCAAAGCCTTTGACTGTGTGGATCACAATAAACTGTGGAAAATTCTGAAAGAGATGGGAATACCAGATCACATGACCTGCCTCTTGAGAAACCTGTATGCAGGTCAGGAAGCAACAGTTAGAACTGGACATGGAACAACAGACTGGTTCCAAATAGGAAAAGGAGTACGTCAAGGCTGTATATTGTCACCCTGCTTATTTAACTTATATGCAGAGTACATCATGAGAAACGCTGGGCTGGAGGAAGCACAAGCTGGAATCAAGACTGCTGGGAGAAATATCAATAACCTCAGATATGCAGATGACATCACGCTTATGGCAGAAAGTGAAGAACTAAAGAGCCTCTTGATGAACGTGAAAGAGGAGAGTGAAAAAGTTGGCTTAAAGCTCAACATTCAGAAAACTAAGATCATAGCATCTGGTCCCATCACTTAATGGCAAATAGATGGGGAAACAGTGGAAACAGTGACTGACTTTATTTTTCTGGGCTCCAAAATCCCTGCAGATGGTGATTGCACCCATGAAATTAAAAGATGCTTACTCCTTGGAAGGAAAGTTATGACCAACCTAGACAGCATATTAAAAAGCAGAGACATTACTTTGTCAAAAAGGTTCGCCTAGTCAAGGCTGTGGTTTCTCCTGTGGTTATATATGGATGTGAGAGTTGGATTATAAAGAAAGCTGCACACCAAAGAATTGATGTTTTTTAACTGTGGTGCTGGAGAAGACTCTTGAGAGTCCCTTGGACTGCAAGGAGATCCAACCAGTCCATCCTAAAGGGGATCAGTCCTGGGTTTTCATTGGAAGGACTGATGTTGAAGTTGAAACTCCAATACTTTGGCCACCTGATGCAAAGAGCTAACTCATCTGAAAAGACCCTGATGCTGGGAAAGATTGTGGGCAGGAGGAGAAGGGGATGACAGAGGATGAGATGGTTGGATGGCATCGCTGACTCAATGGACATGAGTTTGGGTAAACTCTGGGAGTTTGTGAAGGACAGGGAGGCCTGGTGTGCTGCGGTTCATGTGGTTGCAAAGAGTCGGACATGACTGAGTGACTGAACTGACCCGAACTGAAGAAAACATTACTGTATATTTGTGAGCAAGAATGTGTCTGTGTGATAGGGTGGATCTATTTAGGTGAATAATCAGAGCATTTATTTCCAAAGAATTTCCAAAAACTTGTTGTATGATACTTAAATCACATGTTAAAAAAAAATGTTGGTGCAAAAAATGTCAGACCCTAAAACTTCGTCTTAAGAATGAGAGTAGTTATAATAATTAAAAAAAAAAGTTTATCTACCCAAGTTAATATGGCCTGTAACAAGCTAAGGGTGGTTTTTATTCCTACTGTTCAGGGAGCCTCCAATCTTTTCTAAATTGTCTAGTCCTCTATGGGACTGTCTGTTCATAATTTATCCTTGAAGAAAAGCTTCAGGAGCTTGCTTTAATGAGACTCTTTAGTTACCCCAGAAAGCAACAGTGGAATTTGGATGATAGTGCTCAAAGAGCAGATAACAAAAATTGCTTTAGACAAAAATGGTTGAAAACTTTCTTCTTTTTAATGACACACACACATTAAAAAAAAAAAAAAAGAATAAGTGGTTTACTGTTCACATTTCTTAGGGAATGACATTTACTCTTAGCTAGGATTTAAAAATGGAGAAGGCAATGGCACTCCACTCCAGTACTCTTGCCTGGAAAATACCATACATGGAGGAGCCTGGTGGGCTGCAGTCCATGGGTTCGTGAAGAGTTGGACACAACTAAGCAACTTCACTTTCACTTTTCACTTTCATGCATTGGAGAAGGAAATGGCAACCCACTCCAGTGTTGTTCCCTGGAGAATCCCAGGGACGGCGGAGCCTGGTGGGCTGCTATCTATTTGGTCGCACAGAGTCGGACACGACTGAAGTGACTTAGCAGCAGCAGGATTTAAAAATGAATTCATTTGAATTACGGATTGAATATTTACATGCTCTACTTTTGGAGGTATTCTTCCCTAAAACAGTATTTTATGTTAGCCAAATCCAATAATGCTTAGTTTCTTATATTTCCTTTGTTAATGCTTAACTTTTTTGTTTCCTTCTATTTCAATTAGCAGCAGTAGAACAAGATAACTTATTTATTTTAATGCTTTTTCTGTTTATAGTATAATGATTTCTATTTTCACAAATGAGGAAAACATGCTGATAAAAGGGTAAGTTGATAATGAATTTGTGCTCATTTCTTTTCCTAAGAATTTTGGAAAAGTATAAATGGACAAAGAATTCAGCAAGAAAAAGTCTATTATTTTTGCATAAATTCTGCCTCAGGGAACATTCATGGTCTCATCCCTCTCTCGGACTGATGATACCATTGGTAATCAATTAAGAAGTGGTATTTTTAGTTTAAAGGCTTTGAAATATATGTAAAAGAATAGTCCAAGGAGTCAGACATAACTGATAGCGTAACATAGTTGGGCCATTTAATTGCTGTGTGACTTTTGGTCTCTGATTTTAACTTTCTGAGCTTCCACAGTATCTAATGACTGCTATGAGGACTAAATGATAAAATTCAGGACAGTACTTAGCAAAAATATGACATTACTATCATCTCAATCATAACAGTAATCATTGTTCTTGCTATCCCTAGAAATATGCAGTTTGAATTCTAGCTTGCATTTTTCTAGACTTCATAAATGTTTTTGGTTACCGTGTGGTTCATTTTACAACAAATGTTTTATTAAACATGCCCTAATGGAAAACTTAAACTTTCCTCAATCAAAATAGCTGCTGAGTTAAATATATTTCTTATTTGAATGCTATTTAGACAACACTCTCTATTTAATAAAAAGACAGGAAGAATGGTAGAAAGCTTTCTCCACTGTTTAAGGCAATTCTGGTTCTAAGGATAAGCAGGTTCACTATCTTCGGTTCATTTTACATCACTATCAAAAATAGGGGCAAAGCAAGCACTAGAATAACAAAGAGAATAAACATAGGATAATAACAACAATCACCAAAGTCGAGGCACCGAGTAAGAAAAACACTGTAATTTATTCAGTAGGCACTCTAGAGTTGACCATTGTTACTGATAAGAGTGAATACATGAGTATTTTCTGAGTTTTAAACATATACCGACATATTGCTCTAGATATACTACTTCTACTTGACCCACATAGCAGGGTTTGTTTTCAGTATTTGATCTGAATTGGTTTAGCATGCAAAGAAGTAGCAGTCAAGCATAAGACAGAAATCAACTTTGGAATCTGCCCCAATATATAAATGTGGCCAGATACACAAGGGCATTTTGTCTTTTCATTAGACAAAAGTGCTATCATTTGTAGGCTAACATTTGCATAGTAGTGGAGAGAATACTTATTTCTTTTAGTGTTTGCCCAATAAGCTATAAAATGGGACTTGGACTATAGGAAGTTTTATGGAAATAATTTTATTTGGAAGTTTTTTATTTGTTTTGTAAAAGCAGCATACATTTTTAAACAAAATCTTATTTAGAACTATCTTCTTCCTCCCACCTCTCTCTTATTAGAAAAATAGATAAAAAGAGATTTGCTCAATTGAGAATGAGGTCAACAGCTGCCTAGACCAATGGTCTGTTTGGTGTCCTCTTTCACCTTCAGCAAAACACATCTCCAACACTGTGGTGTTGAAGAAAACTCTTCAGAGACCCTTGGACAGCAAGGAGATCAAACCAGTCAATCCTAAAGGAAATCAGTCCTGAATATTCATTGGAAGGACTGATGCCAAAGCTGAAACTCCAGTACTTTGGCCACCCGATGTGAAGAACTGACTCCTTGGAAAAGACCCTGATGCTGGGAAAGATTGAAGGCAGGAGGAGAAGGGGACGACAGAGGATGAGATTGGATGGCATGACTGACCTGATGGACATGAGTTTGAGCAAGCTGTAGGAGTTGGTGATGGGCAGGGAAGCCTGGCGTGCTGCAGTCCATGGAGTCACAAAGAGTTGGACATGACTGAGTGACTGAACTGACTGACTTCACACTCAGATATAGCTCCAGGAAATTTATGGTTTGAAAGAACATGTTTAAAATATACTGGAATAGGTAAAATTTCTATTTTTAGAGATGCAATGGTTGAGACCAAGAGAGAAATAGTGACTTGTTCTAGTTTGTTGTTATTCAGTTGCTTAGTCGTGTCTGACTCTTGCAACCCCATGGATTGCAGCACGCCAGGCTTCCCTGTCCTTCACTATCTAGTTTATACAACTACTTTATTTATAATATTTTATTCAAAAGATAGATACTAAGCATCTACACATACTCTGATAATACAGTCAGTCAGTCAGTTCAGTTGCTCAGTCGACTGCACTGTAAAAGACTAGGGTCTTTTAAAATGAGTCAGGTCTTCGCCTCGGTGACCAAAGTATTGGAGCTTCACCTTCAGCATCAGTCCTTCCAATGAATATTCAGGACTGATCTTCTTTAGGATGAACTGGTTGGATTTCCTTGCAATCCAAGGGACTCTCAAGAGTCTTCTCCAACACCACAGTTCAAAAGCATCAATTCTGTGCTCAGCTTTTTTTATAGTCCAACTCTCACATCCATACATGACTACTGGAAAAATCATAACTTTGACTAGACGGACCTTTGTTGGTAAAATAATGTCTCTGCTTTTTAATATGTTATTTAGGTAAATCATAGCTTTTCTTCCAAGGAGCAATCATATTTTAATTTCATGGCTACAGTCCCCATCTGCAGTGATTTGGAGCCCAAGAAAATAAAATCTCTCGCTGTTTCCATTGTTTCCTCATCTATTTGCCATGAAGTGATGGGACCGGATGCCATGATTCTAGTTTTTTAAATGTTGAGGTTTAAGCCAGCTCTTTCCCTCTCCTCTTTCACTTTCATCAAGAGGCTCTTTAGTTCTTCTTCACTTTCTGCCATAAGGGTGGTGTCATCTGCATATCTGAGGTTATTGGTATTTCTCCCGGCAATCTTGATTCCAGTTTGTGCTTCATCCAGCCCAGCATTTCTCATGATGTAATCTGCATACAAGTTAAATAAGCAGGGTGATGATATACAGCCTTGACGTATTCCTTTCCCAATTTGTAACCAGTCTGTTGTTCCATGTCTGTTTCTTACTGTTGCTTCTTGACCTGCAGATTTCTCAGAAGGCAGGTAAGGTGGTCTGGTATTCCTATCTCTTTAAGAATACAGTAGTGACCAAAACATGGAAGTGCAACAGTGACCAAGACATAGTATTGAATGTGATGACCAAAATTCTTATGCCCATGGAGTTTACCTTATAGTGGGGGAAGACAGATGTTAAGCAAATATGAAAATGGATTAGTAAGATAATTTTAAGATGTCATATAAAGGGACCAGAATGCAGACCTTTACATAACTGATAAGTACAGAGTAAAAGAACATCTTTAGATGTTTAGAACATCCAGAGTACAAAGCAATACAATTAAAATATCTGCAGATGTCTAACTTTTAAGACAGGGGTACATTTTAAAGAAAGATGCTATAAGCAAAAGTGAAAGAATTACAAACATATAAATTAACTGCTTGATCTATTTCATATTTTTATACATTTGAACATACTCTTAAATCAAGAAGTGCAGAGTGTTCTTTCAAATTTGAAAGTAAGGGAAAGTTGAACTAGTTCCTATTTGGAATAAGTTAGTGACTGGGGAAAGTCCACTCTAGTAATGTAGACCGATAGAGTCACATTTCTCATAGCTTTTTAAGTATACGCCATTTTGATTTTTGTGATTCAGCTTTGAATTTGACATAAATAGACTCTCATGGATTTAGAGACCTTCCATAATAAATTAATATAAAAATATTTATAAATATTAATTCCTGGACACAGGTGAGATATTTTATTAGGTACTGTCAGAAAGCCATTAAAGTATAAGAATCCCTTGCCCAAGAAGCACATCTAGCTTAAATGGAATTCAGGGAATTAAGATACACTTAAAAATACAAGAGAAGGCAATGGCACCCCACTCCAGTACTCTTTCTTGGAAAATCTCATGGGTGGAGGAGCCTGGTAGGCTGCAGTCCATCAGGTTGCTAAGAGTCGGACACAACTGAGCGACTTCACTTTCACTTTTCACTTTCATACATTGGAGAGGGAAATGGCAACCCGCTCCAGTATTCTTGCCTGGAGAATCCCAGGGAAGGGGGAGCCTGGTGGGCTTCCGTCTATAGGGTCGCACAGAGTCAGACACGACTGAAGCGACTTAGCAGCAAAAATACAAGATCTTACATTATGCAGATCAAATGTGTACTAAGTTGCTTCAGTCATGTCCAACTGTGTGTGACCCCATGGACTGTAGCCTGCCAGACTCCTCTGTTTATGGGATTCTCCAGGCAATGATCCTGGAGTGGGTTTCCACGCCTTCCTCCAGGGGATCTTCTTGACCCAGGATTGAACCTGAGTCTCTTATGACTCCTGCATTGGCAAGCAGGTTCTTTGCCACTAGCACCACCTGGGAAGCCCGAGGATCAAATATCAGCACACAAATAGTTGGTACAGAAAACTGACTAGAAAAAAAAATAATTGTTCAGAATGACTGCGGAAAGGTCAGATGTAAATTAAACCATACAAAATAAGTAACACATGGATGGGATGTGTTAGAAAGTTAGGAAGTTTCCAGAGATGAGTCGTATATAAACACTGACTCTGTGATGGGATGAAGAAAAATTTATTCAGGCACTAGTAACCTCAAAAAATCTGATAAGTTTATTCAGGGGACTAGTGGAAGCAGAGTTGTAAAGGTATAACGGATTTGTGATAGATTATGAGCATGTGCTCAGTTGTGTCTGACTCTGCAATTCCATGAACTGCAGCCCGCCAGGATCCTCTGTCCATGGAATTCTCTAGGAGAGAATACTGAAGTGGGTTACCATCCCCTTCTCCAAGGGATCTTCCTGACCCAGGGATCGAACCCAAGTCTCCTGCACTGCAGGCAGATTCTTTACCATCTGAGCCACCAGGGATCTTAGATACCTAGCAAAGAAGGTGGGAGTTTTCTATAAATAACATCAGACAGGAGTACATGCAGTCAAGATTTATGAGTAGGGAAGAGATGTTACATTCATACAGGTTAAGATTTGTCTCCTCCTGTGTACTCATTTTGTAGATGAGAAGACCTAATTCCATAGGGCGTAACTGTTTAGCCTGATGTCAAACAACTGGTTCTTTTGCAGCAGTCGCTTGGCTGCATTTTTATAGGTTTTCAAGATGAGGAGAAGCATTTGTTTATTTCTTTTCAGATAATTGAATGGCTGAGAGTGGCTATGGTACACTAGAGGGCAAAGAAACAGATTAGACAAACTCTGACATAATGATTGAGCCCTCATAAAGGTGCTTCTTGATGATACAGGATGCTCAGAGCTGATGCACTGGGATGAATCAGAGGGATGGGCTGGGGAGGGAGGTGGGAGCAGGGTTCAAGAAGGGGAACACATGTACACCTGGGGCAGATTCATGTCCGTGTATGGCAAAACCAATACAATAAGGTAAAGTAGTTAGCCTCCAATTAAAATAAATAAATTTTTTAAAAAAGAAGAAAAACAAAAAAAACCCTGTTCTTTCTTTTGATGAATAAAACCAATCTCAAGCCTTCCTTCAATCCTTTTTGGAAATTTTGAAATCAAGTAAATTATTTTCATGATGAGCAATTAAATACAAAGAGAACAGTTATAGACACAGTGGGGGAAGGAGGAGGGGGGCACGAATTGAGAGAGTAGCACTGAAACATACACATTACCATATGCAAAATCAGATAGCCCGTGGAAATCTGCTGTATGATGCAGGGAGCTCAGATCTGGTGCTCTGTGACAACCTAGAGGGGTGGGAGGGGGTAGGAAGTGGTAGGGAGGTTCAAGAGGGAGGGGACATATGTATATCTGTGGCTGATTCATGGTGCTATTTGGCAGAAACTAAAACAATATTGTAAAGCAATCATCTTCCAATTAAAAATAAATAAGTTAAAAAAAAGTACAGAGCATCTGCAGACGAATGAATAAGAAACTGTGGTACATTTACACAATGGAGTATTACTCAGCCATTAAAAAGAATACATTTGAATCAGTTCTAATGAGGTGGATGAAACTGGAGCCTATTATACAGAGTGAAGTAAGCCAGAAAGAAAAACACCAATACAGTATACTAACACATATATATGGAATTTAGAAAGATGATAACGATAACCCTGTATATGAGACAGCAAAAGAGACACAGATGTATAGAACAGTCTTTTGGACTCTGTGGGAGAGGGTGAGGGTGGGATGATTTGGGAGAATGGCATTGAAACATGTATATTGTCATACGTGAAATGAATCACCAGTCCAAGTTCCATGCATGAGACAGGATGCTCGGGGCTGGTGCACGGGGATGAACCAGAGGGATGGGATGGGGAGGGAGGTGGGAGGGGGTTCAAAATGGGGAACACATGTACACCCGGTGCAGATTCATGTCAATGTATGCCAAAGCCAATACAATAATGTAAAGTAATTAGCCTCCAATTAAAATAAATGAAATTTTAAAAAAGTACAGAGTTAACTTTGAATTTTGAAATTATAGATAATCCTGTTGATAGGAGCTATCTCTCTCTCAGGCGTCCCTGGTGGCTCAGATGGTAAGGAGTCTGCCTGCAATTCAGGACACCTGGTTTGATCCTTGGGTCAGGAAGATGCCATGAAGAAGGAAATGGTTACCCACTCCAGTTTTCTTGCCTGGAGAATTCCATAGACAGAGGAGCCCGGCAAGCTATAGTCCATGGGGTTGCAAAGAGTTGGACAGGACTGAAGCAACTTAGCACATACCAATCAGCAACTTTGACAAATATCTTGCCTTTGACTAACTCCCACCCCCACCCCAAACACTAGTCTGGTTCCATGTCTATTATGATTTTAACTGCCCTCCTGATAGTCACATAACTTTACTCATGCTTATATTATTATAATTAATAATTTCTCACCTCTAATGTTATTATAAATAATAAAAAATATTATACATAATCTTTCAAATTGCCTTCTACTCTGTGTGTATGTTAGTTGCTCAGTTGTGTCTGATTCTTTGTGATCCCATGGACTGGAGCCCACCAGGTTCCTCTGTCCATAGTATTCTCCAGGCAAGAATACTGGAGTGGATTGCCATGCCGTCCTTGGGGGGATCTTCCCAACCCAGGGATAGAACTAGTATCTCTTACATCTCATGCACTGGCAGGTGGATTCTTTCCACTTGGGAAGCCCATGTTGGGCTATAACTCAGGTCAACTCTATATAGCTCCAAATCTTCTAAGTTGATAGTGCCAGGTCTCATAAAGTTTACAGGAAGAAAATTAGTAGTAGCAGATTGTTACCCTTCATTTTTCTACACTTAAAAAATTTTAAGCACATAGGGAAGATAGGTAAGAGGTAAAAGTGCCAATATTTAATATTACAGCAACCAGTTTATGCAGATGACACCACCCTTATGGCAGAAAGTGAAGAAGAACTAAAGAGCCTCTTGATGAAAGTGAAAGTGGAGAGTGAAAAAGTTGGCTTAAAGCTCAACATTCAGAAAACTAAGATCATGGCTTCTGGTCCCATCACTTCATGGCAAATAGATGGGGAAACAATGGAAAGAGTGATAGACTTTTTTTTGGGGGGGGGGCCCAAAATCACAGGAGACGGTGACTGCAGCCGTGAAATTAAAAGACACTTTCTCCTTGGAAGAAAAACTATGACCAACCTAGACAGCATATTAAAAAGCAGAGACATTAATTTGCCAACAAAGATCCATCTAGTCAAAGCTATGGTTTTTCCAGTAGTCATGTATGGATGTGAGAGTTGAACTATAAAGAAAGCGGAGTGATGAAGAATTGATGCTTTTGAACTGTGGTGCTGGAGAAGACTCTTGAGAGTCCCTTGGACTGCAAGGAGATCCAACAAGTCCATTCTAAAGGAGATCAGTCCTGAATATTCATTGGAAGGACTGATGCTGAAGCTGAAGCTCCAATACTTTGGCCATCTGATGCGAAGAACTGACTCATTGGAACAGATACTGATGCTGGGAAAGATTGAAGGCAGGAGGAGAAGGGGATGACAGAGGATGAGATGGTTGGATGGCAACACTGACTCAAAGGACATGAGTTTGAGTAAACTCCTGGGGTTGGTGACAGACAGGGAGGCCTGGTGTACTGCAGTCCATGGGGTCGCAAAGAGTCAGACACAACTGAGCAACTGAACTGAACTTAACTAAGCCAGTTTATCTAGTAAGCTTTTTAAAAAAGAAACTCCATAGGTGAATTAAGCATGCATGCAAATTTTTAAAGAAAATGTGAAATGAAATATCAGAAAATAATATAATAAACCAAACATGGAAAGGAGAAAGGGATAGAGGGAAAAGAGAGTGAAAGGGAATGATTTGGGAGGTTAAGGAAATTTGGGGGGAAATGGATTATTAAAAAGAATTCAAAGGGGTCAAGGGGTTAAATTGGAGAAGGAAATGGCAACACACTCCAGTATTCTTGCCTGAGAAATCCCATAGACAGAGAAGCCTGGCAGGCTACAGTTCATGAGGTCACAAAGAGTTGGACATGACTTAGTGACTAAAACAACAAAAACAAGGGGCTAAATAAGAGATGCCCTTCCACAGGATAAAAGACAGAGTAATATATATAATACTTTTTAAAATAAAACCTCAACTACAATCTGAAATGTGATTATAAATAGGTATAGTATAATTTGGGCTTCCCTGGTGGCTCAGAGGTTAAAGCGTCTGCCTCCAATGTGGGAGACCCGGGTTCGATCCCTGGGTCGGGAAGATCCCCTGGAGAAGGAAATGGTAACCCACTCCAGTATTCTTGCTTGGAGAATCCCATGGACAGAGAAGCCTGGTAGGCTACAGTCCACGGGGTCGCAAAGAGTCAGACACGACTGAGCAACTTCACTTCACTCACTCACTTCATAGTATAATTTGAGCATATGCAGCATGTCTTTGAAAAGGTCATGGTTAAAATAAGCAATTTGTTGCCATTAACTACAAAGTTTATGAAAGTATTTCCAAGAAAACTTCCCCTTCTCTCCTTCCCCTTTGGGTATTTTTTCCCTTTATTTCCCATAAGAAATTATTATTTCCGTTTTGTGCAGAGTCAAAAGAATCACTGCGCTGGTATCAAAGAAGCTATACACTGCTTTGTAGGTAAGAGCTTCCTTGTCAGAAATGAACCTCTGAGGCAGCTCCAATTTAGGAGCAGTGATTTAGGGACTGAGAGGGACAGAGGAGCCTCTGGTCACATTTTCATGCAAAGCACATTTAATTCTGATTTGGGAAGAAAGTTCGAAAATAAAACACAAAGTCTTTATCTGAATATTTGATTGAAACAATATGGTTATATGATCAAAGAACATACTCAACAGTTTTTAGAGTCCTTTTTGCTGAAAAGATGGGTTACAGGTTTACTATGTTGTAATTTCAGGGAAATGAAACCATGTTGGCTTTTTTCTCTCCCTAAGATACATTCTATTTTGTGCATTATTTACTTTTCACCAATGAAATTAAGCCCCTCAGTTTCACATCAATACACTGATTCATGTTCTGGTTGTTAAATATATGGCTTTTTTTTTTCACAGCAACATGATGAGATTAAAGTATATTTTAAAAAAGTAATTCACAGAAGCACTTATAGTCATTATTTTTTATGAAACTCAGTCCTTGAGAAACCAATTGTGAATCACAAAAGGTTGGAAATTCTTTTTAATCACAGAATATTACTGCTCAAAGATCATAAGGTACAACAATTAATCACAGTGTATTTCTTACAGTCAATAAAGTCAGAAGATGTCACTGGAACTATTTGTTCCCTGTAGTCTCATAATCCATGACTTCACACTGTTCAGACTGTCTGCTTTGCTTGACATAGTTGAGAATTTTTTGAAAACTTCTCTATTAATGAACTTTATAAAACAAATAGTATTTTAAGGCTCTAGTTGGGGAGAGCATTCCAGAATCAACAAGGAAGCCAATCAAGTATAAAATTTTGACATAAGAAATACTGCTCCCTTGGTCCCATGCTTCTTGGTTTTAGAAGTCAGTATTTTGTGTGTTGGATTTCCTACCAGAATAATAGAATGATGCCAGGAAAAGATTCTAAGAATAGAAATAGAATCAGTTATCTGAAGCAGCATCTCTGTATTTGAAATCTGTTTGCCGGCTTTGAGCAAACTGACATAGTCATAACTTGTTTGACTGAACTGGTGAATCAGTGAATAACTGGGCAATTCAGTTTATAATATCAAGTCATTTTTATATGGTTTCCTATCTTTCAATATTTCAAAAGTAGGACACTATGAATGACAATATAAGGTCATTTAGTACTTGTTCTTCTAGAACATGGTAAGCTCCGAAAGTGACTCAGTAAAAAAAGTAATGAAAAGTAAAAATGAAGAGTTCTGTTGATTGTGTTTTCTTTTTGATAACTGTGTTCTTGCATTATCGTATTATTTCTGTTAAATCAGGAACATACAAAGTGAAAAAAGAGGTTATTAATTCTATTTGTGTCAAATGTTAATACTTTACTCACGTGTGATTGAATTAGAAGTTTGCAACAGATGAAGGTTAGGGAAGGGTAATGTTGATTATCTGACTCTGGGGTCATTTTAACAGAGCTTTCTCCTTTCTGTGTTGGAGTAAAGTGGTTTGCTATTGACTTTTCCCCATGTGCTAGTTCTTGAACATTTCAAGCTTCTCTAAATAAATTCATCCATCCATTCAGTCATCCCATCAGCCAATAAATGTCAAAGCTTCATGAAGGCACTAACATTTTTCTATTCTCTTCATAAAATAGCTTTTTATTAGTTAACTGATTAAATTCATTGTAAGTGTTACAAGCTTGGATTTATGTAAAACTTTTACAGAAATAAACTACAGCCAGTACAACTATGTATTCTCCTGGTGTCTCGGATGTTAAAGAATCCACTTGCAATGTGAAAGACCTGGGTTTGATTCCTGGGTTAGGAATATACCCTGGAGAAGGGCATGGCACCCACTCCAGTATTCTTGCCTAGAGAATCTCCATGGCGGGCTACAGTCCATGGGATTGTAAAGGAGTCAGACATGATTGAGACACTAAGCACAGCACAGTACAACTATGTATTTTAGTTATTGTGGTATGGTATAAGATTTCATTTATAAAAGAGTTCTACAAATAAGCTTGAAACCAATACTTTGATATCAGCCCTGAAGATAATTGGTGTGGGAAGCAAAAATTAAAATATTTCAAGATGGAATGTAATAATGTTTAAGAATATTAATCCTGTCTTTATTAACATTTTTATTTTTAAAGAAGCTCATTAAGCCCACTATTTCTCTAATTCCACTGTTTATGATAAAATTTCACTTGGTCTCATGTTCACAAGCGAAGTCCACCATAATAAATTGTGTTGTTTCTACCCTTAATGTATATCTGAAATATGATCACTTTCATCACTATTACCTTAATCCAGATTTGGACTATTTGAACTGCTCTGCCTATTTTCATCTTTACATCTCCACTGCTTTCTCCAACCACAATGCGTATGCACACATTTACATATAAACACCTGCAAAATCTATTCACCACACAATAGCCATGAAGCTTTTAAACTGAACCAGTTCATATCCTTCCCTGTTTAAAACCCATCAAGGGGTTTCTACCTTATCCATAATAAAATCCAAAATTCTTGCCATGGCTTCTGATGATTTGACCTCTACTGAGCACTGTCACCTCACTTCCAACTACCTGCTCACTCCACTGGACCACTTGGCCTTCTCCAGTACAACACATGCAGTCCCAACCCTCATCCCTAAGGGTCCTCCTCAGGCATTCAAATGGATCCTGCCTTCATTTCATTCAGATGTTTATGAAATATCTTACTATCCTTACCAGCAATATCCTGAACACTGTTCTATTTGTCCTAATAACAATTGTCACCACTTGACATCATATAACATCATATATTTATTCGTATTTTTTTTCCTTCTAAAATGGACACCCCCAAGGCGTAAATTTCATTCTGTTCACTGACACACTGCAGCAACTAGGAAGTTTTCAATAAAGATTAAATGAATGGATAGATAACTAAATGAATGTGCCTGCCCATTCTCTTATCTTGCTTATATGGACTAACTCCAAAGTAAGCCATAGAAATAATGCTTACTTACTATTTTACATTATTTAATCCTGGACTATCTTCACAACTCCCACATGGTGATTTTCTCAAAATGCTAATTCAAGATTAAAGCAATACGATTTCAAAATTTTATAAACATTGATCCTTCCAAGATTATTTTCAGTCTAATTCTATGACAAGTGATTTTTAAATTGTATAATTTTTCAAAGATAGTCTATGATAAATCTCATGCAGCAACAATACTTATCATAATTTATCCTGGGTGGCCCTTCCATTCGTTTGGTTTATTTTACAAAGAGACAATAGTCACAGAAGTGTTTGGAATCACACTGTTCAAATCCCAGGTTCAACAGTTATTAGCTGAATAACTCTGGGCAAGTCACTTAGTTTCTCTAAGACAAATTTTCTTTATCTGGAAGGAGAGGCTATTAATATAGTCTGCTCTACAGTAGCATGTATTTCTGTAATGTGAATTACTCATGTAAGATTAGCATATGGGGGAATGATGTTAGCATAATGCAGAAATTACATTGGTTCATAAGCTACTTTTTCCAGCATATTAATAATATTTTGTGCCACTGAGAAGCAGCAACTGAATGTCATGTATAGCAAAAGAGTTGAAAACAATAAACCAAGGAAAAATATCAGTAGTATTTTCATATTTTCCAGTAGTATTCAAGTTCTCTGTTCAAAGTGGCCACAAACTTTCTCATGAAAGAACTTTATACTTTTTCTATCAAGGTAAATTTTATCTTATACTTTTAAGTTAAGCTTTGCTGCTCAGGGCTACCTGGCCCCAGTCAGGGAATACTGGGGCAAGGCCCTAGCAGCTGCCTGGACCATTTGTCCCGAGGATCCTTCCTTCAAGATTCCCTGACATGGCACCAGCTGCCTCAGGGCTTGGCAGTTGAAGCTAGGAACTGACAAATTATCCGTCGACCAACTCGATTTTGTAGGGTAAATCACTGCACTGTTCACACTGGGAACATATTTCCCCTTCAATGTGGGCTTTTCCTTTAAGGAACAAGCCAATTTGATTGAGGTACCATGTTGGGAAGGGGAATTGTTGTTGGACTGTACCTGAGCTGGAACTGGGTTCATTGGAGAACTTGTTCTTGTGGGGGTAAGCCTATCTTAGTTGGAATTAATTCATTTGTTTTGTAGAGTAAATTTATTTACATGAGTTGGGAATCAGTTCAGTTGGAACCAGTTTATTGGGGAACTAGTTCTTGTGGGGGTGAGTCTACCCTGGTTGGAATTAGTTCTTTGTTTTGTCTGGTAAGTTTGGGAGTTGGGAACCAATTTGTTGGTGTATCGATGCTACAATTTTTTGTGGAACTTTTTATATTGGACTTGTATACATCTTTGTGCTGTGGTATGGTCATACTTATAAAAATGGGAAGTATTCCATCAGTTAATGGAAATTACTGCATCTGTCTCGAAGGAGAGTGCTTTTGGGCATATACTGGACAAATGGGATATGGATAAATGGATACTGGATATAACTGTAAGCCTAGGACTATGTTATTGTAATAGGGTGTGGACCCAATATATGTTAGAATCAGAAGAGCAATGGCCCCTGAATGGCTCACTCAACTATTATGCAATCTCACAGTTAAAAGTGTTTTGCAAAAGAGAAGGGAAAAGAGATGAGATACCACAGGTAGAAGCATTTATGCTATTTCATCAGGAGAAAAAGGAGTCAGAGGACTACCACTTTATGGTCCGGAGATCTGAGAGAAAACCCAATGGGATACCTAGACAGAAGAGCTTAAACGAAATTCAGGAGATAAAGCAAAAGTCAACTGAGGATCCATCAGTTTCTAGAAAGAATTTATCAGGTTTATAGGTGCTACACAGATACAGACCCTGAGCACCCTGAGAATGTAAGAATGATAAATATGACCTTCATCAGGCAAAGCGCCCCAGAGATTAACAGCAGGAAACAAGGATAGAAGCAAGGAGACGAGAAACAGAATGTAGCTTTTCTGGCAGCAGCTTGGAAAGCCAGTAACCTAAATGAGGGCTTAGGCTCAGTGGTAAAGAATCTGCTGGCCAATGTAGATCCCTGGCTCAGGAATATCCCCTGGAGAGTGGAATAGCAACCTATTCCAGTATTCTTGCCTGGAAAATTCCATGGACAAAGGAGCTTGGTGGGCTACAGTCCAGGGGGTCGCAAAGAGTCGGACACGACCGAACACACATGCAATTATACTTTGCATTTCCTTATGTATTAGGAATCTAACGTATTTCCAAATTGTCCTGGTATTTATTACTGAGATTGGTACTGTTTTGCCTAGTTCTCTAACAATAATATTCACGGAAATGTTGAATAGTCAGCCTCAACACTTTTTCCCATAATCCCTACTTCCTGTCAGTAGATGATTCTGCAGAATGTGAATTCTCTTTAGGAATACATATGGCCGTGGTGAGGATTACATGAGACAATCCATATGAAATTTACTAGAGTGTCTGGCATCTATTAAATATTTAAAAAAGAATGCCTGTTGCACACTCTTAATATATATGTTTGTGTATGTAGTGACGGGGTGTATAAATCTTGTTGAGAGACAATTGTTAAATTTAAATTGTTAAACTGGAGATGCACATAAGTAATGATTTATAGTATGCATACTTTGCTTCTAGTAACAGTATTAAAAATATATTTTTAAATTGATCACTGACTTCCGTTTTGGGTAATGCAGCAGTTTAAGCATCCTGACCAAGTTTATTGCAAAAGAAAATCCCACATGCTAGATTATAATTAAAATATTTATTTTAAAATGTGTTACATGTATGGATGGGCCAGCAGGGAGGTAAAGATTCTTCAGATGCCAAAAAAATAAGAGAAAGCAGAAATGTGGAGACATAAATAGGACTCGGAAGCCAGATTTTGCCTGGCATTTGCTGAAGTTAAGCAACAAGGACTTTTATTTTTCACATGGGGTGATAAGGAACAAAGATTGTACCCTGAGAAGAGGGATTTAATAAGCGATTTACCCATAAATCTTGGAGCTCAAAGGGATAGGCCTTTAGTGTAGGAGTGAACTAAAATCAATTAGACATTTCCAAAGCACTTCAAGGAAAATTAACTTTCTGAAAACATGGTGCTGGGTGGAGAATTCTTTTGGCTCCTATCTGGGTTTATATCTCATACATATAGTACCCTAGTGTTCAAAAACTCCTTCAGCAAATAACTTAGTTGATATCATTCTGAATTGACAGAGCTCTCAGGCACACAGCAGAAGCAAATGCAAATCTTCTTTGAAGGAACCTACATTCATCCAGGCAGGGCTTCCATGGTGGCTCAGACAGTAAAGAATTTACCTGCAGTGTAGGAGACCTCGGTTCGATCCCTGGGTTGGGAAGATCCCCTGAAGAAGGGCATGGGAATCCATTCCAGTATTCTTGCCTGGAGACTCTCATAGACAGAGGAACCTGGCAGGCTACAGTCTATGGGGTGGCAAAGAGTTGGACAGGACTGAGGGACTAACCCTTTCACTTTCGCTCTCACCTTCATCCAGGCAGGCCTCATACCAATGGATAAAAATTCCTATAGATAAGTTTCTAGAAAATATGATCTCTCAATCAAATACTCTAGGGGCTTCCCGAGTGGTGCTAGTGGTAAAGAACCTGCCTACCAATGCAGGAGACACAAGAGATGCTGGTTTGATTCCCTAGGTTGGGAAGATCCCTTGGAGAAGGGAATGGCAACCCACTCCAGTATTTTTGCCTGAAGAATCCCATGGACAGAGGAGCCTGGAGGGCTACAGTCCATGGAGTCACACAGAGTCAGACATGACTGAAGTGATTTAGCACACATGCATGATCAAATACCTCAACATACGTAAGGAAACAGGACACTATGAATCGGAGTCAGCAGCAATAAAACACACAAAAACTAGACCCATACTGTCAGATAATTTTTCACTCCACAATTTCACAGTTTATGATTTGTTAATGCAAATATTTCTGGGGAAGTTAATAATGGAACTGAGTACACAGCTGTGTCAAGTTCTGAGATCAGACCTGGGACCGACTCTGACATGCGGAAGAAGGGAAAGCAAGTGGGCAAGGAGGAAGTGGGACCAGGTAAAGGGCAGAGTAGAGAGGCTGGAGTAGCAAAGAGCCCTTATGATCATCATCAACTTGCATATTGTCAGCTCTGAGACCGTCAATAAACTCATTCAGGGCTAACACAAAGGGGTTTGAGGAAGGAAGACATTAAGTCTCTCTGGGTTTCAGTTTTCTCACTTGTAGAATGAGAGACTAGGTCATAAAGACATCTAAGTTCTTCTCATTTCTCACATTCTACGCTTCTGGATTCCACAAACACAAAAACTGTCTTAATTGCCTTGGTTTGCACCAGAGAATAAAAGCTGCTAGACTACCTGTACTCATTAAATACCATTCAAATTATGAACACCTGCATCAGAAACACAACCAACATATAATCTCCAGTGCAGTCCATGGGTGACTAATTAGGGAGCATTCATTCCCTCTGGTAAACATTTAGCAAGAATCCTCTCTGTTGCCTATGCCAAATTTATCTGTAAGAGGAGAAACCTGGACTGAAATATTAAAGAGAAAATATTTTATTATGGGCAGCGGTGGTGAAAAAAATTTTTTGCAGCATTTTATTCAAATACTGAGCTGTCACTGTAAGAGAGATAATGCTTCACTTTCTTGCTGCCTTATGTTTGATTTCCCTTAGATATGGTGGGCTTCCTTGGTGGCTTAGACAGTAAAGAATCTGCTTGCAATGCAGGAGTCCCAGGTTCAATCCCTGGGCTGGGAAGATCCCTTGGAGAAGGGAATGGCAACCCACTCCAGTATACTTGCCTGGAAAATTCCACGGACAGAGGAGACCAGTGGGCTACAGTCCATGGGGTTGTATAGAGTCGGACAAGACTGGGCCATATTCTAATAAAAACTGTTGTGTACTACTAAGCATGCCTAAAAATCACATGATGAAAGAAATTGTTCTGAATCTTATCAAATTTGGGTATGTAAGGTATACTGTGAAAATGAATAGGTAAAGCAAATCTTAAGACTCTAAAAGAATGATAGAAATCAGACCACAGGAATCAATGTTGATGATGGTGACCATTAACAATAATCAAATTGAGTCAAAATCTAGTATATCCTTATCAATTACGGAATTTTTCTATATTGATTGGATAAATGCTGTGGTATTCTTGTATACATAATGATTCTATGCCAAAAGAACATTTTATAAATGATAGTATATATTTATTCTTTTAAAAGCTGTTTCCAAATCATTGAAAATAATGTAATGCTGGATAATTTAGTTTTATTGGTAAAGAGAATAGATTTTATTGTTGGTAAGCAAGTTGGCCTTTAGAAAACAGCCAATATCATGTGTTGAAATGAGTATAATTTAATCAGCGAGAGGAAATTCCTAAGCCACAAATTCAACTTGCAAAAAAAAAAAAAAATGACATTACTTCAGGAAAAAGAAAAACACACAGAAGATCCACATTTGTGACTTCTCTTGTAAACTTGGTTAAGTTTTTAGATTTTCTCACAGTTTAAAAAAGAAATTTGGTTGTTTCATTCAGCTTTCCCAAGGGTACTCGTTTAGATTTCAGAATTATCAGTTCCTTTTGACTTATCCTCTGTCAGTGATCTATAAAACAGGCCTAAATTATAGTGGAGACAAAACAAGCAGAAGGGAATGAGAGGGAAAAGGACTGCTTACTTGATTTCATTCTAGTTTATTCTAGTATTGGTTATAATATGCATGCCATATCTCTAAGGGAAAGCCACATTTGTTGTTGTTGTTGTATTGTAGTTCTCCACAGTATGTTATTTACCTTTTGCAAAAGGGCTGTGTTTTCATTTGAATACTGTCTCTGAGTGGCCAATATTCTATAGACTGTTTATGAATCTTAACATTAGAATTACATCTCTTTGGCCTTTTCTAAGGATTCTCTAATGTACCGTGTGTTAAACTAAAGGCTATGCAGGGAGGACATTAAGGTAATTCCCTATGGTAAGATGAATAATACACTCCTTTCCCCCATTATATCTATGTCTTTATCCCCAGAAACTGTGAATGTGTTACCTTAATTGGTAAAAGAGACTTATGATTCAAGATTTTGAGATGGAGAGATTATTCTGGGTTATCTGGCTGGACCCACTGTAATCAGAGGTTCTTTACAAAAGGAAGGTTGGAGGGTCAGAGTGAAGAGAAGGATATATGATGGAAACAGAGGTCAGAGTGAGGCCACTGTTAGAAAAGACTCCCGAGTCAAGGAATGTGGGCAGCCTCTAGAAACTGGAAAAGGCGAGGAGGTAGCTCCTTCCCTAGAGCCTCTGGAAGACATACAGCTCTGCTAATACCTTGATTTTAGCCTGATAAGACCCATTTTCTGATTTTAATGTCCAGAACTAAGTTGATGGTAATTTGTTACAGCAGCAATAGTAAACTAATACATTTGCTATAGGGCCTTATGAGAAATGGAATTCTTCGCAATGCGAGTTGTATAACATCCCTTGTAAAATAAATATACCATTCAAAAAATTAACAGATACTAAATAAAATGAACAGAAAGCCACAACCAACTTCCTTTAGAATGTGATTACCTCAATAGTTAGACTTTATTGTCAAACCAGTTGACTTTATTATCAAACCAGAGTGCAAGTTTAGGTGAGGATCCAGGAAACATCCATTTTTGTGTAATGCTAATGAATGTGGAGAAGGAAATGGCAACCCACTCCAGTGTTCTTGCCTGGAGAATCCCAGGGACGGGGGAGCCTAGTGGTCTTACATCTATGGGGTCACACAGAGTCGGACATGACTGAAGTGACTTAGCAGTGAATGTGTAGCACACAGAAATGGTTGTTTCCTGGATCTTCACCTGTACTTGCACTCTGGTTTGATAATAAAGTCAACTGGTTTGATAATCAAGTCTATTCCTGGGTCGGGAAAATCCACTGGAGAAGGGATAGGCTACTCATTTCAGTATTCTTGGGCTTCCCTTGTGGCTCAGCTGGTAAAGAATCCGCCTGCAGTGTGGGAGACCTGGGTTCGATCCCTGGGTTGGAAAGGTCCCCTAGAGAAGGGAAAGGCAATCCACTCTAGTATTCTGACCTGGAGAATTCCCTGGACTCTATAGTCCATGGGGGTCGCAAAGAGTTGGACATGATGGAGCGACTTTCACTTCACTTCCAGTGAATGTGTAAGTTCCTACAATCTTACTTAATAGAAGGCATTTGGCAATGGAGATCAAAAGAAGTATAAACACTTAACAATTTCTATTCCAGCAATTCAACTATTGAAAAGTAGCCCAGTGAAATAACCAAGGTCCTAGAAACTGCTTAAGCACAAGGAAGTCTATTTAAATGTGACTAGGTAAATATAGGAAACAATTTGAATTTCTGATCAGTTCAGTTCAGTTGCTCAGTCATGTCCGACTCTTTGTGACCCTATAAACTGCAGCACACCGGGCCTCCCTGTCCATCACCAACTCCCAGAGTTTACCCAAACTCATGTCCATTGAGTCGGTGATGCCATCCAACCATCTCATCCTCTGTCGTCCCCTTCTCCTCCTGCCCTCAATCTTTCCCAGCATCGGGGACTTTTCAAATGAGTCAGCTCTTTGCATCAGATGGCCAAAGTATTGGAGTTTCAGCTTCAACATCAGTCCATCCAATGTACACCCAGGACTGATCTCCTATAGGATGGACTGGTTGGATCTCCTTGCAGTCCAAGGGACTCTCAAGCGTCTTCTCCAACACCACAGTTCAAAAGCATCAGTTCTTCAGCGCTCAGCTTTCTTCACAGATCATCTCTCATATCCATACATGACTGCTGGAAAAACCATAGCCTTGACTAGACGGACCTTTGTTGGTAATGTCTCTACTTTTTAATACACTGTCTAGGTTGGTTATAACTTTCCTTCCAAGGAGTAAGTGTCTTTTATTTTATGGCTGCAGTCACCATCTCCTGTGATTTTGGAGCTTAAAAGCATAAAGTCTGACACTGTTTCCACTGTTTCCCCATCTATTTGCCATGAAGTGATGGGACCAGATGCCATGATCTTAGTTTTCTGAATGTTGAGCTTTAAGCCAACTTTTTCTCTCCCCTCTTTCACTTTCATCAAGAGGCTCTTCAGTTCTTCTTCACTTTCTGCCATAGGGTGGTGTCATCTGCATATCTGAGGTTATTGATATTTCTCCCTGCAACCTTGATTCCAGCTTGTGCTTCTCCAGCCCAGCATTCTTCATGATGTACTGTGCATAGAAGTTAAATAAGCAGGTTGACAATATACAGCCTTGACGTACTCCGTTTCCTATATGGAACCAGTCTGTTGTTCCATGTCCAGTTCTAACTGTTGCTTCCTGACCTGCATACAGGTTTCTCAAGAGGCAGGTCAGGTGGGCTGGTATTCCCATCTCTTTCAGAATTTTCCACAATTTATTATGATCCACACAGTCAAAGGCTTTGGCATAGTCAATAAAGCAGAAATAGATGTTTTTCTGGAACTCTCTTGCTTTCTCCATGATCCAGCAGATGTTGGCAATTTGATCTCTGGTTCCTCTGCCTTTTCTAAAACCAGCTTGAACATCTGAAAGTTCACAGTTCATATATTGCTGAAGCCTGGCTTGGAGAATTTCGAGCATTTCTTTACTAGTGTGTGAGATGAATGCAATTGTGCCATAGTTTGAGCATTCTTTGGCATTGCTTTTCTTTGGGATTGGAATGAAAACTGACCTTTTCCAGTCCTGTGGCCACTGCTGAGTTTTCCAAATTAGCTGACATATTGAGTGCAGCACTTTCACAGCATTATCTTTCAGGATTTGAAATAGCTCAACTGGAATTCTATCACCTCCACTAGCTTTGTTCATAGTGATGCCTCCTAAGGCCCACTTGACTTCACATTCTAAGATGTCTGGCTCTAGGTGAGAGATCATACCATAGTGATTATCTGGGTCGTGAAGATGTTTTTTTGTACAGTTCTTCTGTGTATTCTTGCCATCTGATAATAGGGGGTTAACTAACTATATAATAATAATTGATGATATTAAAATAAATAAATGGTATTAATTAAGAACAGAATACTTGTCGGCTGTAAAAATAACATTACGAATGTGTAATTATTTTTGGAAAGATGCTCAGGGCAAGTTGTATTTATAAAATAACACTATGGACAACACAATATCTGTAATATAATATCATTTTTATAGTATATATAATCCACACAGATTATACACATACATACAAATAAACACACAATTTAGGAGAGTATCTGCCAGCAAGGCCTACTGATAGCTAACAGTTTTATATCACAACTGATTTGCAGCATCTATTCTAGGCATTCTACATATCTCATTTGATCCTCACAGCAAACCTAGAGAGTAAGTGCTATTATTAGTCTCTATTTTACACCTGAGGAAATCAAGGTTAATTTGTTCAAAGTGATATAAATAGTGAGTGGGAGATCTGGTAATCAATGTACAGGCTTCTCTGGTGGCTCAGTCTTAAAAATCCTCCTGCCAAGCAGGAGATGCAGGTTTGATCCCTCGGTCAGGAAGATCCCCTAGAAAAGAAAATGGCAAACCACTCCAGTATTCTTGCTTGGACAGAATCCCATGATCAGAGGAGCCTGGCAGGCTACAGTCCATGGAGTCACAAAGAGTCAGACACATTTCACCAACTAAAACAATGATGTACAGAATTTATGCACCTAACCAACAGGGGCCAGCCTTAAAATGCTGGGATTAGCGACATTTGAAAATGAATTTTTCCTGATCTAGATTTTGTGGTTTTGATATAACAAGAACAAAAATAGTAACAAAGATTAAGATATATTGAGTGCTTTAATTATTCCAGGAATTGTGCTAAATGCTTTATATGCATGATCTCAATTAATCCTAACAACTTACAAGGCAATATTTCTAATCATCCTGTTTTGTATAGTAAGTAACTAAATCTCAGAGAGGTGAAGGTACATTTTCACAATCACACAACTACTGAGTGTCAGATGGAAGTTCACACTTACCTGAATTCAAGGCCACTGTTTTTAACTACCATGTCATGCTGGCTCAATGAACTTAACACTGTAGAAAAATTCATTGAAAGGAAAGAAACCCTCCCTTCTGTCTATGGGTTCAGAGAACTTCAACATACCATCTGATGTGATTTAATAACAGCAATTCTCTACACATTATAGACTTAGTTATATTGAGTAGGTTTCATTAAAGAGTTCAATTTAGGCACAGGTTAAATACTCAAAGGACTGGAAATGAATCTCAATATAACTAATGTATTTCCAATATAAAATCCAAGTAGTGATATTTGAATTTAATTGTTTCTAACAGTAAAGATACCCACTACATAATATAAAGGAGTGAAGCAGTCTACACATTCATAGGGATCAATATCTAAATAGTAGAAATTAATCTCTCACATTTTCCCATGAACATTTCCTTGAGGCTTCTGCTGTAGTAAAAGGAAATTTTCAACCAAATAACTGCTTCCTAACATTGGTTACAGGCTTCCTTAGGGGCTCAGATGGTAAAGAATTTTCTTGCAATGCAGGGGACCCAGATTTGATCCTTGAGTCAGGAAAATCCCCTGGAGAAAGGAATAGTTCCCACTCCAGTATTCTTGCCTGGAGAATGCCATGGACAGAGGAGCCTGGTGGGCTACAGTATATGGGGTCACAAAAAGTTGGACACGAATGAGTGACTAACACTTTCAATGTAGGCTACTCCATTAGTTAGTTCCTCATGTAGGTTGGTCTCTTTTCCTTTTTCTAAATGCCTTAGAATTAAGTGAGTGGCTGAAACAACTCATATTGGACTGACCTGTGCCAAACAAACACTTCAACAAACCCAGGAATCGAACCAAAGTCTGCTGCACTGCATGCGGATTCTTTACCAACTGAGCTATCAGGGAAACCCTATATAATTATTTCTGTGGATCTATATTACAAGTTTTAAGGATTGTCTGAGATGTAGTTATATATTTAAAAAAAAAACTAGCTTAGGGTTTCCAGGTGATAAACTTCTTCAAACTCTCTTTTGCTGAGGATTCTTTTTCTCAGATTTTAATGAGAATGACAGCTGATGGGCTACAAACTTAGTGTATTAAAACAATGACCATATATTCAGTTCAGTTCAATCGCTCAGTCATGTCCGACTCTTTGCGACACCATGAATCACAGCACGCCAGGCCTCCCTGTCCATCACCAATTCCCGGAGTTCACTCAAACTCATGCCCATCAAGTCGGTGATGCCATCCAGCCACCTCATCCTCTGTCGTCCCTGTCTCCTCCCACCCCCAATCCCTCCCAGCATCAGAGTCTTTTCCAGTGAGTCAACTCTTTGCATGAGGTGGCCAAAGTATTGCAGTTTCAGCTTTAGCATCAGTCCTTCCAATGAACAGCCAGGATTGATCTCCTCTAGAATGGACTGGTTGGATCTCCTTGCAGTCCAAGGGACTCTCAAGAGTCTTCTCCAACACCACAGTTCAAAAGCATCAATTCTTCGGCGATCAGCTTTCTTCATAATCCAACTCTCACATCCATACATGACCACTGGAAAAACCATAGCCTTGACTGGACGGACC